>NW_006206544.1:2118846-2171407 GCF_000334495.1 Tupaia belangeri chinensis
AGAGACATAGAGACAGAAAGCGAGAAATCACCCCCCAGGGGGGATGGTCACGCCGCAATCCCTTCTCCTCCATTCTCCTCTCGGGATCTTGGGCACACGCGCCCGGCGTGAGATTTAAGCCACCGGGTCCAGGACGCGAACCACGGTCGACTACGTGGGAGTCCAGCAACATAGCCATTACGCTAACTGCTGGTTCCCTGTTTTTTTAAACATTAGAAACACATAGACAATTATCACACAGTATTTACCTTTGTATTTTAAAAATTAAGAAATTAGCAATATAAAAAATAAAGGGTATGTGGGATATTATGGATGGTAAGTATATAAAACAGAGAAATATAAACTAGCTCATGGGAGCCAGCTCCAAAGCCTAATAGCTAAGTCAGATCCTACATGGCTGGCTGCAATCTGAATCCTGGTCCAGAGGATTAAAAATCATGCAGGGAAGGACCATCAGAGAGCATCATGGTTACATCGCTGGACTCCCAGTTGACTGTGCTTCAAGTCCTGGACCCAGTGACCTAAAACTCATGCTAGGTACTTATGTATGGGTGCCCAAGAACCCAAGAGGAGAATGGAGAAGGGACAGCAGTATGGCCATTTCCCCTGGGGAGTGATTTCTTGCTTTCTGTCTCTCTTGTCTCTCTGGCTAGAGCATGTGCCCTATAGCAATTATCTCTTAAAAAATAAATTAAAAAAAATGCAGGGAATGTGTGCATGTGTACCTGAAATCTCGAGAGAATGGAAAAATGGAGGAAGGCATGACCATTCCCCATTAAAGACTGCTTATTTCCTCTCTCTCTCCCTCTCTCTCTCTCTCTTTTTCTTTCTCTCCATTTCTCTCTGGAATGTGCTTACACCCTTTGGCAATTAAAAATAATAATGAATAAAATTGCTCACTGTTTAGACAGGTTCCTTATATGTAAAATGGGGATAATAACACCTAATTAACTGGTATGTGGTAATATTTAAAACAATTGAGAAATATGAAGTAACTAAGGCAGCATTTATCATATAGAAGGCATACATAAATGCTACTTATGTTAGTTGCTCTTCTGAATTCACTTTCTTCTAATCATTCCATTATTCAGTACTATGTAGCAATGAAACCGTAATTTCAAGAGAACAGTGGTCCAATAATAAAGAGTAAAAGAAGAAAGCAAAGCAAAACAAAACAAACCTTAAGCTCCTCTTTCGATTTCTACAAAATAAAAATGTATGCTTTCTGGAAGGCAAACTAGACCTTGAATAATTTAAAGTACAAAACAAAAATGTTTCCGGTATGTAAGAAATGCTTTCTATATCACTTTTGTCATATTTGCATAATGTAGCATCTCAAAATTAATCAACATAAACCAGTTTATTGTGTTTCAGAATTGTCATGATGCTAAATTTTAATGATAATGCCACATTTGATTGAATGGTAATGCTGAATGTTTACTGTTTGAATAAATCAATATACAATGTGTATTTATAATAGTACTATTTTCTGTGAAGGGCAGAAATAAAATACTGAACTTTGCTCCATATATTGGGAGGGTGTCTTACAGTTTGATTTAGGATCTGTTTTGTCCGCTCTACTTTTATCAATCTATTTTTCTATTAACACTTAGATAGTATCTATTATATTATTATAGATAATCTCTTACTCTTTTTGACAAATTTGGCCTTAAATTTGGAAGCAAAAATTAGACAATGCTAACAAGTAAAAAGCTTTTAAAAATTTAATATAAAGATTATTAGTGACCTAACACCTGAACATGTTTTAGTAGTATTATTATTGTTTAGACTTTTGAGAGTCTAAAAACCATTAGTAATTATAAGCATAAAGAAACCAACCTCAATATATGCTCAGCTCATATCATAATTCATAATTTTCTTTATGTACCAGGGTTGATAACATATGTTCAAATATTTAGCATGTCTGCCAAACATCTGACAGTGCCTTTAAGTTCCGTGCTATAAACACTAGCCACCACACAAATTACTTTGACTTTCTGCTTTTGGAAGTCTTGAAATATTCTTTACTTTCCAATATAAGGGTTTTTCAAAAAGTTTGTGGAAAATACAGATAATGAAAAAACTATGACACATGGATCTCAAATTTATATTTTCATAAAAATTAACTTGTACTTTAATTCCATTTTTTTAATGAACTTTTTGAAATCTCTTTTGTATAGGATTAGACTCTTGGGCAGCAGATCTAAATTAGATCATTTCCTGCTATTTTGCTGATTAAGTTTCCATTTTATATAAGACAGAAGATCATCTAAAGGGAAATAGAAAGTATTTAAACCTATGTATCTATTTAAAAGTATTGATATTATATTGGAAAAAAAGAAAGTGAGAGCATGATAAGTTTTTTTGTTTTTGTTTTCATTTTTTCCTAGAGGGCAGATATGCTTGCTAGTGAGAGACAGAGAGAGAGAGAGAGACAAGGAAAGTATGAAATCACCCCCTGGAGTAGATTGCCATGCTGCAATTCCTTCACTTTAGTCTTTTCTTGGGATTGTGGACTCACATGCACACATGCCTGGCATGAGTTTCAAGCCAAAGAGTCCAGACTTGAATGACGCAGCAGACCATGTGGGATTCAGAGCCTTAACCTCCATGCCACTTGCTGGTCCCAGGCATGAAAAGATTTATCTTGGGACATATAGAAATATTATGACAATGAGAATACGGGGTAGGTAGATAGCATAGGAATTGATTTTCACTATTTAAGAAATGTCTAACAAGGGATGTAATGGCTATTGTCTCTGGACTCCCATGTAGTCGACCGCGGTTTGTGTCCTGGTCCCGGTGGCTTAAACTCACACCGGGCATGTGTGCATGCGTGCCCAAGATCCTGAGAGGCGGGACCAGCAGGTAGCGTAATGGCTACGTTCGGCGGGACCAGCAGTTAGCGTAATGGCTATGTCACTGGACTCCCACGTAGTCCACCGTGGTTCAAGTCCCGGACCCAGTGACTTAAACTCATGCTGGGCGCGTGTCGTGCATGCCCAAGATCCCGAGAGGAGAATGGAAGGGAGGGGATTGTAGCATGGTCATCTCCCCTGGGAGGGGTGATTTCTCGCTTTCTGTCTCTCTGTCTCTCTCTGTCTTTCTGGCGAGCGAACGCATCTATAGCAAAAACTTCTCAAAAAAAGATACACATCAAGAAATGTCTAACAAGACAAAAATATTAATAACAATAAATATTTATAACAGACATTCTTTAAAGTGATTTACATTTAATTCATCTTAATCTTCACACAACAGATATAACATCTGTACATTAGTTACTATACAAAAGAAATGTTTAGCTTCAAGTCAACTTTGTATCCTGCTAGGTTGCAAAAGAACACCACCACACTGGGCATCATCATGATTTTACAGATTATGCACTGAATGTCAGGCATTCTTCTATTTGCTGGCCACACATACACAAACACAAACTTCTATGGGAGAAGAAGCATTATTCCTTCCTATAGAATAGAAACTGAAACTCAGAGAAACCAATCAGCTTTGAAGGAATGAAAAGCTTAGCTAAAAATCATGATCTGACTGAAATCGAACTCTACATGGTCTTCTAACATCAGAAAATGAAGGACCAGGCTGACAGTGGTCTGATGGTCTGTTTACACACACTGGGTCTTACTAATTTTACTGTTCAAATTAACCATGCTTCTGTGCTAAGCATTGCACAGAAGTTAGTGCTAGCGTCTTTCAGCACCTAGTGTTTGTTAATAATCATTAATAATCAGCAACTCTGGGAGTTTCATAAATAAATGCTTCTGCTCATGGCACACATATATATTTATCTGTTTTGATAAAGCCTGTTCTTATGAGGGACAACTAGTACATCAAGCAAACATGCAAACTTTTCTTGTCCTTATCTCTACCCATAATTACTCAAGGTAATAAAGTAGGAAGCAGCTATCAGATTTCGTTTTTTACATTTAATAAATCAGATTGTCACTTTCTTTTCACACAGAATCAGGAAGGAGAAAAAAAATATTCTTCTTAGGTTTAATTTTCACCTCCATATTTGGGAATGATCTGAGGTTGATGCTGAGTGAAATAAAAATAGTGTGTGATAGCATGCAATAATGATCATCATTTTAATGATTAACTTTATGTAATGTGATGATTTGGTCTGATTAATATTACAGGCATCACACTGTAGAAATTATGAAACAACTTAATTTACTATAATTAAAAGCATGATGTCAACTCATTTTTAGATTGCATATAGGCAAAGTAAGCATGGGTTATAAACTATAATGAGCAGAACTCAAAATGAGCACACATTAAATTCTGGAATAATTTCTAATATGCCAGCATTTGAGAAGCAATATAAAGAAACAATAGTACTTTTAAAGATTATCCTCTAATAGCAAAACATTTAACAATTTATCCATTTTATATGAGTGCAAGACTTCAAACATATTATTTGGAATTAATATTGGTTGGTTGACTTCTTTGTCCAGTAATAATCCTAGAAAATATTATCTTAGTTTATGACTTAAATTTTTAGATGCACCACAAACACTTACGATCATACAATAAGATTCCCGTTCACATGTAAATTTAGCCAATTATTTATTAAGAACCTATTGCATACAAAAACTGGTACCAGGAGCTATAGTTATAAAAATAATCACTACCTTAAAAAAATCTTGTAGAGGCAGAAAATCAGCAATTATGTGTGCTGTGATAATGACAAAGATTTTTTGCTTGACCAAACTTTAGTCAGGTTCCTGAATCCTCTCCTAGGCCCATCTGTTAATTTCCTTATAAAATCAAGATTTAGCAAGAACCCTGCTAAGTCATTTTAGCAAAAACCCCTACACTTGCTATGGGATCATTCTCATCATCTAAACAGATTCCTCATCCTTTACTATCCCCCAGGCTGACTGATGACCCTGGCTGGTGTTCAGAAAGAATCATATTAGATGAGATTAGCCAACAAGATTAAATCGTATTCCTCGTGTTTCCTTTAGATAATTTTTTATCCACTGACCCCATCTTGTTCCTTGGCTCTAAATTCCTACTTGCCCCAGCTGTATTCAGAGTTAATTTCTCACCTGGGGATATCAAGGATGATCCGATATCAAGGGTGGAGGGTTCTTGCTAAAGTAACTTAACTCCATTTTTGCTAACCTTGGATTTTATAAAGAAATGCACAGGTAGACCTGGGAGAAGGTTCAGGAGCTTCACTAAAGTTTAGTTGAGCAAGTACTTTTGTCATATGTAGATATAGTGTACTCTAATGGCACATAAAAGGGACACTTTGTGCAACAATATGGATCAACAAAAGGCAGCATAAGGTACAAGAAAGACAAACCTTGATCTGTTGCCTTGAATCAAGGACTGTTCTACACTTGGAATCACACACCAAGTTCAATGTGCCAATGCACTGAATTTAAGTTGTGGGATGTGTATAAAATAGAAACTACCCTACATGATAAATGAATACCAGCAGGAAGTATAGAGTAAGAAAAACCCACAAGCAGAGAGTTAATGTGAGAGAGAACTAAGGAAGCCTGAAAGGACAAGTCTACATTTTTAAAAGAAAAAAATTTAAAACTCTTAAAAAGAATAATAATTATTTGTTTTTATGTAAATTCATGTGTCTTTCAACTGCTTTTTTTCTTTGAATGTATACAAATTGTCCTCAAAAAATGCAAGAAAAATACAAATTATGAAATGAAGCAAGCCAGATTATGAAAGAGAGGCATTGTATGTCCCTACTCAATACATACTGAAAGTCTGCACTCTACAGTAGAAATTCAAAGATTCGAAAATATAAAAGCATGGAGAGCAATTGTGAACACCAGAGACAGTTTGGGAGGAGGGTAGATAATAGGGAAGGAAGAGAGGGAGGGAATCAAGGGGAAAAAGAAAGCAGATCATTTAAGGGACACAAAAATGGAAAATTACCTGTTGATGATAATGTGCATGATAATATATTTGACTAGACTAATACACAGTGTATTCATGCTGGGAAAATTCATTTGGCATGCCATAATGGTATATGATGATTACATATATAAAAAAAGTATATGTATGGATTTCAAAGCTTTTTGCAACAAAACTAGGTTTGACTGAGTCAGTGGATGACATGGTTGTTAAGGCAGCAACAATTCACACCCACTTGGTCAACTGCATGGTTTCAATCCAAAAGGTCGTAGTTTGAAAGGCACTCAGGGCTCATGTGCATGGGTGCCTAAATTAGCAAGAGGACAATGAAGGAGAGAGAACTGTGGTATGGCCATCCCTCCAGGGGATGCTTTCTCTCTCTCTGTCTCTGTCTTTCTTTCTTGGCCAAGTGCACATGCCTTATAGCAAAATTTAAAAATATAAAAACCAACTTGAACTTTAATTCTATTTTTCTATGACCTTTTAAAGTACCCTTGTACAGTGACCAACATATGTTCTTAAGAAATTATACAATTTACTTTTTTTTCTTTTTTAGGTTTTCTCCATAAGGGCATGTGCTTCAGAGAGACACAGAGAAAGGAAAAGTGAGAATCATCCCTCTTGAAGGGATGGCCTCACTGCAATCTCTTCTCCTTCATTCTCCTCTCAGGATTTTGGGCATGCATGCACATGTGCCTGGCATGACTTTTCAAAGTGCTAGGTCCAGGACTCCAGCTGCACAGCCGGCCATGGGGACTCCAGCACCTTAACCTCCATGCCACCTGCTAGACATCTAATCTGTTTTTAATGAGACGATGAAAGAATTTTGTCTAAAATAAAAGTAGATAGCCTTAAATAATGATTTTAAGTATTAATCCATCAGCAAAAATAATGGGGTTTGTGATTTTATGTTGACTGCTTGGAGAGGTGTTTCTGGCATTCTGGTTCTTGATTATGTTTGGTTGCAATGCCTGTCCATTCCTGTGATCTCACACAAAGAGACACACTGCTCTTATGTTGTCTGTTCAACTATTTGCCCATTCTGTTTGTGTGCATGAATGTGTGTGCATCCCTGCATTCACACCTATATACACACACACACTTAGCCATTATTTGATTAATTTGATGTCTTTAAAAATTATCTATCTGACCATTATTTGTGCTAGTGCTTAAGATCCTAGATGACTGGAGACAATTTTACTGAATTCACCTGACACTCCTGCATTCCTCATAAGCTGGGCTTAGCCAGATCTCTCTGTTGTGGTTAATTCTGTATGTGTTCTTCCTATTCAAGCAAAGACCCAAGGCATAACCAGGGAGCTTGTTAGAATTGCAGAATTGAAAGGCCCTCTCAGATCCGATATCAAGGGTGGAGGGTTCTTGCTAAAGTAACTTAACTCCATTTTTGCTAACCTTGGATTTTATAAAGAAATGCACAGGTAGACCTGGGAGAAGGTTCAGGAGCTTCACTAAAGTTTAGTTGAGCAAGTACTTTTGTCATATGTAGATATAGTGTACTCTAATGGCACATAAAAGGGACACTTTGTGCAACAATATGGATCAACAAAAGGCAGCATAAGGTACAAGAAAGACAAACCTTGATCTGTTGCCTTGAATCAAGGACTGTTCTACACTTGGAATCACACACCAAGTTCAATGTGCCAATGCACTGAATTTAAGTTGTGGGATGTGTATAAAATAGAAACTACCCTACATGATAAATGAATACCAGCAGGAAGTATAGAGTAAGAAAAACCCACAAGCAGAGAGTTAATGTGAGAGAGAACTAAGGAAGCCTGAAAGGACAAGTCTACATTTTTAAAAGAAAAAAATTTAAAACTCTTAAAAAGAATAATAATTATTTGTTTTTATGTAAATTCATGTGTCTTTCAACTGCTTTTTTTCTTTGAATGTATACAAATTGTCCTCAAAAAATGCAAGAAAAATACAAATTATGAAATGAAGCAAGCCAGATTATGAAAGAGAGGCATTGTATGTCCCTACTCAATACATACTGAAAGTCTGCACTCTACAGTAGAAATTCAAAGATTCGAAAATATAAAAGCATGGAGAGCAATTGTGAACACCAGAGACAGTTTGGGAGGAGGGTAGATAATAGGGAAGGAAGAGAGGGAGGGAATCAAGGGGAAAAAGAAAGCAGATCATTTAAGGGACACAAAAATGGAAAATTACCTGTTGATGATAATGTGCATGATAATATATTTGACTAGACTAATACACAGTGTATTCATGCTGGGAAAATTCATTTGGCATGCCATAATGGTATATGATGATTACATATATAAAAAAAGTATATGTATGGATTTCAAAGCTTTTTGCAACAAAACTAGGTTTGACTGAGTCAGTGGATGACATGGTTGTTAAGGCAGCAACAATTCACACCCACTTGGTCAACTGCATGGTTTCAATCCAAAAGGTCGTAGTTTGAAAGGCACTCAGGGCTCATGTGCATGGGTGCCTAAATTAGCAAGAGGACAATGAAGGAGAGAGAACTGTGGTATGGCCATCCCTCCAGGGGATGCTTTCTCTCTCTCTGTCTCTGTCTTTCTTTCTTGGCCAAGTGCACATGCCTTATAGCAAAATTTAAAAATATAAAAACCAACTTGAACTTTAATTCTATTTTTCTATGACCTTTTAAAGTACCCTTGTACAGTGACCAACATATGTTCTTAAGAAATTATACAATTTACTTTTTTTTCTTTTTTAGGTTTTCTCCATAAGGGCATGTGCTTCAGAGAGACACAGAGAAAGGAAAAGTGAGAATCATCCCTCTTGAAGGGATGGCCTCACTGCAATCTCTTCTCCTTCATTCTCCTCTCAGGATTTTGGGCATGCATGCACATGTGCCTGGCATGACTTTTCAAAGTCCCACCTTTAAGACTTGGAACAGCAGTCAGCCATGTGAGAATCCAGCACCTTAGCCACCATGCCACCTGCTGGCTTCTACAAATTATTTTTTTAACTTATATTTTTTCAGAGGTTTTTGCCTTGGGGCATGAGCACTCACCAGAGAGAGACAGAGATAGTGAAGGGAAAGTGAGAAATCAACCCCAAGAGGGGATGGCCACACTACAATTCTTTCTCTTCTATTCTCTCCTAAGATCTTGCACATGCATACACACACGTGCCCAGTGTTAAATCCACTGTATCCAAAACTTGAACCATGGTTGGGCATGAGGGAAACTAGTGATAAAACCACTACACCATCTGCTGGCCCTACAAATTACTTTTTAATATTTTTATTTTATAGGACAAAAAAAGTAGATGTTGGAAGACTGAGGTCAAGGTTATTAAAGAGAGAAGAGCCTAACTTTCACATAAAAGCTAATAGAACAATAATAACATCATTCTTAATAAGGCTTGATAGTGACATATCAGTTAAAATGTTCATCTTTAAAGAATTTTTGTATATATATATATGTGTGTGTGTGTATGCATATGTATATGTATAGATGGATGTATATATGCACACATACATATGCATTATATATGTAAAGTGAATATATATAATGCATATGGTATATACTATGTATACGTGTGTATATATATGCGTGTGTGTGAATATATATATATATATATATATAGTCAGAGAGACACAGAAAAAGGAAAAGTGAGAATCATCCCTCGTGAAGGGATGGCCTCACTGCAATCTCTTCTCCTTCATTCTCCATGTGTATACACACACACACACACACACACGAAGAATGGTAATCTTTTTCACAGGTATATAGTTTTCACAGCTCTACAGATATTCCTGGTCAACAAAATCCAACAATCCACTTGAGAATTTTAAAAATAGTGCTGTTTTAAACATTGTATAAGAGGGGTCTTCAAAAAGTTAGTGGGAAAACTGAATTAAAGTACAAGTTTATTTTGATATAAAAAATTATTGAAATCCAAGCATAGTTTCTCCATGATATACATTTTCCATGAACGTTTTGAAGACTCCTTATACAATTTTGAAGGGGCACAAGCTTTTGTTAACTGCTGGCTTATTAACACTATTTTTTTTCATACTCACCATATCTAAATTGTGATACGTACTGTAGAAATCTAACAACAACTTCACCTGTCAGTTTATTTGATATCCTCTTTTTTTTTTTTTTTTTTTTTAAGAGAGAGAGATTTTTGCTATAGGGCGCATTTGCTTGCTGGAGAAAACAGACAGAGATGGAGAGAGTGAGAGAGAGAGAAAAGAGAGAGAGAGAGAGAGAAATCACCGCCTAGGGGGTATAGCCACACCACCATCGTTTCTCCTCCATTCTCCTGTCAGGATTTTGGGCATGCACATGCAACCGGCATGAGTTTCAAGGAACTGGGTCCAGGACTCACAATCGCAGCCAGCCATGCGGGAGTCCAACACCTTAACCACTATGCCACCTACTGGCCTCTCCATGCCTTACATGCAATAGATTTCACCTCACCAATTGATAGATGATACATTAATTGTAGCCTGTTTCAAGTGCAATATTTATAGTTATTGCTAAAATTTTCAGTGAAAAGTTGTCATTTTTATTTTTTAATAATTATTTTATTTAACTTTATTTATTTATTTGAATTTGACTAGAGAGGGACAGAGAGAGAGAGAGTTAGAGAAAGCGAGAAAGTGAGCCGCCAGTTTCAGGACTTGAACCAAGGTCAGTCATGTGGGAGTCCAGTGCCCTTGACCACCATGCCACCTGCTAGCCCCCAAAAGTCATTTATAAAAAATCATTTTATAAATAAACAGAGCCTTCCCGTCCAGAATCAATATCATTAACTTATCCTTCACTGAATGTTCTTTCTTTCTTTCTTTCTTTCTTCATGATAGCATGCATGTGCACACACACACGAGAGTGAGAGATGAGTACCTTCCATGGGGCCTGGTCACACCACAGTCCTCTTCTTCCAGTCCTCCATCCCATCAGATCTTGGACACTCATGCATGTGCTCAGCATGTTTCAGGCTGATTGGGCTAAGATTTGGGCTATGGTTGCCATGTGGGTCTACTTCTCCTAAACAGTGCAATACCACTGTGCCATGGAGCCAACTCTTTTAGAAGTATAAAATTTGGGGAATAAAAGAAATCTGAAGAAGCATAGAATTATAACACTAGTTTTAACGGTGGGCATATTTAGTGTAGAATATATAACCTAGAACCAAGTGCACTTTTAGTTAATTAATTTTTGACCATTCCATTTTGCATTTAATACTACACTGAATTTTAGATGTTTCAAAAAAGTAAACATATTCAGATCCTTGGAATGTCATTCCTTGTCATCATAAAGTCATAAAAGTATAATTAATATCTTAGTATCCAGGGAGTCCCAGCTACTACTAATTAAATTTGTGTGCATGGGAACAAGCGCATGCATTTACAGCATATATTTGTTTATTTTCAGCTACCTTCAGATAGCCAATCATGCTAACTGTCTCTGATTACTTTCCATGAAGAATACCAACTCAAATGATGTGCAGGTGCCAAATGTTGCAAAGCTGCTGTATCACCCTTACTAAGTAAAATTAAATTTGTCAGCTTATCAAGGTTATTTTCTAAAAATAGTCCCAAGTTTATATTTCTTGTAATTAAATAAAAACTAGAAAGCATTAGTTACTTGTAGAAAAATGGTTTGACAATAGTATATAAATGATAAAACTGCCCATGGATGTGGATTTGATATTAAAAATATCTGAGAGGAGGCCCAAAGGCATACCACACGCATGATATTTTTCAGGGTACACTGGGTAGGACCACAAGGATTCAATTACAAGGCACATTCATCCACATCAAGATGTATTATTTCAGAGTTTTAGTAACAGATGAAGGAAATTTTTACCAATTGACCAGGCATCTGGTATTGTTATGTTTATTATTCAAATAAAAGTAGCATTAATTAGCAAAACCCTCTGCTTAGTTAAAATATGTGAAAAAGAGATCATCAAAGTTAAATCAGTTACTATCCTGACAAAGGGATAGAGAAAATCAAAAGGTATTAGGGAATGGCATAGCGACCCCATGAAAATATAGCAGAATTAAAGATCTATCATGGTTTTTGCTACTATTGGGAAATTCAGTACATGAACAATAGACTCTTCAAATATTCTTTATGTCTGGGATTGTGCTATTAAAAATAATTTCATGCCATATTCTTCTCAGTAATAATTAATAAAAACTACAAATTCCTTCACCAACCTTACTTCTTAAATTTATCAACTCCAGCAGGTCTGTTGAGTCCTGACCTTCATGCCTCCTTTTAGGGATTCCCAACCGCCTAAAGCATTCTTGCAGTTCTATCTGATCTGTCAACAGCTTTTAATACCAGCATTTTGGGGGATTCTGTTATCCTGTGAAATTTAATCTCACCTATTTAAGCTTGCAGAAAGTACTGGAGGGAATTATTAACAGATTTTCCCTCATCTTCTTAGAGGATAGTGCTGAGTGATTGGCTGGTTTCCCTAAGGACCCACGGCTGAGAAGTGCTAGTTTGTCAGTAGCATCCTACTTAGCATGTGTGTGAGGCCACAAGGGAGCCTGAAAGACATTTGGAATCAGAATTACATCAATATGCTGATGATGCCTCTGCATCTTCGTTTCATCAAACCTATATCCTTTAGCATTAATGCTTTCTTAACTAAGATGGAAAGAGCCTCCAAACAGCATACTGCTTATGGCTCTAATTAGGCAGCTGGAAATTATGTCGACTTGCCGAAGCATTGGAGCAGCAGACCAGCAGCCTCAGCATCACCACCAGAGAAGTTGTTAAAGATGCAAATTCTCTGGCCTACCCCAGACTACTGAATCAGAAACTCTGGATATAGGGTCCAGTAATCTGTATTTAACAGGTCTTCCAGGTGATTTTACCGCACGCTAAAGTTTGAAATCTCTGCATTAGAGAAAAGGGATGTGTGTCACTGCAGAATGTCTTGTGTGGTGCCTCCCAGTTTTGTAAATTAAGACATTCCTGGGTCAAATCATATTGTTCAATTCATCATCTCAAACAATTTCATATCAAATATTACTGACCTTATGTTAAATATTACTGACAACTAATTTGTATTTGTCACCAAAGGATGAGAAAACTTCATATTCTGTACTCTCTTCCCTCAAAGAATGAGAAGTAGACTACAGCTTTAGATATATACATGCTGAAATGTCTAATGGTACAGTATTTCCCTAACATACAAATCATGTTCCCAAATCCCATCTAAGTCCATGACCGTAAAACAACAGAAATGCTTGAGAAAAATTCTAAATGCCCCAGTTTCTCAATCTTCATGACTGTAAAGAAATCAAGTGAGGTTCGCCGGGCGCGTTTGCGTGCATGCCCAAGATCCCAAGAGGAGAATGGAGGAGAAGGGATTGTGGCATGGCCATCCCCTCTGGAGGGTGATTTCTCGCTTTCTATCTCTCTGTCTCTCTCTGTCTGTCTGGCAAGCGCACGCGCCCTATAGCAAAAACCTCTCCAAAAAAAAAAAAAAAGGAAAGAAATCAAGTGAGGTTGAAGTATGAATGTATTGAGGGTGGGAAGCATAGGGAACACAAAAGGAATACAAAAATGTTGGTACACTATTAAAGTTTTCATTTTGCTTAAAAAAATGTGTCCTACACTGTAATCTCTTAAAACCCCTATCTTGAAGGACATACATGCTATTGGACCTCTACTCTCAGGACTTACCAGTTCCATGAGTGTTAGTATTTTAATAAACTGGACTCTATTTTGATCTACATATACAAAACCAGGTGATGGCCATGACCAATTAACACTAGAACCTCTACAAACCCCAGAAATCCCCAATTCTAAAAAAATATGAGCCCTGGCCAATGAGTCAACCTTAAAACATAGTATACGTTGCATACTATGACAAGGTATTACTTATTTTTCTTTTTTTCATATTGAGAAATTTTGCTTAAAATTTTCAGATGTAACTATGTCTACAGCTTTAACATTCCTTAACTTGGAAGGTTAATGCTAGAAACCATAGGTGCTAATTCTCATCTGAAAACATCCATTCTAATATCATTTTTTGAATCCATCGTGGTAGACAGGAGGAAGACAAAAGTGACAAAGAGAAATAATCATGGCTTTTCTCTCATGGAGTTCAAAGTCAAGCAGTTTTGAGATCATATGATTTGTTTTGTAAATAGCAATAAACATTGTTTATTCTTCTAGTTTTAATTGAGCCCCTGATCCACCTGAGTACTAAGCTCTACTGAAAGGATGTGAATTGTTATCCCAAGGACCCACTGCTTCCTCTTTGGTAACCATCATTCAGCCCCCTAACATTGTCCTTCTACCAAGCTATGCCTAGATTTTGAACTTTTCCTTCCTATAATTCAGTCACACTGGCCTACAGCCTAACCTTTTAATTAGCCCCTGAGTAGTCTACCTGCTTCTGACCCTATCATCCTATAGTCAATCTCAACAGAGTAATCATTTCTAAATTTAAGCTGGATCTTGGCACTTCTCTGCTCAAAACAATCCAATGGTTTCCTCTTCGAGAGTAAAAATCTAAATATCTTATGAATGACTATAAGACCTTGCCCCATCTGCCACTTACTTACCCTCTCTTGCTCTATTTTAACCACGCTGGTTTTTTTGTTTGTTTGTTTTTTTGGTTTTTTTTTGTTTTTTTGAGAGGTTTTCGCTATAGGGCACGTGCGCTCGCCCGACAGAGAGAGACATAGAGACAGAAAGCGAGATATCACCCCCCCAGGGGGGATGGTCATGCCGCAATCCCTTCTCCTCCATTCTCCTCTCAGGATCTTGGGCACGCACGCACACGCACCCGGCGTGAGATTTAAGCCACCGGGTCGGAGACGCGAACCGCGGTTGACTACGTGGGAGTCCAGCGACATAGCCATTACGCTAACTGCTGGTTCCCACCACGCTGTTTTTTATTTCTATTCCTAGAAGTCTAAGAGAGTTTCTCAGTCAAGGGCAAATGTATTTAGAGTGGCCTGGAATGATTTTCTTCCAGGTAACTACCTCCCCTCAATAGCAATGCTCAAAAATCATCTGTGAGAGAGGGCTTCCAAAGTCATCCTATGTAAAATGGTAACTCCTTCCTTGGTTTCTACCATACCTCTTTCCCCACATAAAGCTTTATATTCACATACATTGTGTGTGTGTGTGTGTGTGTGTGTGTGTGTGTGTGTGTTCCATAAAACTAATTACATTTTTTTAAGGAATTATTTTATTTCACTGTATTTATTATTTAATTTGACCAGAGAGGGACAGAGCAAAAATGAGAGCAAGAGAGAGGGAAAGTGAGAAAGCAAATCATCAGGTCTGAGGCCACTTGAACAGTGGTTGGCCATGTGGGAGTCTGGTGATCTTAACCACCATGCCACCTGCCAGTCCCAAAACTAATTACTTTTCAGAATACTATTTTTGTGGCATTTATTTGATTCTTGGGTACTTCTCACTAGATACAAACTCTATAAGAGCATAAAATTTTATATGATTTGTTTATTGCTGCATTCAAATATGTTAAAATGAAATCTGGAACATAAGAGATACTCAAAGTAAGTCAGAGAAATGAATAAATAATTTTACTACCTATATTTTCTTTATCTTTTTTTTTTCTTTGAGAGACTTTTGTTATAGGACAAGTATGTTCACCAGAGATACAGAAAGAGAAATCACCCCTCAGGGGTAATGGCCACGCCAAAGTCACTTCTCTTCCAAACTCTTCTTGGAATTTTGAGCACTCACGCACACGCTCCTGGTGTGAATTTCAAGTCAGAGGGTCAGGGATTTGAACCAAAGTAGACCATGAGGAAGTCCAGTGCCTTAACCATTATGTCACTGCTGGCCCCCTATATGTTCCTAAGTAATTATCTTTTCTCAGTTTTTTGTATGTTTTACCTAACACAAAAGAAATAGTTAGCATCCACTTCTAGTTACACATGCTAATGTAAGAGAAAGTGTGAAGTAAGTTGATATTGTCATTCAGGGTCATCTTCCCTTTTCAACCTTCAAAGAGCAGCATTTTGTAATGAAAACTCTGACATTGAGATCAGAAGAACGATTGAAAATATTAACTCCAAAACGTATTTCTCAAGTGCTTATTATTTCCTAGGATCTGTACTATGCAGGAGGATATAAATATAAACAAATTCATTTCTGTCCTCTTTTAACATTGACAAAGTTACTTAACTCCACTGTAGCTATTTTTTCTTTTCATTTGAAAATGACATGATTATTCTAACTGATGCCTAAGACTATATACTTCAGTAAAAACTCGTGTGATTATAAGACCATCTTGGACTTTAGAAAATGAAGTCTAACAAGAGAGACTAAATAAAGAAATGCCCAGAGAATAAAGGTGATATTTGAAACCAGCCATGAACCAGTGGTGACTCTGATCTTTTACAAAGATTAATTTATAATGTGGTTAATCTCCATGTGACAAATTACCTATTGACTACAGTTATCATTCTTGCCTAATATTGAGGCTCCAAACATGTTCAGGCATTCTAAAGCAAATCAAATTCATAATACTGATTTGAGTGAAATGAGTAATTTATCTTTCTATAAATATATTTGGTTCTTGTCCTCAGAACTAATATCCTTTAAGAATCATTGTCTTTGTCTAATAGCATTAAAATCTGAGAGATCCATGGTACATGTAAACAGCTGATGCCTCATCAAAACTAGGCACCAGTCACCTGTAAGAAATAAATGGTTTCAAACCTGTCATTTTTTAGTAAGTTAACTAATTATCAATTCTGAATAGTGCTTATATTACAGCTCTTCTTGAAAATAATGTGGCAAATTCTTCAATTTGTATCATGGCAAAATGAATTGACTGTAACTATGACCAAGATATACATCTTTGAATGCACTTTGTAAACTTGGTTTATGAAACATTCCACTCTTACTAGTTAAATAAAATACATTTTAAAGATATTAACACTGACAAGAAGAATCACTTGTACACTGACAAAGATAAATTACTCATGTAATCTAAATTAGTATTATAAATTTTCTTTTGGTTGGCATGTCTGAATTAGAAAAAAACAATTATGTGTAGACCTGAAATTTTTAAATTTGCATTTGACAATTTCAAGAACATTCTAATGATTTAAGCTAGAGAACTGTACATGAACAGCTTCATCTCCTAAAATCTGTTGGATTACAACTCCGTATTTTCTGATGGTTCCATTTTACCTCCTCAGGGACGGCTCTTATATTAACAAAGCCTTTTCTGAAGACGACGAACACGCGGCGGGCTCCACAACGCAAAGCGGATGTTGCACAGTCAAAGGCAGTGTCTCCAGCTCCGAGTACAATCACGGCTCCCCGTATGGATGGCAATGGAGAGTGACAGGCACACATTCCTGAATGATGAAAGGAAAGCCCCATTTTCAAGTAGAGAAACCATTTCTGCATGACAGCTCAAAAGATACTTGTACTCAAAGCAGTGTAAAATTGCATCTTGCAGTTTTCGAGGATGGAGTGTCACTATCAAATTATTCTGCTTCATTGAAAGACAGTTTTATTCCCATTTTAAAAATATGCTCATATATGTAATTTCATAGTCAGTACCTTTAGCTTCCCTTTTCCTTTTAGAAGGATTTCAACAACACAGTTTTGAAGCATTTAGGTCATAACAAACTGTAATCAATCAATTAAAACTCTTTGTCAAAGCCATGATACGTATTTTTAACTTAGCATCGTCAAACTTCTATGTGTTCAAAAGTAAAAGTTATCCTACAATCTGGACGAACAATTTATAGCATTTCATATCTTACAGAATTTCTAACATGTGGCCTTGCTATTACTTTAGCAAAATTGAAAATTAATATGCTGATTAAGTATACTTTACGTAATTGAAAAATTTCTGAGAACTATTTTCCTGAAATGGTTTAAATAAATCTTTCTCCTTTTAAAGACTATTCTCTGATTTTGATTGTGAAATTGAGCAATGAGAGAAACATGATTTTCTACATGTCTGTTTCTCAAGGGCATCTATATGAAAAATTGGTATCCACAGGAAAATCCTGTAGAAAAGTAAAATGGAGTTATCCTTATGTATTAGACAGCACTGTATTATCAGATTAAGTAAAACTGTTGATAAATTACTATAATTTTTGAAATAGCACCACAGATAGAATAGCTTTATAACCTCAATAAGTATAATCATTTTGTGTGGAACACTTTGTATTGTGAATTACACAATTGACACTCTGTAATTCTCAAATATACTCTAGGTGCACTATGACCTTCTTCAGAAAGGTTGCCAGCACACAAGCACCCAGTACTTCTGGGAGGAAGAAGGTGGAGATGGTGTACATCTTTAGCTGTAACTTCTTCAGAATGATTTAATAAAGAAAGTTTCTTATTTTTAAAATTGGAGCAAAAAATGTAGTTCTTATCATTTCCACATGTAATTAGAGGTAGGAATAGCTATAGCTCAGACTTCTTTAAAAATATATGTTTAGAGGATTTAGATGGTCTGGTCTGGGGGAAAAATACGACAGACTGTATCACTAAAACAATGACTCTAGTCAAGCCAAAGCGTAGTATAATCATAGCTTCAGGTCATACTTCTCTGAGTGAATAAAGAGGTAGGGCAGCTATCAGAGAGATTTCTTTTAATTTCTTAAAATTACTGTTTAAGAAGAGACCTTGAATCTTTCTGCCTGCATGAATACGAATTACATTAGATATGTGATGATTTGTGCTATTCTAAAATAGTTCCCCAATGGAAGCTCCTGCTATTTCTTTTAAGAACATTTTCCAATGTTTGTTAAAGACTCTTACTTTGAAGCAATTTTTCATGATACAGTTTAGATCTGCATACAATTCAGTTTAAAATCCTTATGATGATGCTTTATTGGAAGAATCAACAAAACAGATGATTCTGGCCAACTTATATCTGGCATCATTTTTACTTTACACTGTTATAATTCAAGGCTTGATTTCAGATCTGGACAATGTCTTACTAAGCTTGCATTTAATATAATATAGAATACAGAAAAAACATAGACAACATTAAGAACAGAAGACACTACATTATACCTGCTTTACTGCCTTTGGCTACAAGTGGCAAAAAGTCTTTAGATGTGTAGAACCCTTGTTCCTGCGTCAGGCCTTGGAAAATGTTGTCTTTATTGGGTTCTGGTAAACCTGATTAAATAAAGTTCACAAAATATCATTAGCAAGAAAAAGAACTTTTTCTAATGGATTTTAAAACAAAGAAGAAAACT
This sequence comes from Tupaia belangeri chinensis, assembly GCF_000334495.1. Classification (NCBI taxonomy): domain Eukaryota; kingdom Metazoa; phylum Chordata; class Mammalia; order Scandentia; family Tupaiidae; genus Tupaia; species Tupaia belangeri. Next base: position 2,137,967 of record NW_006206544.1, read on the forward strand.
ATAATATTTAAAATACGAAGGCTCTACAAAAAGTTCATGGAAAAGGTGTACTATGAAAAAGTATGCATTGATTTCTTTCTTTCTTTCTTTTTTTTTTTTTTTTTTTTGCACCAAGATAAACTCATACTAGCCCAGCCACTATGGTGCAGTAGTAGTGCTAGTGCCCTGCAAGGCTGGAGGTCGTGTGGCTGACCACCAGCTTAGATACCCTGTCCCCTGTAGGCCTGAAAATGAGCTGAGTCTCTGCACAAGCAAGCATCCAGGATCCTGAGGAACTGTAAGGTTGGAGAAGAGAATCATGGCAATTTAAGACCTTGTCAAAGGGGCTACTCTCATTCTTCACATTCTCTCTCTTGTGTGACACACATTCTGTCATAAAGCTAAAATCAAATCAAAACAAAACTTGTATTTAGTTCCCTTTTCATAAACTTTTTTTTTTTGGAGAGATTTTTGCTACAGGGCGCGTACCTTCGCCAGATAGATGACAGAAAGCAAGAAATCAATCCCCAGGGGGATGGCCATGCTACAGTCCCTTCTCCTCCATTCTCCTCTTGGGATTTTGGGCACGCACACACATGTGTCTGGCATGAGTTTAAGCCACCGGGTCCAGGACTCGAACCACAGTCTACTACATGGGAGTTCAGTGACATCGCCATTACGCTAACTGCTGATTCCCCTTTTTATAAACTTTTTGAAATCCTCTTTTAATATTTTACTTGCAGAAACAAAAATCTGTAAGCAAATCAACATAAAAATGTACGTAACACAATTTAATAGACTTCAAAGTGTACCTTTGATATCTAACTAAGCAAACATAAAGCATATATTAATGTACGCATACACATATACAGAAACATATATATATACATAGATACTGACACATACAACACAAAAAGTGTTAAGGAGAAAATCATGTTCTATTCTTCATGTATAAAAAATATTTTAGATATATTAAAGTACAAGATATTTTTTTAAATTTTAAAATATGAATTTCTATTTATCTAATTTATGAATAAAAAAGATCATTCTTAAAAAAAAGAAAAGAAGGGGAAAATCTCAAAAAAAAAGTATATTTTACAACAAAAATTCAGCCACTTTTACATTTCAGACATTTTATAAGCAAGCAAAAATGCAAATGATTAACCCGGAAAATATTTTAAAGATTAAATGTCTTTACTGTACAAAGAGCTTCTCCATATCGATAAGGAACATATTAACTTTCAATAGCAATACAAAAAAAGAATAATGAAAATTGGGAGAAAAAAATAGATTATTAGCACTAAAAACGTTGACTCTGTTAATAATTAAAGAACTGCAAATAAAAAAAGTGAGTTATAACTTCTCTATTAAAAAGTAAAGGATTGGGACCAGCAGTTAGCGTTAATAGCTATGTCGCTGGACTCCCACATAGTCAACCGTGGTTCACGTCCAGGACCCGGTGGCTTAAAACTCACGCCGGGTGTGTGTGTGTGCGTGCCCAACATCCAGAGAGAAGAATGAAGGAGAAGAGATTGAGGCATGGCCATCCCCCCCTGGGGGATGATTTCTCGCTTTCTGTCTCTCTGTCTCTCTCTGTCGGTCTGGCAAGCACATGCACTCTATAGCAAAAATCTCTCAAAAAAAAAAATAAATAAATAAAGGATTTAAGAAATTCAAACCACACATCAAGAATAGAGATGGAACTTGTCGTAGTTTTTAGGAAAAGATATGCACTTGTGCTCCATTTCTAGAATACAGTTTTGATTCTATCCTAAGTCAACACTAAGACATGCAATTAGAAGTTTAAAGTATAAAGGGCCAGCAGGTGGCATGGATGTTAAGAAAATGGATTCCCACAAGCCCCACCAGGGTTTGAGTTGTGTTTCCAGTGGCTTGAAAATCACACTGGGTGCATGTTCATGCATGCCCCAAATCCTGAGAGGTGATGAGAAGTTACTGTGGCATGGCCAAACCCCCTGGGGGGGTATGCTCTCACTTCTCACTCTCACTCTCTCCAGAAAGCACGTGCACCTTATGCCAAAAAATTTTTTAAAAAAAGTTTAATGTAAGAAAAATAATCTATGCCAAAAAACAAAAGAAGAAGAAAAGAAAAGAAGGAAAGAAGAAAGAAGAGAAGGAGAGCAGGAAGAGCAAAGAAGAAAGGCAGGAAGGCAAGAAGGAAGGAAACCTGAATGCCAACTGGATATGAATAAATGCTCTCCTTAAGAAAAGAGAGAGACATGGTCCAGGCACAATGGCACAGTGGCGAGCACAGCACTCTGCAGTGCCGGATGTCATATGAAGATTGGGGTGGGTTCTCAGGTGGTATCTGTGGGCACATACGCACCCAGGATTGTGGCTGTGAAAGGCTGGAGGGAAGGCTTGTGACATGAGACCCTGTTGTAGGTGCTCATCTTTCTTTTTCTCTTTCTTCTTTTTTTCCTCTCTCTCATAAAAGGGATAAGTAAATAAACATATTTTAAAAAGAACAAGACGCAGTCATTAAAAGAAATATTTGAAAAATACAGAATCAGATTAGAGTCAAAATATAGTGTTATATGAACTAACAAGATAAAAAAAATTTTTGTATTGTATTATTCAAATTTTTAACAATGGATACGTGACATAAGCTGACCAGTACTCATTTCTGATAGTGAGATATGAATATTGTGTTTTTCATTATTTCCTTTAATTTTTTTACATGTATGTATTAACTATAAAATTTTTAAATAATTGCCAAAATTTTTAAAAAGAAATGAATAGCAGAGTGATTTTTTTTCAAAGCATGAAAGAAGTGAATCTTATAGCAATCATCTTATCCTAGAAAAGTGTAGAAATAATTGATCCCAAATCCATATACACAGGTAAATAATTATATTTAGTGTCCAATGTCAGCATCCGCCCCAGGGCTTGGGTCTGGCTGAATCATGATCAGGGGGCTGTTGGTGAGGAATAGAAAGGAGATGAGAACAAGAAAGCTCTCCATCTTGCCAGGACTGGAGAATTGGAAAGAATGAGACAGACATAGAGTAGAAATGGACACAGGCAGTCTGAGCCTAGGTAGCCCAAGCAACTTGTGCCGGAGCTGAGCCACTGCTTGAGTTCCTTGAGTTGCTTGAGCCACCCAGACAAACTGGGCCTCTTTCTTTATAGTACAAGGAGACATTACACATGTATGTTTTATGACACTTCATAGATTGGTTGCCAGGTTACAGACAATAAGAAGTAGTTAACAAATCTATAAGGGCTTAGTCATACTGGGCCAGGTGTATCCTTGGTGATAATCCCTTCAAGAGAAAATCTCATCTTCTTTTCTAATGCAGAGAAACCTAGCTGTTAAGTGTGGGGAAGGAGCTAAAGAACTCCATAAGGAGTACACCATCACACCCAGAGAAGGCTAAAGAACCTTTCAGATGCAGAGCAGGGGTTGGACTTTACTAATTGGGGTCAAGATGTTTCTTGAAGTCCATCAGATGTGTCTGTTGGAATGCCCCTAGTAATTTCCACCCTTGCTCTGTTTGCAGCCAAGGTCAAGGAAAGACAAGTTACAAGGTTCTGCCAAACCCCAAAAGAGCAGGTGGTGTTTGCTCAGAGCATGTCCCCACACCTCAGATTCTCTCTCTTAAACGTGTCCCCACAGTCCAAAATTCCTTCTACCAATGGGCTATTTTAGAGAGATATCAGTTAATTTTAGAATTAAATAGAGGGCAATGTGTAATTGCTGGTATACACAAAGAGTAACAAGCATTAGGGCCAGCAGGTGGCATGATAGTTAAGGTGTTGTACTCCACATGGCCACCTGTGGCTCAAGTCCTGAACCTGGTGGTTTGAAATTCATGCTGGGCATATGCACCTAGGATCCTAGGAGGAGAATGGAAGAGAAAGGATTGCGGCAAGCCACCCACCCAACCCCCTTGGGGAATGATTTATCATTTCCTCTCTCACAGTCTCTCTTGCTTTCTCGGCAAGCACAACCACCTTATGGCAAAAACCTAAAACAAACAAACAAATAAATAAATAAGAATGACCCAAGGATGACTTTTGTCATGTAAGGTATGGTAGATGCCATATCTGATCTAAAAGCTGAAGGTTTTTGTGGGTTGTATATATACAATAAACCACTTTTAACTCTTCAAAGCAAACCAAACATTATTCCTCATCCAAGCTCTCTTCCATGTCTTCCCCTTAAATATTTGACCATAGATTAAGACCTTTTGTTTTAAAAATTATTTTAATTATTGCTGGGTTCATAAAAAGATACCTTAAACTTATGGCATTTTTTGGCACAATGAGCAATTTTATCTGAAAGAAATTAAAAGGCCTGAAAAGCAGGCTCAGAATTAAAGGTCTCTCTAAACTCCCAACCACATTGTTTTTTCTCGCCAGAAGACAGGGAGGGGGCTTTTTCTAAAGTTTCCCTTATCTGAATTTGTCTTGAATACTCTTTTGAGAAGACTCATTAAGCAAGCAGAGAAGATGAATTTCTATCACAAGAAAGGACACTAAAGGTCTACACATCCAGAATACCTCTAGAGTAACCCAGGACAGACACTTCACATACTCTTCTGAAGACTGTTGTCCAGGAGAATTTATCTGTATAGGAAGACAGCCTTTGCTCATCTTGTATTCTCCCAACTTCCCATAATTGGTCATTGTCTCTTTCCAAGATTCCCTATTCCTTTCTACAACTCAAAATGCTATTTAAACTTCAATTTCATCTTGTCTTTGAGTTTCAAACATGTATGACTCCTATGCACATGCATGCTAATAGACTTATAATGAGTTTTTTCTTATTCATTAGCCTGTTGTTGTTTTATAGATACAAATTCCAAAATTCCAAAGGGATTGGAGGGGGACAAGGTGGTAACACAGTGCTAACTCAACTGAACTCACATGAGAAAGGTCCTGGGTTTGGATCCCAGGACCTCCTTGACCATGCTGGGCAGGTGTGTGCTTTGCTGTGATGTGGGCCAGCTGAGATGAAGGGTGGATTACGATATAAAGATCCTGTTGCTATATCTGTCTGTCTGTCTCTCTCTCTCTGTCTCATGACACAGATAAATAAACTAAAAAACAAATAAAACACATGGGGAGAAAATTTCCTTCACCCTTATATTATCTAGAAAGGTCATCTGACTTGCCTTAACCTTGGCTTCTCTATGAATGAAACAGGGATAAGATGGTTCATTTTCTGACATAGAAGAGTATGTCTCAGCGATATGGTAACATAGAAACTGTTATATAAATGTGACTTGATTTTTAAAAGAAAACCTAGGGTGGAGGAGGGGTTGCTTAGTAAAAATACTGAATAAGTACTTTAAAATGTTCTAATGACAAAGGAATTCCTGTTGAAAGCTGTTAAATAAAGACTTAAAGATTTAAATAAAGACTTACGTCTTTGTCATTTTACTATACTATACTACATGAATAGCACTTGTTCCATACTTCATTTTCAAGTTAAAAAACCACAAACAAACAAGAAAAAGTAACATAAAATGCTTTGCAACTTCAAGGTGACATGATAAACACCTTTAAGGCAGATCAAAAACAAAGCATAGAGAATATAGGTGGTGGATAAGAGTTTATAGATGTCAACAATAATGTCTAAAATCCTTCCTTTCCCAACTCCTAATATTCTACTTGCCATAGTTAAGACAGAGAAGGAGTTTAACATGTAATTTTTTTCTATACTCACTGCTAAAATAACTAATCTCTAAAGAAATGCAAGGCACTCATCAAAAACACTACCAGACCACACCGTAGACATTGCTTTTCTTCTGTCTGCAAGGATATTTTACAAGAATAATGTTTTAATAATAGTTAAATTTCATTTTTTTTTCATTTGGATCCAGACACTGACAAGGGCAGCTGAGTTTCCTGTGCTTTCACCCGACTCTGCATTTATCACTATAATGGATTTAACATTTACTTGGACAGATATTCCCTATAAATGTTCAAGAGGGCACCAGCTAGATGTTCTGGCCTATGGATGTTGACTTAAGGAGAGAGAGAAAAATGAGCCAGTAATTGAACAGAATCATTACGAGAAAGTTATTCCTTTAGGCTATTTAGCCATATCCCAGGTCTCATACCCAGACTGTCCAACATCCACACCTGGGTGACAGTTCACTCCAGGCCCTGGGACTGGAGTATATCAAGTTCTCTTCATGGTTGCTTTGGTAGCCTGGATCAGCAGGCAGAGATATCCACCCTCTGCTACCAGGATGCTGAGTGGTAAAGACAGGGTCTTTAACACCAACAGACTTCAGCATACAGACTCTCTCCCATTTCTGAGTTTTGTGATCTTGTATAAACTCCTGGGCTGATAAGTTTGATGTATCAACATGGTTAGGCAAGTACTGACTTGCTCAGTCAAATGCTAACTTAAGTGTTGCTGTGAAAGCCTTAAGTAAAGAACTTTACTTCAATAGTGTGGGCATGTCTCACTCAATAGGTTAAAAGGACTTAAAAGTAAAACTAACATTTCCTTGAGGAAGAAAAAATTCTGTCTCAAAATTTTAACATCAGGTCCTACTTGAAAGTTCCCAGTCTCCTGGCCTGCCACAGATTTGGGACTTATCAGCTCCCAGACCTACAGAAGCCATCTTCCCAAAACAAATCATCTCTATACCTATCACCTCTGTCTCAGTCTATCCACTCATCCATCCCACTGATTCTGTTTTTCAGAAGATGTCTGAAACTTAACTCTTTAATTTCTCTGATGTTCTTCTATTTCATTTCTAAAACAGAGATAATAATTACACTTCTCTCATAGATGTGAGATTTAAAGGAATATATTTTTCTTTATATTTGTATTTTATACATTATATATGTATATATATATATATATATATATAATATATTCACACACATATTTATGTGTGTGTGTGTGTGTGTGTATGTAGGTATTATTGAGCTCTGGCACATAGTGAATGCCTAGCAAACCTTAGTTATTAACATTAAGATATATTTATCTAGTCTATAGTTTATCAGTTCTTTCAAACTTCAAATCTTGTGGCAAGAAAAGAAAAAAGCTTAAATCAAAGTAAAGTATCAAACCTTAGCAAATGTAAATAAAGTTCTATAAAGAAAGAAAAATGAGGCAACCTTAAGTGAAATATGAAAGATAATGAAACTTGCAAATACACATCTATCAAAAGAAGATTTCCCTGAGAGTAGGTGGCATATTAATAAATAAGGTATGTGTCTATACCAGGATGATTTCAAAGATGACACTGAAATGACTTTTTAATTCACCTTTCAGTGGGAAGAAGGAGCTTATGAATAAAGAGAAATTGACAAAGATTTGACAAACAAATCAGCTCAGCATAGTGTATGTATAGCATTCTTTGTCTTTTACTAAGACCGGAGAGTTGCTTTGTTTCCTTAGAATAAATACTGAAGTATTTGGTGTTTTAGCATGTATTTACACAAAGAAATATCTCCTTAAGAATTACTGGAAAATGGTACTTTTCAAGTTTTCTAAAAAAGGAAGAAAAAATAAAATTAGGTATCTATTGTAGAGGACTTAACACTTATTAAATACAAGCACTATTATAAATGCCTGGCATCTTGGTGATTTGTATATGTTAATTTATATTAATTCTCTAAATAACTCTCCGAGACAACTCAAGTTGTTATTATCTATATTTGGTGTATGAGAAATTTGAGGCACAGAGAAATTAAATACCTTTGCTGAAGGTCTAGTAGACTGCGGCACCAATTTCTAACCTGGACTGTCTGGCTATAGGGTCTCCGCTTTAACTTCAAAATGCTGCCTTTCTCATGTATAAGGCTATACACATTCAGGCTATTATAATGTGATGCTATACATTAATAGTAGCACTGAAATTAATCATTCAATGTATATGCATTATATGTATCATTACAAATACACAGCTCAGAATGTGTCTGTGGTTAGGTTCTAATCTAGTGGTAGAGAAAAGACTGGCTACTTTCTCTTGGATGCATTTTTGTTTTAAGATTATTTTCTCTAGTAAAATTCTTCTTTGAAATGTTTTCCTTCTTAAGTGCATTCCCCTTGGGTATCTTCTGGTTATTTTTCAATATTTGACATTCTTTGAAATATGTATCCCTGCTTTGTTTTTAAAGCACCTCCCTCTGGAACAACTACAGAACAAATAATAGCAGTATTTATAGTAAACTCCTCCCTTGTTCTCATCTCAAGTTTTGTGCAAGTTCCGTTAACATCAACAAAATATTAAATATTCTGTTACATGCAATAGACTATAAGTAAATAATATTTAGTAAGTAAAAAGGAGAAATAAGAGTTTAAAGCTTAGCCTTCCTAGCAGTGGAAGGATGTAATTAAGAATTACTCAAATTGTATACTATTTGTGCTCCTTTACTGGGGAACTCATTCTGCGTTAATTGGACTGAGCAAACTTTTGTGTGATGCTATTTGTTCTTGAAGGCACCCACTTTAATGACAGCTATGCCATCACTGTAAAGATAGTCATCAGATAGACCTGTCTTCAGAGACAGCCTTCCGAATCCTACAGAAGTAGGGAAGACAGCACAGACCACTGAGAATCTGCCACGGGTTCTTCCCAAAAGGCTGTGGCTTGCAGAAACGGGAATGCCCTCGTATACGGATCTCTCACTTCAGGTGCATGGATACTTGTTATTTCACAGAAGTAATTTTTCAATAGGAAGATTCAATAGACAAATATATCCACTGATTATGTCACTACTCTCAAGTTTACTGGGTAAGAATGGCAAATGTTACTGATGGCAAATTTGAAAGTACTTTTGTGTTCGAGATCTCACTTTTCTTCTGAAAGAACAAAATATGTTGTATCACCTCAGTCCCTATATTCTAGCTGTAAGTTGGGGAATGGTACTGTGTTAGAAAAAACATTAAAATGTGAAAATTAAACATGGATGCATTTAGCAAACTCTCATGAGGGACACCAGGCTATTTAACCTCCACTCATGTCATTGTGAAAAAAGTCCACATGACAATTTTTTTTCTTTAATAAATACTGTAAAATATCTTAATATTGACTGATATATTTTTTTATGAAAAAATGCATCATGACTTTCCTGATGCCTGATGACCCCAATATTTCTTTTCTTTTTTTTTTTTCTGAGAGGTTTTTGTCATAGGGCACATGCGCTCTCCAGACAGAGAGACAGAGAGACAGAGAGACAGAGAGATAGAAAGCCAGAAATCATCCCCCATGGGAGATGGCCATGCCGCAATCCTTTCTTCTCCATTCTCCTCTCGGGATCTTGGGCATGCACACACGCCTGGCTTGAGTTTAAGCCAGCAGGTCTGGGGCTTGAAACATGGTCGACTACATGGGAGCCCAGTGACATAGTCATTATGCTAACTGCTGGTCCCATTACTCAATATTTCTATAATTGTTTGTAAACAGAGTACTGTCTGAGAGTAAAACTGCTCAAGTAAGAATTTTTGTACTTTGGGTGCAGCAGGTGGTGTGGTGGTTAAGGTGATGGACACTCCCACATGGCTGACTATGGCTTAAGTCCCAGACCTGGTGGCTTGCTTTCTCTCTCTCTCTCTGTCTCTCTCTGGTCAAATTAAAATAAATGAATAAATAAATAAATTTTTAAAAAAGAATTTTTGTACTTTCTAGCTGCTATGACCTTGGCCAAGTAAATTAATATTATTACTATTATTATTTAAGTTTTTGCCATAGAGTATGTGTGCTCACCAGAGAAAGTGGCAGAGAGAGGGGAAAATGAAAAATCACTCCCTAGAAGGGATGACCATGCCGCAATCCCTTCTTCTCCATTCTCCTGTTGGGGTTGGGGTGTGCATGCACCTGTGTCTAGCATGTTTTTCTGCTGCTAGGTCCAGGATTTGACGTGTGTAGTGGGCCATGTGTGATCCAGTGTCTAACCATCAGACTACCTGCTGGTCTAGTACATTAGTCTTTCTAGGTAGCTCTTCATAGAATAACAGGGGAAAAAAAGTATTAAAGTTATTTGCACAAATGTAAAATAAGCATTTCCTTTTATGATTTTGTTTTTCTTTCTAAAAGGCTTTGGTTTAATGAAAGGATACATTTGGGTAAACACAAATAAAATGTTCATCTAATCCATGAGATAGAGTTAATGCTATTACATATTTCAGTGGTCAGTGTTAGGCAGATTGGTTTCACAGTCCATGAAACAGCACCTTTGGCTAGAATGAAAGGCCGAGTCCAAACAAGGGTATTCTTCTAGCCTCACTCATTCTGCAGAATACAATGGACTCAAATTACATGTGTAATTTAAGACCAGGAAAGCAGTAAAATAAAGACCATCTAATGTTTAGTGTGCCATTCAGATTGAAGCAGTAAGAATAACTTCATGCATCAGAGAGCACTGACTTAGAACTCTGGAGAACTGAGTTCCACTCTCATTAGCTCTACTTTCTACCTGTGCTTGGGTAACATTGCTGAATACCAAGGTTCTCAAATTCATTGATTTTAGAATGAAAATAACACTGCCTTCTGTACAAGGTTGCTGCAAAAACTGGAAAAGTACATGTCAATAACTTCACAAAATCTAAAACATTCACATGTAAGTTATTATTATCTGGGGTAAAATATAAAACCTATGGAAAATACTCACATGATAAACAGATTCACAGTACACACTTTAAATACAGTTATTAATCATAAGAAGCCGTTTTGATGCCTGTATAAAAGATGTGTAAATGTAGGTATAAAATGAATATATGTACTATGTATATACATGTTTACATGTTTACTAGAAAAGACGAACTACCCCTTTATCAAGCCTAATTAGTTGGAATTACAGTATTGAAGTAAATACCCTTTCAAAGTCATAACCATTCTACAATTCCACAATGGATTATGAAGTTTTTCATCTAGCTCTTAAAGATCATTTATATGACTCAAAGGATTTATATCTTACTTTCAAGGGACAATAGTGCCATATGGGTTATCATTCTAGGATCTATATATTGATTAGAAAGGAAACAGATCAATGATGCCTTACTGTAATTTTTTTCTCAATAAAACTACGGTCTTCTCCCTGATGCCCTACTGTAAATTCGTTTAGTTCTGAGCGTTCTGAGTGAATTCAGAAAGAATAGAGTGATTCAATATAACACATGTGAAATTAGATCACCATGCATCACAACAGTATTCATTTCATTGATTTTCCAAATCCCCATTAAACATCTGTTTCCTATAACTGCGGTCCAGTCTCCCTCTCAATGTGACCACGAGCATTAATTGGATATATCACACAATTGGCTGGTGCATAACAAGATGAAGATTCTTGTAAAAATGTTATGAATGGAGTCACCTTTTCAAATCATAGTTTTTCCCATTACACAAGGTATTTTTTCTGTATAGAAACATATAATAATAATAAAGCCCAGAACCAAGTGGACTATAGAGCACTCATACAATTTTGAAAATCTGATATATGCTGAACAGAGGTCTTCTTTTTGTATTTAATTTTTGAAACAGTAAAATTTTAAAAACATAGGAGAAAAAAAATTTTTAAACCAGTGGTCTTAATAAAGTTAAGTTACAAATGTATTTCAGTTAGCTCTTATACTTCAAGTAGAAAATGCACACAGTCTCTTTCATCAGTGTGATCAGTTCTTGTGACTTCATAATAGAATTTACTGTCAGACTCCATTTTAAGACTATGTACAGGTGAGAAAGAATATAAACATAACAAAACAATGTGATAGTAAGTAAAAACACATGAAATAAATTAAATTGGATTGGATAAAACTCTCCTAGAGGATTTTTATATTTGTAATAAATATCTAGCAATTTTGTATACCAAGATGAGAATATGGTTCACTATGCATTTTTTATCTCATAATTTTTATTCTCTTTTAGTTGAAAAAAGTAGAGACTTTGTTTTGATTGATAGAGTAATAGCCAATAACTCAAAGATAGACAAAAAAATCCTTGAGTATATTTTACTTTCCCCCGAAGATAATATCTATTCTTAGGATTCATCTCGACTTTGTTCTACCTATAGGACATATGACACAATGTACACAACAAGTAATTGGAGAAAAAAAGAAAAGTTGCAGTATTTTTTTCTTTATACTTTTGTAATATTCCAATTTGCTTATAATTAGAAAAAGCTATTTTAATAATTAAAATTTAATTTTAATATAAACATAAGCTCTAGTTAAAATCCCTCTTCTAGAAAAGATATATTAATGTAATTTCCTATTTCTGTCCTAAATTATACTATTCCTTTGATCTGGGGTATTATTTATAAAAGGGGTGCATTACCTCTTGGGCCTTTTCTCCTCTCTTCTTTATTCCCCTCCCTTCTCTTTTCCCTATTGCTTTTTCTCATTTGGTTTTTCCTGTAAAACCATTTTCTTAAATTTTAATCCTCACATTGTGAAGTAATAGTAAGAAAAATAAAAAAAAAAAAAAAAGAAAACCTCAATATGCCTCAGGCAAAGGTTTTTTTCTTAATGATTGGAGTTCTTAGATGGTGTTTGGAAATTACAATTTAGGACTGTGTAAGTATACTATATTCCAAAGTAAAGAAATCATTAATAATAAAATACTAAAAAGGAACAGTTATATTACAAAATAAATCTACCAGGCTTACAAAGAAAACAAATTTGCAACAGCCACCTGCTGTGGAGATGAGGCAGTAATCTCAACAGCAGGAAATAAAAGGGAAGAGAGGAGAAAAATACAAAAGCACAGACATTAAAAAAGTAATTAAAACACTTATCTCCATCGACATACATAACGAAAAAAACCCTCAACCAACCACCTAAAAACATACTCTATTGAACTGCACAGCAGGAAACAACATTAAAGCTGCCACCATAAACACACATTCTGCCGAAAGAAGAAGACCCCTTTAAAAATGTAATCTCAAAAGTATTACTAATGTGTTAATCACCAGTAAATGTACCACACATTCATTGTATTGTATTAGTTACTTTCTCATAGGTATTTTTTAAAATTGTGCTTCTATGTTTTTTATTCAAATAAATTCTTAAATACAGGCACTGGTAACCTCTTTATTTGTAATTATTCTACTGAATTCTATAATTATATTGTGAGGGTGATGTATTCTGTATACGAAAAAGCGTATGAAATAATTTTTAACATAACAGGCACTTAGATAATGCATTTAAACTGTTTCCTTTAAAGCCAAACTAATCTTTGCTATAGAACTGGAATAAAATGAAGTGAAACACAATGCAAGAGTTAGGGTCATGGATTAAAACTGAAATGAAAGCTAAGAATCATTTTGAATTATCCGAGTAGGCTCTGGCCTTCAGCTCTCTGCAAAGTGAAACAATGTAAGCCTGAGGAAGCAAGTGGCAGGCTTTAAAATAAAGATCTTGCACCAAATGTGCTTGGTGACTTTCAGCTGCTGGAATTTGTTTTCCACCTCTACGTGCTTCTCCCCAGGCATGTCTGTGAAACAATAGAAAGCCGCTCAACTCCGAAAGAGATTTCTCTAATGGACCCCTTATTCTCTTACTTATAAGCTCAAGTCCAAGTCATTAAACTTTAAACCTGTTTCTTCTTTAAAAAAAAGAGGAGTTGAGGCCAGGCCAGTAGTGCAATGGTAATGCAACTGAACCCACATGGGCAGGGTCCCGGATTTGCATCTCAGGGCCTCTGTGAGCATGCAAGGTACGTACATGTGTCCATGATCTGAGCTGGCTGAGGCCAGGAGTGGATTCTGGCACCCTGACAGGGGTGCTGTCACTCTTTCTGTCACTCACTCTCTCTTTCCCCTCGACTCTCTTAGAAGAAATAAATGAATAAACTATTTTCAAAATGAGAGTGGGCCAGTAGGTGGCACGGAGGGTAAGGTGGCTGGGTTCCACATGGCTGGCTGTTTGTTTTGATTCCTGGATCCAGCGGCTTGCAAATCACACTGGACACTTGTGTGTGCATGCATGTGTGCCCAAAATCCTAAGATGAGAATGGGAGAGAAAAGATTATGCTGTGCCCAGCCCCTCTGGGGAGTGATTTCTCTCTCTTTCTTCTCTCTCTCTCTGGCTAGCATGCTCGCCCTATAGCAAACTTAAAAAAAAAAAAAAAAAAGAAATGAGAAGAGTTAGTAAACTATATCTCCTTATAGAAGTGTTATGTGTACCAGTAGCATGATATAGCTTTATATTGTCAAAATAATTTAATTTTGCAGGTAGAAAATATAATTCACATGCATAAATATTGATCATGATACCATAAAATTATTTAGTCTTATCATGATGCAGCTAAGAATCATTTCATTTTAATTACGCATTTTCCTCTTAAACAATTTTTTAAAGAGATTTTTGCTATAGAGCGTGTGTGCTCACTGGAGAGAGAGACAGAAAGCAAGAAATCACACCCCCGGAGGGATGGCCACGCTGCAGTCCCTTCTCCTCCATTCTCCTCTAGGGATTTTGGGCATGCATGCTCATACAGCCAGCATGAGTTTTAAGCCACAGTGTCCAGGACTTGAATCGCAGTTGACTCTGTGGGAGTCCTGCAAACGTAACCATTACACTATCTGCTGGTCCTGTTTCCTCTCATACTTTAAATGATAGATTTCTATGCAAATTTTCCTATTTTACTGTAAAATATTATTATAAATTTGTAATTTTTCAAATAAAATGCTTATCTCTAGAATTTTATAATAAATTAAGATATAATTATTATTATTTATAGGCTTAAATTAGTTATATGCTTAAATATACATGAGATGTACTAGTATTACTGATATATTGCTGAGAAAGAGACTTGAAATGAAAAGTATCCTTGTAGAACCAGTCCACCACAGTGTGAGTCCCGGAGCTGGCAGCTTAAAACTCATGCCGAAAGCATGTGTATAGTGCCCAAAATCCCAAGAGAAGAATGAAGGAGAAGGGATTGCGGCATGGCCAATCCCTCTGAGAGGCAATTTCTAGCTTCCTGTCTCTGTGTTTATTCAGCAAGAATACACACCCTCTAGCAAAAATCCTAGAAAAGTATCTTTCTAGGAGTACAGAAAATTGCACAAGATAATCACTTTTCAAAAGACATTTTTTGATGGATACACATTTTCAACAATTTCAGAAACATGTGGTTTACCTTCTAGAACCTCAGTTTACTCATGCACAAGACAAACAGATTGTATAGCAATAGAGTTTTGGAGTTCATCTAGGTTTTTTCAGGGAATCCAAGACTATCATAAAAGGATATATTTGTATTAAGTATGAATTTTATTGTATATGTATGTGTATACCGTTTACTGTGTAAGGAGGGCTGTATCTTTCATTATATTCCCCATGGAACCTATGACTCAGAAATGGTTAAAGAATCACATTCCTCAACGTAAAGATTAAAGCCATTCCAAGTGTACAGACTGGTCATAAATGCCAAAATGCAATGTAATTATTCACACCTGACAATCATTATAAACCATAAAAGACACGAGTTCGTAGAGGAATTTGTATGTACATTAGGCCTGATGCAAGGGGAAGCAATGTTTTTTAACATCATACATAACTACGTACTTGTCATCACTAAATACTAGCTAGCTGTGTAACCTAGTGTAATCAGTATTTAAATTTTAGGTCTCAATTTCATTATCTATAAAATCTGCCTTGCAAGAAGATTATGAGATAATATATCTCAATAATAAGATAATTGCTTAGCACAGTGACTGGCATATGGAAAATGTTAATAAATTACCTGACCTTTGTGTAATTTAAAGTTTTCAAAATTCTAGTGTATTTATACTTATGCCTTCCCTGATATCTATTTCTTCTTTGATATTGAATGCAATTTTATATAAAATGCTATAATAGCCATACCAACAGCCATAAACACTGTAGACACTTTTTTTTCTTTTTTTGGTAAGATTTTTGCCTTAGGGCATGTGTGTCCACCAGAGAGACAGTAAGAAGGAAAGTGAGAAATTACCTCTAGGGTGATGGCCACACCACAATCCCTCCTTGTCTGTTCTCCTCCTAGGATTTTGGGCAAGCATGCACATGTGCCCGATGTTATTTTTTTTGCCACCAGATCTGGGACTCGAACCATAGTCAAACCATGTGTAAATCCACCACCTTAACCACCATGCTACCTGCTGGTTCCTATAGACACATTTTTTTTTTTGAGAGGTTTTTTTCACTATAGGGCGCGTGCGCTCGCCAGACAGACAGAGAGAGACATAGAGATAGAAAGCGAGAAATCACCCCCCAGGGGGGATGGTCACACCACAATCCCTTCTCCTCCATTCTCGTCTTGGGATCTTGGGCATGCATGCACACGCGCCCGGCGTGAGTCCCAAGTCACTGGATCTGGGACACGAACCGCGGTCGACTACATGGGAGCCCAGCGACATAGCCATTACGCAAACTGCTGGTTCCCTATAGACACTTTTTAAAACTTAGTCCTAATTGAAATTTTCCTACATACTGGCAATTAACCACACCAATTTCGAAGATTCAATGTATAATCATTATATATCTTCACTGAGTTTTATTTATTTATTTATTCATTTATTAGGTTTTTGCCTTTGGGCACATGTGCTCACTTGAGAGAAACAGAGAGAGAGAGAGAGAGAGAGAGAGAGAGAGAGATGATGAGAGGGAAAGTGAGAATTCCCCACCCCACCCCACCCCCAAGGAAGATGGCCATGTTGCAGTCTCTTCTCTTCTAGTATCCTCCTGGGATTTGGTCACACATGTGCCTGGCATGATTTTCAAGCCAGTAGGTCCAGGACTCCAACAGCTGTTAGCCATGTGGGAGTTTAGCGCCTTAACCACCATGACACCTTCTGATCCCAAGTATTGAATTTTTTTATAGCTCATTTATTTCATGTATGAAAGAGACAGAAGCAGAGACAAAGAGAGAGACTGACAGGCACTATCGATGGAGCTCTTATGCCATGATTCACTCCTAGCCACAGCAAGCCCAGATCACAGGCATGAGTACACACACACGGTGTGCACACAGAGGCCATGCGGTACAGACCCAGCATATCTTCAAGTGGTTCAGCTGGGTTATTGCTACTCCACTCTCTGGCTGCCTGGTTTTGAAGTTTTGATGGATAAAAAAGTTGAACAACAACGGAAGATTAAAAAATTGAACAAAAATACAATCTGTCTTGTTCAACTTTTAGATTTGAATACCAACTATGATTTTTTTAAGAATTATTATTATTGAAAATAGAAATATTAGATGTTTAATTTATGTGGCCATGTATACATTAATATTTATTGAGTTCTTTAATATTTGCTAGACAGCGTAATATGTGCTGAGTATACACAGATGAATAGCTTCTAGTATAGTGGGAGAAAGATTGTAATAAAAAACTTAGAGTAGAGGGGTCCAGACAGTAGCAGAGCTGTAAAACAGGATGCTCTAAGAGCCTGACCCACCTGGGAAGGTTCTGAGTTCCAGTCCAGAGACCTTCCTGAGTACACCAGGCACATGTGTCCTCATGATCTGGGGCTGGGAAAAGCTGGGGGTGGGTCACAGTTTTAAGACCTTGCTGAGGGTGCTGTCTGGTTATGTCTCTGTCTCTCTCGTTCATGAATGAAATAAACAAAATAAAACTGAGAATATAGCAAGATACATAGATGCTTAGAGAGGGATACAGGTTATTACAGGGGCAGTTACAAAGGGCACTTTACCTGGGCAGGAGACAACATACTCAGAGTGTTGAAAAATGAAGGTTTCTAGTTACAGGAAAAGGGGAAAATAGCATATTTATGCGAAAAGGTGTGAGTTCCATCTGACTAGAACTAGGGCAAGGTCAGGGAGTAAGGAGTAGGGAGCAGGGAATAACAAAATCTGCAAGTTGACAGACAGGCAGGGCCAGACTATGAAAGGCCATTCAAATCACACTAGGGTGTTTGGATTTTACACTGAGGAGACATTGCAGGAAATGATATAATCAGCTTTGTATATTAGCAAGGATGTATTGGTAGCTGTGTGTAGATTTGATCTGTAGGCAGTGAGAGTAGAAGGAGATGGATTATGTAAGGAGATGTTGCAGAAATCCAAATAAGAAAGGAAAACTTACCTCATACGTCACACTCTAGATTACTAGTAACCTCCACTAACATGGCATTGCAGGGGGTGTCCAGAGCCTTAGTATAAACACTGCTAACCGTCCTGGGGCAACAATTTCACTCAAAGATGAGTCATTTAAATTATCATTTATATTAGGACAAATATGGAGATATTGACAGATGAAATGCAAATTCTGAATGAAATTTTAATACTTCAAAGAAATTCTATATAGGGCATTTATAACTGTACCTCCAGATTCCCTAGAGGTATGTTTTCACTGTCTTCTCCTTTTACAGTAACTTTAATGGGAAAAAAGATAGACTCATAATAAGACACTGAAGCAGACATGCAGAAGAATATAAGCATATCTCCGAGATGTCTAGGAGTTAACTTCAGAGGATTTGGTATCTAGTGGTAGTAGAGAGTAGAAGAAATGTCAAAGTCAAAGTTGAGTCTCAACATACCACTGTTGAGGTACTAACCAAAGCAGCTCACTCAGTATAGTGGAAGAGGGGTGGATTCTCAGGAAACAGAGTTCCACTATGGACATACAGCATGGGATGTGGAACATCCAAGAGAGTTCTACTATAGGTAATAAGCAGGTAAAAATACAACTCTGAAGGTCATGAAAGAACTGTCTGGATAAAAAGATTTGAAAATTATCAGTAAAGAGATGGTACTGGAAATGTGCTAGTCCAGGGCAGGTGTACACAGTAAATAGAAGTCCAAAGGTGGAACTGAAGGTAACACACCAATATTAAGGGAGAAGAAGGAAAAGGAGTCAAAATAATAGATATTGAGGAGAGATCAGTCAATTAGGAGAGGTAGGAGAAAGGAGTGTGTTGGAAGTCAAGAGACAAAACAGACTTTCCACACATTCTGATTGTCTGCAGAAGAAAAAAATCAAGACAAAAAGTTTTTAAAAAATAAATTCCAGAGTATAACAATGCAGATCATATGGGATCAAAAGGCTGTGTAGTGGTTAAGGTGCTTAACTCCCACATGGCTGAACATGGTTCCAAGTCCCGGACCCGGCAACTTGAAAATTACACTGGGAATGTGTGTGTATGTGCCTCAAATCCCAAAAGAATGGAGGAGAAAGGACTGTGGTGTGGCCATTCCCCTAGGGGGTGATTTCTCACTCACTTTCCCATTCACTCTCTCTTTCTGTCTCTGGTGACTGCACACACCTTATGACAAAAACCTAAAATAAACAAACAAATAAAGCACACTATAAAATACAGAGAAACGGGTGTTTAAAGGAGTGCTTTTGCTTTTTAGGATTAAACTTTCCTAATTTTTAAGCACAGTGCAAGGCCACTGACATATTTTTTTTAATTGCCAGAGGGCATGTGCATTTTCTGGCATGTGCTTGCCAGAGAGAGAGACAGAGAGTGACAGAGAGAGAGCAAGAGAAAGAGAGAGAAAGGAAAAAGCACCCTCAAGGGGAAAAAGCACCCTCAAAGGGGTGTAGTTATACCACAATTCTTTCTCGTCCATTTTTTCATCCTGGCAGGTGGATGTACACATGACCAACATTTTCAAGCTGCCAAAGCCAGGATTCAAACTGCTGTTGGAAGTTTGGGATTCAGTTTCCTTAAATACTGGGATGTGGGGCTGACTGGACCCACAATTAACTATAGAACTAATAGAAGCAAAAGAGATTTTATTGAAAGAGAATTTAAACAACAAAGGCAACATAATGCAAATATATGTGTTGTGACTATAATGATTAATTTAAATGAGGCAAATCAGAACAGAAAAGGGGAAAGGCTCTATAACAATATCCATCCACTCAGGGAGGAATAGTGCTAATTCTAGCCAAAGTATGAAAAAAAAAATCTTTGTGAGAAAGAGAAAAGGAAAAAAAAAAAAAAAAGTTTGTGAGAGGAAGATGGCACATGCTTTTTCCAGGAATCGGTATTAATGGGGTATTCACAGGAGAGTCCTTTCGTTAGGTAGTAAGAATTGGTAAATAATGGCAACTCCACAATAATTAACTTGTGAGAGTGGCTTACACAGTATGGATGTAACGTAGCCTGTAAAATATGTGTTTGGTTAAAATAAACCTTTAGAAGATTTTCTCTCATGCTCTGCAAGAAATATATCACAACTGAAGCTTTAAATAGAAGGTGTTCCCTCTCTCCTGGGCTTGGGAGTCCTGCAGAAGGGTACATTCATGTGTGGTTTTCAGTCTGCCACAGATTATCTGACCTCTTAAGACAAAACCAAATAATGACTTCCAGACGGAGAAGTACATGGTTAAGGAAATGACACCTGCATTTGTTCATTCCCTCACCTACCAGTCGGGTGACATATAGCAAATTAGTCTACCTTCCTTTGCCTTAGATTCGTCTCCTTGCCTGTAAAATAAAACTCTTAGTGCCCCTTCCCTTGAGCTGTTTTGAGGACTCCTTAATTATGAAGCACTTATACAGACATGAGAAATTTAATTAATAATAATGGCAGTTATTTTCATTTTAAATGAAGCACATGACATAGGCTAAAAGTCTAGTCTCTCACACTAGGAGATGAAGAAACTATAGCGACAGTGGAAAGTGAATTGATCAGGGAGCTCAAATTCAGATTCTGAGTTGCTTTTTGGAAGTTATTTAAATTCTCTCTGACCTATATAAGATGTATACATTCACAATCTAAATTACACTTGAAAGCACCTGAAATCTTGTAACTATAGCAGATGGAGCATACATTTTGACAGTATCAATAAAAATTTCACATTTTTAAGTCAATGTAACATAATGAATCACATGACCTGAGTAGTCAATGATCTGAACAGTCAATGCTTTAATATTTCCACTTTGACTAGGTGAATTTTTTTTCTGATAATGTGGTTTTAAGGACACTTTTTATCATTATAAACATTTTCATATTTTTAAAAGAGGTTATACTCTAATGCTAAGCTGGGTGTGTTCTGTTTCTTAGAGCATGGTATATATAAGGCCAATATCAGCTATTAAATCTAGTTTGCTCAGTTTACATTCCAAGTAGCATCTAGACTTTACTCTTGAAACATTAACTTGCTATCTAGTCATTGTATTCCACAGATGAATGAGACAAAAAGAATCAGGTTCAGAAGATCTTCTCAATATTATCTTAAATACAGGTTCAAAGTCACATTATCTTTGGGACCAGCAGTTAGCGTAATGGCTATGTCACTGAACTCCCATGTAGCCAACCTCGGTTGGAGTCCCGGACACAGTGGCTTAAACTCATGCCGGGCGTGTGTGCATGCATGCCCAAGATCTCGAGAGGAGAATGGATGAGAAGGGATTGTGGCATGGCCATCTACCCTGGGGGTGATTTCTCGCTTTTTGTCTCTGTCTTTCTGGTGAGCGCACATGCTTTATAGCAAAAACCTCTCAAAATAAATAAATAAATAAATAAATAAATAAATAAATAAATAAACAAGACAAAGTCACATAATCTCAGTAGTAATACATATTTTAAGTGTTTATATTTGTGGAATGTTTTATTACTTAAAAATATTGCTAATATATTTGAGACCTGTCACAGTCTTATGGACCATATAACTTTATGTCCATTTACAGATGAGCAAACCGAAGTTCAAGTCATTAAGATAACCCTTCTAAAAGCTGATAGCAAGTAAGTGGCAAACACATATTTAAACTAATAAAAACTCTCAACTGTGTTTCTTCCATCATCCCATAAAACGTATTTTAGGATAAGATATAATCTTTATTTTTAAAGAGAAAAAGAGGAGCATTAACCTAATCAAAAATCTGACATACAATGATTAGTGGTGCCCTAAATTTTCTGAATGTTAATACAGTTTCACAGCAGTTTTATTCACAAGAAAGAAAAAAAAAATAAGCTTTAAAGATTAGTGGGTAATTATTCACATATCATTCCACCTACGCTACATTTTAAAGTGATTTTAAGTAAACCATGCCTACTTAAATTTAAATGATGTCTTGTAAAAGGATCTTCTAAGCACTATTCATTTGTTTAAAGCACAGATATACAATGACAAACCTATCATTAATTCATTTTGATGAAAGAGTAATAATTAAAGCATTATTTTCCTTCTTTCACTGCAAGTCATTTGACCTATGTTAAATCAACTATCAAATTTTCATTCATTATTTCTACATGAAGGATTTTGCCAGCTCAAAAAGGTATAAATCTTCATTTGTCAACTTTAAACCATACCTGTCCCAGTTGCTATCAGGGCTCATAGCTCTTATCCCTTAAAAACAGCAAAATATTGTTAAGTCACACAACCTCCTCACAGCCTCAGATGACCCCTGGAATCAATAATATTTGCAACGTGTAAGTGCACCGTTAAGGAGAACAGAAGGCAAGCGCTGTCCTCGTTAACCACATTGAGCTGTGATACTACAGTCGACTCCCTTGTGTGGCCTGTGATCAATTTTAATCTCCTGACCAAGAAGAAAAGAATGCAGACTCCTGATTCTGGATTCATCTTGAAAGGAGATTATAGATTTGTATGTCTGCAGTGGAAATGAAAGATTTAATTCAGCTGGCATTCTAGGAAAGCATATATCTAAACTATCATTCCTCCTCATTACCCTCACTGCTTCCAGGTCCTCTATTGACAGAACTAAATACTGAAAAACGTGTGCACAATGGGTTAAAAAGTAAAGCTGTCTTTGTAGACATATGAACAACTAATGGCAGAAACAAACTCTATAGTGGCTTGTTTTATTACATGATTTAAGGTAAAATGGGCTTTTCTACTTCAAATTTCTTTATAAAGATTACAATTTTGTGTTAAATTTTCTCATGTGAAAACCTTACATTTTAAGCAATTAAAGAATGCATCGCTTACTAAAATCATTATCAGTTGTCTGCAAACTGCATATAGCAAGGTACACTGGTACCATTTGCGGAGCTTTAAAATGCAAATTGATCGTACTATCTAAAAGAGAGATGACGTCATCAGTTTAGGCATTAGTTTTATAATTCTACCTGCCACTGTACTCATATCTATATATGCACATACATCTATATAATAATGTGTACATACACAAAGAGCATGCATATACTTTTTCTTCTTTAAAGATAAAAGATAGTGGGCCAACAGGTGGCGTATTGGTTAAGGCAGTGGACTTCTACATGGCCAGCTGCAATTAGAGTCCCAGTCCTGGTGGCTTGAAAGTTAAACTGTGTGTGTGTGTGTGTGTGTGTGTGTGTGTGTGTCCAAAATCCCAAGAGGTGAATGGAGGAGAAGGCATTGCAGTGTGCAGGGGTGATTTCTTGCTTTCTCTTTCTGTCTCCCTCTGTCTCTCTGGCAAGAGAGAGACAGAGCAAAAATTTCTTTTAAAAAAAGAAGAAAACAAAAGATAAAATGTTTTATAGTTAAAAGGAGATGAATATAAGGTATTCTAGGAGTTTACAGGGACAACCCATGTGACCATAATTTGGAAATTCCATAATTACTATTGAATAGCTTTTTTTAATACTTCAGAGAACATTTCTACCTCCACTTCATCATCACCATCACCACTACAAACAGCTTTTCTGCACTCACAACACATCATGTATTGTGCTAGACAAACACAGAGCCTCCAGAGCCAGACCCTGAGGGAGGCTCCTGACTTTGCTGTTTTCCAGTTGTCTGGGCAAGTTATACCACCTCTTCACTACAGGTCCCTCATCTGTACACCAAGAATATAATTAATAGTACCAAGCTTATTAGGGGTTTTGTAATTTTTAAATAAGATGATATAGACAAACTTAGAAATGTTTTTGATATTTTATGATCACCAATTAGGTGTTACCTGCAGTAAAATGTATTCTGGTTCATTCATTCCTTCATAAATATTAATTAAGTTCTTCCAAGATTGCAAAGATTGCGCTAGGAAACAAAGATGGGCCAAACACTCAACAATCTGACTTTGGCAACTGTTTAACTTCTGGGAATCAGCCTTCCCACTTGCAAAATTAAGTTACAAATATTTATCTTGGAGGCCTGCTGAGAGGATCAAATAAAATTAATTATGTAAAGTGCCTATCATAGCACCAGCTAGATACAGGGATGGTCAATAAATGTTTATCAAATGAAATTAAAAACTGAACGGATGGATGAATATATACTATTAGGCTTTAGGTCAGAGAAATGAATCAAGAGGGCATCAGCTTAGAACACAAATTTATAGGTAAAAGTAAAATATTACTAGATTTGAAAAATTGAACACTAATAGGCAACCTAAGTTTTTATATGAACTCCTGAAAAAAATTACATCTGTCCTGCATCCTATATTACCAAAATTACCATCCAGTAAATGTGTGTGTGTATATATATGTGTGTGTATGTGTATGTGCATACACACATGTACAGGGTCATTGGGAAGGGTCATTGATGCATTTGCATAGAAAAATATGTCATGACTTTCCGACGACCTAATATATGTGCACACATGTATACATAATTTTCCCTTCATAGGAGCTGACTTAGCTCTGTTCATTCATTATGTAGCAAGTTCAAAGTTCAAAAAACCCAAAAAAAGCAGGGGTAGTCTACTAATAGTCTAAAACCAATCAGGCAAGTTATTGTGCTGTTCACCAAGCAGAAGTGATTTATTTTATCATTTGATTTTTAAAACAATGTAGTCTCCAAAAATTGATTGGCTTAAAAATCTTTGAAAAGAAGACACAAAACCTAGAAGTAGTAATTATTTTGACACTTGAAGAACAATGACATGGTCTCATTCCTAGTAGTGAATTCTGCTTCTTTATACAAACTTTAGTAATTGAAAATTTATTATTTTTCAAAATGAATATTAACCAGATTGTAAAAAAATGATTTGAGGGCCAGGTATGTGGCACAGTGGTAAAGAGCTGCTCAAGGGAGGACAGGTTTCCACGTGGTAACCTTGGTTTGAATTCCTGGCTTGGTCGGTCTGAAACACTCTGGGCATGTGCCCAAGTACCTAGGATCTCACAGACTGGAGGAGAGCTGAAGTATGACCAGAACCAATGGGGATTGCTCGAATGTCTCTCTGTTGCACAAGCACTCTGATGTGCACAAGCACACGCTTCATAAACAAAGACTAAAATTTTAAATACTAATTTGAAAGAACAGTAACTTTTAACCTGTCCAGTGTAAAGATCCAGTCCAATCCTATTCAATGTACATACAAAACTATTTAGTTCTAAGGAGCTAATAGTGATGGAAATAATACCATCAGCCCCTGTTAATATAGATAATGGCATGCTAAATTTCAAGGCAAAATGAGAAAGAAACCAGGAATTTCCCAGTATCTGGAGTGGTAAAGAAATAGATAAATATCGGACCTAGTCAAGTGGCAAGTAAAAAGATAAATCTAATCACAGTATGTTCAAGTACAAGACTCCAAGAGCCAAGAGGAATAGCATGAGGTTCAGAGTCAAGCTCTGGATTATCTTGAAAAGGGAAAAGGAAAAAAAAAGGGTCGGGGGAGGAAAGAGAGGGAGAAACTGAAATTCAAATAAAACCAACCAGCCTTTCTTGCCTGTTTGGAGAAAAATTTACAAAAGGAAAGACATTTATTTTAGTTATCTTAAAGTACTACATTATCTCACAAAATAAAATTGCTATAAATTTATTCACATAAATGCCAAGTTACATGTGAACTTTGGGAGACCAAACTTCACATTACCTGAGGCTGTCTTTTGTATATGTATACACATATGTATGTACATATAAAATATGTATGCATACACATGCTTGTATATATAATGTATGCACAAACATATTCACAACTACAGGTATAGAAGTAAGATTTACATCTATCTATTTGTAGGATATACATATATGTGCATATGGTTTAGAAGTATTTGTTGGGGCTGGCAGGGTGCTGGAGTCCCACAAGGCTGACCATGGGTTGAGTTCCAGACCTGGTAGCTTGCTTTCTCACTCACTCTCTCTCTCTCTTTCTCTCTGGTCAAATAAAAAATAATAATAATAATAAATTTAAAAAGTTAAATAAAATAATAATAAAGTTAAAAAGTTAAATAAAATAATTGTTTTAAAAAAGTATTTAATAACACAAGTTTAACAGTTTCATTGAGTTTTCTGGGTCCCTCTAACAGTTTAAAAGCACCCATAAGAATCAGTAGGTAGGGAACCAGCAGTTAGCGTAATGGCTATGTCGCTGGACTCCCACGTAGTCGACCGCGCGGTTCGTGTCCCGGACCCAGTGGCTTAAAACTCACGCTGGGCGTGTGTGCGTGCGTGCCCAAGATCCCGAGAGGAGAATGGAGAAGGGATTGCGGCGTGACCATCCCCCCTGGGGGGTGATTTCTTGCTTTCTGTCTCTATGTCTCTCTCTGTCTGCCTGGCAAGCGCACGTGCCCTACAGTGAAAATCTCTCAAAAAAAAAAAAAAAAAAGAATCAGTAGGTATCACTGCATTAGGTAGAGTTGCTTTCTCCTTAGCATTCCTCCTTCCCACTCTCTCCTAACCTTCTTTTAAAATAGAAATAACTAAGTATCCTTGATTGCCATTATCCAAGATGGTTAAAGATACAAATTAGGGATAAACAAACTCCATGCCATACTGAGCTTTAGCCAAACAATTAAGTTGTTCACTACCAAGTTGTTTATAGTGGATGCCTCTCCTGATTTGTCTGGACCAGTGCTCTGCTTTGTTATGCAGTATTTGAATGCTAATTTTAGGAATGATTCTGTTCAAAGTGAACATTAGAAGGAGAGGCCTAGAAATATTTTCTATGCTAAGGAGGTGGGTTGGAATGAGGTAGGGGTAGAAATAAGAAAAACAAAGACACAGAAATATTATACTTTTTCTCTTTTAAAAATATGTATGTATTTTTTAAAGACAAGAATTATTCTGTCTTTAAAAGAAATCCTCCAGCTTCAGCCTTCCAAGAAGCTGAGATTACAGTTGCATGCCACTGCTCCTGGCCTTTAGGTCAGACTGGGAATCAAAACCAGGCTTCCCATGTGGTCCCAGCCTGTGGAGCACAGCATCTCAGCAACGTGTAGAACCATGGCAGACTCTTTTCAAAGTATGTAACAAAATCTCAGAGTGCATCTATTTTTCACTACCACTTGAATTCCTTCTTAAGACAGGTAAGGAAATAATCTCATAGGATTATTGTTAACATGACCTTCAAGCATTACTTTATAACTAGAAGTATGAATGGTTCATCTGTAATCTGGGCCATATGCCAAACACATAGGTTATATACTATTTCCACAGGTTTTCCTTAAATGTATATTTATATGAAGTAGTATTAAAAGTAAAAAGGGTAAAATAGACCAACTTAATACTGTGTTGTATTTTTAAAATTCAGCATATTAATGCAATATGTAATTGTCTCTGTGGAGTTTAATTTCACATAATAAAAGAAACAAGAAGCATCTGATCAATAAACAGAAAATCAAGTTACATGTTCCCACTAGGTTGCTCTAACAAGGATTAATCTCTGAAATGTTTGTGCATGCCTAATGCGGTGGCTTTTAATCCTCTCACACCAGTGGGTCTAAAATACTTGCTATTAGCACTAATGTAAAAAGAATTAATACTTTACATATGGCTATCCACTCTACTCAAATGAAGGGGTTAATGGTAAAATAAGCCTTTAAGGATGCAAATGATTCCTCCCATGTGGCTGGAAAACAGCTCAAGTATTTTTCATTTAAAATTATTAACATATAGAAACATTATTATCTCTGCAGTTAATATGCACCTCACTGAAAATCTCATGGTCTGCAACAATTAAGAAAGGTAGCATCCTTAATGAAGTTATAAAACATATATCATTTATTAAGCAGCAAATTATATCTTTAATTTTGGCTTTAATATATCTTTAATTTTAGCTTTAATTATTATATGCACAACGTCATCTAAAACCCCAGGACAAATTAGGCCATAGCAGCTGGGTTTTTTTTTTCTTTTCTTTACCCCCAACCCTCGGCCCTGACCTCAGTGTTGAACAAGAGTTGTAATTTACCTCGAGCTTCCTTTCTATGGGCATGGATTTCTCTGAAATGCTGACACAATCAAGGCCAAGGCAAAACTATCTGAATGTTTTTCTCCTAAGAGTCTTACATCTATTTCTGATATCTGTTACTTGTTATTATAGAGTATTGAATCATCTAGGTTATGAATGTTAGGAATCAGATTTTCATTACCACTTTAAAAAGTGAAATATTAGAATAAAAATGAAACCACATCAGAAAGATATTTTTTCTCCCTCTACCCTGTTCTTCCCCTTCACTCATCTCTATTCTTTCCTCCCTTCAGTAAGAATTTATTAAACAGCCTTGACATATTATGACTGTTCTTTCCTAGGCAAAGAAAAGTTATCTAATTTGTTTAAATTATGCATTAAGGTAAAGTTTATTTGCACAGTATGAAACATAACTTCAGTTATTAACAGTTGCTAGTGTTTAAGTTTGAAAACACTTTTTACTAAAGAAACTATTTCATGTCTGAATAATACAAGGGGGCAAACCATGTTTAGTTAGTTCACAGAAATCCATCATACTTGTTTAAAAATGACTAAGAAAGAATGGACATGTCTCTAAACCCTTAATACACTCTTTATCATTATTCATCCTCTGTTTATACTACTTGTTTATACACACTACTTGTTTTTCATAAATGATTGATTAATTCCAATCACAGGACGCTAGACAGAATTTAATGCTACACCTAAAAATGTGGACAATAAACTGTCTTACTCCATTTGGGCTACTATCATAAAATACTTCAAGTTGGATAACTAATAACAGTCATTGCTCCCTGTTCTGGAGGCTGGAAAGTCCAAGATCCAAGTATTTAATAAATTTCTATTCCTCATGGATGGTGCCTTCTTTTTTTCATCAGAAGGCAGAGGGAAGAAAGCTCTCATGACTTAATTACCTTCCAAAGGTCCCACTTTCTCTTTTCTCTTTTTTTTAAATAAGATGTTTTGCGTTGGGCATGTGCATTCACTGAAGAGAGACAGAGACAGATAGAGGGAAATTGAGAAATCACCCCCTAGGGGGGAGGTGGTCATACTGCGATCCCTTCTCCATCCTCCTCTCAGGATTTTAGGCATGTACACACATAAACCCAGTGTGATTTTAAAGCTGATGAGCCAAGCCACTGAGTCCTGGACTCAAATGATGGTTGGTCATGTGGGAGATCAGTGCTTTAACAACCATGCCAAATGCTGGCCCAGCCCTACTTCTTAATACCACCATATTGTGGATTAGGTTCCAACTTCTGAGTTTTGAGGGGGACATGATATTCAGAATATAGCCTATATTCTTTCTTATTGAATAAGATAAGGCAAATATGATTGATGTACTTCATTGTGTAGCTATCCAAGGTGAGGGAGGCAGTGGCGAAAAGGGTTCGGTAGAAAAGAAGGCATAATGAGGTGAGCTAGTGAGACTTTCCAAAACACCTGTGTCTAATGCCTGATCTGCCAATGTGTGTTTAAGTCTGTTCGTTTACTTAATAATCTAATTAAAATGACAACTACAGGGCCAGCTGGTAGCATGGTGTTAATGTAATATTCTTCAATATTGGATTCACCTGGGTTGCAAACCAGGGACCTCCTTGAGCATGCCAGATGCACATGCTGATGCATATACACATGCCCATGATTGGGCTTGCTGGGAAGACTCTCTTGGGGGTGCCAGTCTCTCTCACTCTCTCACCATCTCTCTCTGCCTCTGCTCTCTTCTCTCTCTCTTTGTCTCTCTCTTTCATGGAAAAATAAATACATTAAAAGATTACAATCACAAAGAGCTGGAACATAAATATAGCATATATGTAAATAAAACAAATCTTAATTTATAATTTTTATGCACAAAATACTGAAACAGTAATATGATAAATAATAATGAGTACTTTTACATACTTTTAATCATCAATAATTATTAAAAACAGAAATGTAGAAAGGGAATTAAATAGATTCTTTGAATATACAAAGGATAATGTCACAGTTAGTAGCCACAGGCACCATATAAGTAGAAGTTACATCATGCTATGTATTTTCCTTTGTGCATACATACATTATAAATGTCTTTAAATTTGCTTTACTGTTTCTTCTTTTATCTAACTATCTGTTCATGCAGAGCCACGGAGAGACTGGCCCTTTCTTGCAATCCTAGGAGTATTTCTCATGGAGTTGATATTCAAATAACTGACAAATGAAAATGTTATTCAATGGCTACTATAATTCCTCTTGTAGTATTGGAATATGGTGATTTGAAACTTAATAAATGTTTTTCAATGAAGTAAATATTTAAGTTTAAAAAAATATATAACCAGTAGGTTCCAGTGGGATTCCCTATAATAAAATGCATTTCACACTTAAATTAAGATAACTCCAAATGGTTTTATGCACAAAGGAATAATTTCAAAGGTGTAGGTATAAAGTATCAAAGACCAAGAAGATATAGAAAGAGCTAGAAGAGTTATCTGTGTTTCTGTTGGATAACCTAAATATCTTCACTCTATTTTTGGTAGGCCAAGTGTTACATTAATAGATGTTACAGCCTAGGACATTTACAAGACAATATGTGATTTTCCCAAGTTTGAGGAAAATAAAACAAAGACACTTCTCATAAAACCAGAGAAAACTAGAGATAAAAGGTACTTCGCAGTGACTAGTTTCTACAAAGGGCTTGACTTGTCCTATATTGTGTAGCTAATTATTGACAGAACTGAGGCCTAGATCCAGTTACTTAATTCTCAGTCCATCTTCATTTTCATTAACAATGAAATCATCATGACTACTCACCAAGATAAATCAAGCGCACATTCTCCCCTTATCCATTAAAACACAACCTTTTCTATATACATTTTAAATCATGATTAAGTGCAAATATTCAGAGAATTATCTAATGTTACAGGTTAAAGAAACCTTGGATATCATTAAATACCACTAAACAGTGGTAACAGTGAAACTGAGGGCTAAAATATTTTAAATTCTTATTTACTAGTTACCAGGATCAGCTGGTGACACGGTAGTTAAGGCAGTTGGATCCCACATGGCTGACAGCATGGTTTGAATCTCGAACCCTGTGGCTTAAAAACACACCAGCTGTGTGTGTGTGTGTGTGTGTGTGTGTGTGTGTGTGTGCGCGCGCATGCGTATGTGTGCACAAAATTCCCAAGGAGGGATAAATAGAAGAAAGGTGTTTGTGGCATGACCATCCATCCCTCATAGGGAGTGTTTTCTCACTTTCTCTTTCTCTCTCTCACAAGTACATGCACCCTCTGGCAATAATTTTTCAGATATTTTATATTTTATATTATATAATATATATATATTCTTTTTTTCTTTTAAAGAGATTTTTGCTATAGGGTGTATGCACTTACCAGAAAGAGAGACAGACAAAGAGACAGAAATTGAGAGATCACCCCCCAGGGGGGATGGCTACACCACAATCCATTCTCCTCCATTCTCCTCTTTAGATCTTGGGCACATATGTACATGTGCCTGGCCTGAGTATTAAACTGCCAGGTCCAGTATATGAATTGTGGTCGACTATGTGGGCGTCTATTAAGCCACATCCTGGTCCCATATATCCTTTTTTAAATATATTCAGTCACTGTACATGTTTACATTAAGCAAAATGAATTTTCCCAGCATAAATACACTATAAATTAGTCCAGTTAAAGATATTCTCATACACATTATCATTGACAGATAATTTTCCATTTTTTTTGTCCCTTAAATGTTTTGCCTTTTCCCCCTTGATTCACTTACTCTCACCCTCCCCCATTTCCCACCTTCCTCCCACACTGTCTCTAATGTCTACAATTATTTTCCATGGTTTTATACCTTCCAATCTTTCAGTTTCTGCCATAGAACACAGACATTTGGTATATTTTAAGTGGGAACATACAGCATATCTGTTTCACAGTCTTGCTTGCTTCACTTAGCAGTAAATCTTCTATATTCACCCATTTTATATAAAATGCCAGGGCCTTGTTTTATTTTTTTTCCATAATCCTTTTTTTTAATTTAAATTTTTTTATTTACATTCTTTCACTGTACATCATTACAACATACAAAATGAGATTTTCCATCCAGAGTACATTGTATATTGGCTCAATCAATCACATCAACATTCAAGTTATCGTCAACAAATAATTTTCCATTTCTTGTTTCCTGTGTTTTGCTTTTTTTTTCCCCATCCTTGATTCCCTATCTCTTACCCTCTACCATCTCCCACTTTCCTCCCACACTGACTCTGGTTTCTATGTTTGCTTTCTATACTGTTTTCCCCCCATATTTTATAGAGTCACTAAATATCTTAATTAAAGTAAATATTTTCATAGCAAGCACAGCTGATATATACATTTCCATGAACACAAGTCCAACTTTAGACATAAGCCTCAATGAGTAGAATGAATATCCTATAAAGTAGCACCTAGCTGGGGCTATATATCTTACTGCAGTCATCAAATAGGTATTTTTAATGCTTTTTTTAAAAATTTCATGAAAAATAGTTTGTTTTTTTTCTGAAACTTTTTAAAATTTTTTTTTAACTTTTTACTTAATTTATATTCATTCCCTAAGCATCGTCACAGCATACAAAATGTGATTTCCCATCCAGAATATACTGCATAGTGGCTTAATCGTTCATGTTATTATAAAAAATTTCCCATTTCTAGTTTCTAGTATTTTTTTACCCCTATTTCTGACCCTCTGTCCTTTCCCACCCTCTTCTCACACTATCTCTGGTGTCTACAGTTGTCTTCCATTCCTTTTCCGCCTACACTGTATTGATCACACAATTTCTTAAATAATCTAACTACTTTCAATAGCATGTCCACTTGGTACTATTAAGAAAACCAGTTTTAACTTAAATCAAAGAAATGCTAAGGAACTTTGCTTAAAACTTAAAGCCAAACGGTAGGTACATGAACCTATCTATATCTCAAGACAGGACACAAATCCTTATAACCAGATAACAAAGTCTACAAGAAAATCAGCAAAAGTCATAAAATTATACTTCAATTCAGTCTCATGTACTTTATCTTCTGTTGTGGTTTGATTTTCCTGATTAAATCCTGGGATATAATATTTAACTCCATACTTGTCCCTATGATTAAGTTGGCCATTTTCTTAGTTTTTGAAGTCTTATTTCTGTGTGTCTGCATTTAATTTTTCTGATATAGCACTCCCTTTAGAACTTCTTGGAGATCTGGTCTGGTGCTGGTAAATTCTTTCAGGTTTTGTTTATCTAAGAATGTTCTTGTCTTTTCTTCCCACATGAAAGATAATCTTGCTGGGTACAGTATTCTTGGCTGAAATTGCTTTTCTCTTAATACTTTCAATATATTTTCCCATTCTTTCCTCACATTGTTTTCGATAGGAGGTCTGCTGTTAGCCTGATGGGATACCTTTGTAGGTAACTTGATGTTTTTCTCCTGCCAATCTTAGTATCTTGTCTTTGTCTGGGTTTTGGTCAACCTGGCTATAATGTGTCTTGGAGA
>NW_006206544.1:2172008-2215579 GCF_000334495.1 Tupaia belangeri chinensis
GAGAAATCACCCCCCAGGGGGGATGGTCACGCCGCAATCCCTTCTCCTCCATTCTCCTCTCGGGATCTTGGGCACACACGCACACGCGCCCGGCGTGAGTTTTAAGCCACCGGGTCCGGGACACGAACCGCGGTCGACTACGTGGGAGTCCAGCGACATAGCCATTATGCTAACTGCTGGTTCCCCCCCCGATTCATTTTTAATGTAATTCCTCTTTTAGATCTTACAAGAATTTCACCTCCTGGAACTTGTCAGCTTCTTTTTCCTTTCTCTTCTTCAGTTCATTGTCTCTCTTCTCTTCCATCTCTGTTAGCTTCACCATTATGAATGTTCTAAATTCTTTATCAGACATTTCCATGATTTCCATTGAATTGCTTGTGGATGAAGAGGAATTATTCTTTTCCCTTGGAGGAGAAGTATTTTCTTGCTTTCCTATACTTCTTGTGGTCCTGTGGTGATTTCTAGTCATGTGATAGAAAGTGTGCTTCCTAACCCTTGAAGTTCAATCTGAATGTTCAGGAGCAAGCAGAAAGAGGTGATCTGGAATCTCTTTACTGTTCTGTTGTGATCACTTTGTGCAGCAGATTCAGTTGATACTGAGGAATATGTTAACCCTAATAGTATATGGATGTTTAGCTACAGTGCCCTTAGATCCATCTAGAAACAGAGTAAATGGATATTGAGGAGTGAGGAGTGGAGAGACGAGAAGAAAGAAAAAAAAAAAAAAAAAAAAAAGAGAGAGAGAGAGAGAACAACAAAAAAAGAAAAAACTTAAAAAATTATAATTATTGTTTTTCTTTTTTAAAAAAAAGCACAAAATAGAAAACAACGTGATGTGCGAGTGTGCTGCACGAAATTACTAGTTCGCAGGAGCCATGATGAATCTTCTCCTTAAGGCCTGCCTTTTGCCTCTCCTGCCTCGGTGGGAGGAGCAGAGGGGGTTATTAACAAGACAAAAGGCAGAGTTGAGAGCAAGAGAAAACTTTACCTTTAAAAAATTTTATAAAGGAAAAATTAGCAAAAAATTAGAAGACAGAAGCAGAGAGATACAGAGACACAAAGACAGAGATAGAAGGCTAGGAGCTCCCTACCACTCTAGCTTGTTTGTTGGAGGTTGAATTATTAGTAGTAAATCTTCATTTCTCTTTTACCCTGAAATGACTAGTTTGCAGGAGCCATGATGAATCTCCAGGGCCTTGGATTTTATGGCTGAGTAGTAATCAATAGTGTAAATTTGCCACACTTTTTTAGTCTATTTATCTGGTCATGGACATTTGGGTTGGTCCCATGGCTTAGAAATTGTGAATAATGCCACAAATAAACATGGATATGCAAGTACTCTTCTGACTGAGTATATTCCTATCTTTTGGGTAGATACTCATTCCTATCTTTTGGGTAGAAATGCTGGGTCATATGGAAGTTATATTTGTAGGTATTTGAGGAATCTCCATATTATTCTGAAAAGTGACTATACTAATTTAAAACTACTGGTGGAAAACACAGGGGAAACTCTTGGAGTCATTGGAGCAGGCAAAAAATCCTTAAATAAGACCCTTAGAACACAGGCAAGAATCCCCAATATATACAAATGGGACTACATCAGGTTAAAAATCTGCTCAGCAAAAAAAAAAATAAATAAATAATTTAAAGTGAATCAATAACCCTCAGGATGGAAGAACACATTTGTAAACTATATCTCAGAAAAGGGACTGATAACCAGAATATACAAGAAACTCAGGTAGCTTACCCCCCACCTAAGAAATATCAACCCAATTAAAAGATGGGAAAATACGCTGAAAAGACTCATTTGAAATCTCTTCTCTAAGGAGGACATATGAACAGTCAAATATATGAAAAAATGTTCACCATCTGTTATCATAAGGGAAATGCAAACCAAAACTACAATGAGATACCACCTAGCCCCAGACAGAATGGCTAATATTTAAAAAATAAAAATAATAATGGAGCTAGCAGGTAGTGCAGTGGTTAAGGTGCTTGACTCC
The DNA here is from genome assembly GCF_000334495.1 of Tupaia belangeri chinensis. Taxonomy (NCBI): domain Eukaryota; kingdom Metazoa; phylum Chordata; class Mammalia; order Scandentia; family Tupaiidae; genus Tupaia; species Tupaia belangeri. The sequence goes on from NW_006206544.1 coordinate 2,174,012, forward strand.
CACATGAGTGTCCAAAGTCCTGAGAGGAGATTGGAGGAGAAGGGATTGTGGCATGGCCATCCTCCTGGATGGTGGTTTCTCAGTTTCTCTCTCTCTGTCTCTCTTTGTGTTTCCAGTGAACACACGTGCCCTACAGCAAAAATCTCTCAAAAAAATAAAAGAGATAAGTACTGGAAAGGCTGGAGTGAAAAGGGAACTTTCCTACACTGTTGGTGAGAACGTAAATTAGTACATCCCTCTGGAAAATTAAAAATAAGTAAATAATAAATAAAATTAAATTTACTTAACAGCAAAGGTAAGGCTTAAAGATCTAATTTAAAATTCAATGCTCTTTTTTACAATCGGCACTCCTATTTCTACTTTATTTATTCTTTAAGACTGTAGCTTTGGGAACCAGCAGAGAATTAGCTTAGACCACTAAATTCTGCTAATAGTATTTGAATATTACTACAAACTATATTTTTTTTTTAAAAAAGTATCCATCTATTGCCATAGCCTGAGAGAGAAACAGATAGAAGGAGAGAGGCACTCTGGAGATGGCATGGTCTCCACATCATGATCATCCTGGGTCTTCAACCACACAGGATCATGGGTGTGCCTCTGGGTACACTTTGCATAAACTACAATTTCAGTTAACACATATAACACTGCTCTAGTGGATTAAAAAGATGAGATGACTAAAACATAATTCATGTTTGAGAAGATTAATAAATTCATATATACATATGTCTAAGTGTTTATTGAACAACTCTGGTTGTTTAGTAACATATTAAATTCAAGACATTGAAAATTCATTCTTCATTTTCCTTCCCAATATATTCTTGCTCCTACATTTCCCCCTTTGTGAATAGTAAGATTATCATGCATTCAAAAAATATTTATAAAGCACTCACGATAAGACACTGCTGGATTCAGACAATTTATGTTGAACAATGGTAAGGTGATTCCTGACTTCACATAAAACATGAAAACAAAATGGTCTAAAGCAACATTCACACCAACCAAGTAACCAAGTAGAAAATTAAGAACTGTCCTACACATCTCTTCCCTTGTTAAACCTCTTTTCTATAAAGTCAGCAAATCCAATTCTTTGCACTTAATAATCTCTCAAATTAATCTCCTCAATCTCACTACTGTAGGTCAGGCACTTATCATTCCTATGCTATCTGACAAAAAATTAACCTCATAAACTGATCCTCCTGCTTCTGGCCTTTCTTCACTGGATTCATTCCTGACCATGCTGGCAGAGAAATTTTTCTAAAAGGGAAAACTTGTCATCTCCCTCATTAGGAACTCCCCAGTATTTAGCCAGCATGAAATGTAAGGCTCTTCATTACTTGAGCTCGAGTCTCAGCATTCCCATCCCTTAACAATTCCCTTCCAGTAGATGAATTTGAATTTCATCTAAGAGTGCCCTGAATATAATAGCATTCCTTCTCATCACTCCTAGACCATGACTCCCTCTGACTGGAATGCTCTCTCCCTCCTGTGGCTGGCTACCTTTAACCCTGCCCGTAAGGGGTGAATAATAAGTCAACTCTTCTGAGAAGATTTAAGGGCCTTGTCACTTTCTATCCCAAACTGAGATAACAAATTCTCACTCTGTGTTCCTCTTTATTATCTGGAGTCTACTTTGTGGTTTTTATACTGTTTAATTAATAATTCCTTATTTTTTATCTGTGAACTCTTTAAGGAGTGGTCCTTATTTTGTTCTTCTCTGTACTCTTTTTGTACATAATAGGTATTTAATACATATTAGTCCAATGGAAGAATTCTAAATTCAGGTTTTATTTATCCATTTTTCATTTACTTACACACTTTTCACAGCTCACAAAGAAAGGTTTTGTACCTACATGAATGAATCATCCTTTTCTTTCTTTCATTTTTTTTTTAAATATCCAAGGATCTAAATGTAATTTTAGGATAATGAGATTGAAAAAGTCAAGAATAAAATTCTTATTCAAAATATTATCTTTTGGAGACAGACAGGATTACATTCTGAGACCAGAGGGACAATTCAGACATGCTGGATACTTACCTATTGTTCGCTTAATTATTCATAAAACTACTTGGATATTATAAAACCAAGATTTCTGAGCATGTTGCTGTTATAAATCTATGAATCACAGATATTATTAATAACTTTCTTTCCCACATATCAGCTCAAATTACTTAAGTGCTTTGATAACACAAAAATAGAGAACTGGTCCTTACAAAAAGGAAAAAGCATGTAAATCTCAGGTGAATGATTTGTACCGTACTAAACACAGTAATTGTAGTTTTCAATTTCAGTTGTTAATACTAGAGACAAAAAGAAAGCCTCAAGAACAAATATAGCACTCTTGGATTAAAATTCTTAAGATTATTAGAGCAGAGATTTGTTCTAAATTTAAAATTGTGTAATTTTTATTTTACGGCATTTGTTCCTTTTTCTGTAAATGATCCACGGACCTAATTCCCATGTATTCAGGGAAGGCATAAGTATGAAACACACACACACTCACACAAACATGCTTCCTCTCTTTCTCTCTTTTTAAAGTAAAGATACTTTCTTTTTTATATTTAAATAATTACTTATTTAATTTAATTTATTTATATAAATAAATAGAGAGAGAGAGAAATCAAGCCACCCGGTCTGGGACTTGAATTGTGGTTGGTTATGTGGGAGTGTCCAGTGCATTGACCACCATGCCACCACTGGTCCCAACACACGCCTTCTCTTACAAAATTCTTTCAGTTTGCCACTTGGTGCCCCAAAATACATGTCACACCAGGGTAAACTCTGCTGTAGGTCTAAGAACTGTATAAAGTAACAAGTGGCCCAGTATATAGAGAAAGAATTTTGATATGGTTTCTGTACCTGTTTTCAACCTGCAAATTCTTTACCAGAAGTACAAGACCAAAACTCCACAGATGTCATTTTTAAAAACTGCTATACAAGCACACTAAATCAATTCTTTCTTTTTTTCAAACATTTTTTAAAGAACTATTTATTTAGGAACCAGCAGATGGCATAATAGTGACATTGCTGGACCCCCATGTAGTCGACCGCAGTTCAATTCCCAGACCGGACAGCTTAAAATTCACACCAGGTGTGAGTGTGAGCCCAAGATCCCAAGAGGAGAAGAGAGGAGAAGGGACTGCGGCATGGCCATACCCCCTGGGGGGTGATTTCTTGCTTTCCGTCTCTCTGTCTCTGTCTGTTTCCCTCAGTCTATCTGGCGGGCACACACTCCCTACAGCAAAAATCTCAAAAAATACATAGGATATGGTGGCTGTGTCAGACTAGTCAGCCTGTCCTTTTCATATTTCATATTTCATATTTTCATAAATAACTTAGTGGGTGACCCTCTCTATGAGAGCATGTACCCACTGTCAATAAAAAAAGTATTTTAGCACGAAATAAAATTATATTTACAACAGAGTTCTTAGATTCTTAGCTTTATTTTTGGCCCACTGAAAAACACCTTTATTTTCTTTTTCTTTCTTTTTTTGGAGAGGTTTTTGCTATAGGGCATGTGCGCTCGCCAGAAAGATAGAGAGAGACAGAGAGACAGAAAGTGAGAAGTCACTCCCTAAGGGGGATGGCCACGCCGCAATCCTTTCTCCTCCATTCTCCTCTTGGGATCTTGGGCACGCACGCACATGCGCCCGGCAAAAAACACCACTATTGAGAATGAGGTCAGACTCAGAATAAAACATCTATGACCCAGAGAGAGCTATTGACTGTTAGAAGGGAGATTCTCAGTGTCTTCGGTGGGATGGTTTCCATTGGCTTGTTCTACATGGGAGGGCATCCATGAGAAACAAGACTTGTTCAATCCTTGCTTTTTTAAGCAAGGTTTGAAAATCTCCAGTATCTATACCTCATAGGAGTTTATGAGAAACTCAGAAACTTAGGGAACCAGCAGTTAGCGTAATGGCTATGTCACTGGACTCCCATGTAGTCGACCGCGGTTCATGTCCCGGACCCGGTGGCTTAAAACTCACGCCGGGTGCGTGTGCGTGCGTGCCCAAGATCCCGAGAGGAGAATGGAGGAGAAAGGATTGCACCCCACCCACACAGCACACACACACACACAGCACACACACACACAGCACACACATAGCACACACACACAGCACACACACAGCACACACACAGCACACAGCACACACACACTCACACAAACATGCTTCCTCTCTTTCTCTCTTTTTAAAGTAAAGATACTTTCTTTTTTATATTTAAATAATTACTTATTTAATTTAATTTATTTATATAAATAAATAGAGAGAGAGAGAAATCAAGCCACCCGGTCTGGGACTTGAATTGTGGTTGGTTATGTGGGAGTGTCCAGTGCATTGACCACCATGCCACCACTGGTCCCAACACACGCCTTCTCTTACAAAATTCTTTCAGTTTGCCACTTGGTGCCCCAAAATACATGTCACACCAGGGTAAACTCTGCTGTAGGTCTAAGAACTGTATAAAGTAACAAGTGGCCCAGTATATAGAGAAAGAATTTTGATATGGTTTCTGTACCTGTTTTCAACCTGCAAATTCTTTACCAGAAGTACAAGACCAAAACTCCACAGATGTCATTTTTAAAAACTGCTATACAAGCACACTAAATCAATTCTTTCTTTTTTTCAAACATTTTTTAAAGAACTATTTATTTAGGAACCAGCAGATGGCATAATAGTGACATTGCTGGACCCCCATGTAGTCGACCGCAGTTCAATTCCCAGACCGGACAGCTTAAAATTCACACCAGGTGTGAGTGTGAGCCCAAGATCCCAAGAGGAGAAGAGAGGAGAAGGGACTGCGGCATGGCCATACCCCCTGGGGGGTGATTTCTTGCTTTCCGTCTCTCTGTCTCTGTCTGTTTCCCTCAGTCTATCTGGCGGGCACACACTCCCTACAGCAAAAATCTCAAAAAATACATAGGATATGGTGGCTGTGTCAGACTAGTCAGCCTGTCCTTTTCATATTTCATATTTCATATTTTCATAAATAACTTAGTGGGTGACCCTCTCTATGAGAGCATGTACCCACTGTCAATAAAAAAAGTATTTTAGCACGAAATAAAATTATATTTACAACAGAGTTCTTAGATTCTTAGCTTTATTTTTGGCCCACTGAAAAACACCTTTATTTTCTTTTTCTTTCTTTTTTTGGAGAGGTTTTTGCTATAGGGCATGTGCGCTCGCCAGAAAGATAGAGAGAGACAGAGAGACAGAAAGTGAGAAGTCACTCCCTAAGGGGGATGGCCACGCCGCAATCCTTTCTCCTCCATTCTCCTCTTGGGATCTTGGGCACGCACGCACATGCGCCCGGCAAAAAACACCACTATTGAGAATGAGGTCAGACTCAGAATAAAACATCTATGACCCAGAGAGAGCTATTGACTGTTAGAAGGGAGATTCTCAGTGTCTTCGGTGGGATGGTTTCCATTGGCTTGTTCTACATGGGAGGGCATCCATGAGAAACAAGACTTGTTCAATCCTTGCTTTTTTAAGCAAGGTTTGAAAATCTCCAGTATCTATACCTCATAGGAGTTTATGAGAAACTCAGAAACTTAGGGAACCAGCAGTTAGCGTAATGGCTATGTCACTGGACTCCCATGTAGTCGACCGCGGTTCATGTCCCGGACCCGGTGGCTTAAAACTCACGCCGGGTGCGTGTGCGTGCGTGCCCAAGATCCCGAGAGGAGAATGGAGGAGAAAGGATTGCGGCGTGACCATCCCCCCTAGGGGGTGATTTCTCGCTTTCTGTCTCTATGTCTCTGTCTGTCTGGCGAGCGCACGTGCCCTACAGTGAAAATCTCTCCAAAAAAAAAAAAAGAAAAAGAAACTCAGAAACTTAGATCCTAGCCCAGACTCACTGAGCCAGAGCTGGAAAGAAGCACATTTCCAGGTGAGTCATATGCATACTAAGATTTGAGAAGCACTTTGAACTATCAGTTCTCACCCTGAACTAAGGAAAAAAGAAAATTCTCAAGCCATCTTCTCTTTTGAAACTCTATCAGTTTGTCACTTGGTGCCCCACAATAAGGGCCACACCAGGGTAAACTCTGCTGTAGGTCTAATAACTGCATAAAGAAAAAAATAGACCAGTATATAAAGACTCTTTGATATGGTATAGTAGTCCCTTTAAGTGTTGTCACCTCAATTATATAAAGTCAAAACCTGAACTGTCCCTGTTTTTTAAATAGCTATTTTTTTTTTCTTTTTTTAAGTTTATTTTCTGAAACAGAGAAAAAAAAGAAAGAGACAGACAGAGAGAGGGAGAGAGAGAGGGAGAGAGAGAGAGAAAGAGAACCACAACAGTGTCCTTACACTGGAATCCTACTCCCAAGTGTTGGAGCTGGTCAAAATCGCAGGTGCACTCCTTGTGCTGAAGCAGACCCAGGACGCCCTGGGAGCCTTCCCACTGACCTCCAGCATTGCACAACAGCGCCCCTACTGCCTGTCAGTGTGTTTGCATATCTCATTACAGACCAGTACCCAGCTCAGACACTGGCACAGTTGATGACTTCCCTCTTTGCAGCACTGTTTTGGATCACACAAAATTTAAATTCACATAGCCATACTTCAGAAATAATTGTAGGATTTAAAGCCAGATAGGTATCAGAAACCACCACTTTGAACCACAGCACCATGACTGACCCATGAGGGGCATAATTCAGTCTGTTTCTTTGCTCATAGCCTACATGAAGCTTTCATTAGTTTACAGGATTAAATTATAGGCAGTGCACACAGAAGAAATAATAATGGCCCAGAGACATCAGATGCAGTTTGATGTCTCAGTTTTACAATACTAGTATGTAATCTTGATGAAGCTGTTTTTATCTTCATTACTTCTCATTATCTTTATTTTGTTTATATTTATTGTGTTATGTACTCTACACTAATGGGATAATATATCACATCACTGGGTTATTATAGGATTATATACTTTGATACAATTTTATTATTTTATTTCATGCAGATTTATAATTTATGAAATCTAATGTTCTATAGAAATGTAATCAATTGTTTGGTTTCAAAGCAATTAGTCAGTCATAACATATTTTCCTTTCTTTTAGGATTGCTAGAGATGTCTAATAACATTATTTCTACTTCGCACAATTTGCACCAAATTATATTCAAGCATCTTATTTATATCAAGCTGACAGCTACCAGTTTATGATCAAAATGGAAATGCTGGTTGGCAGGATAAAATACAGTGTCTGTTTGATTCAGTTGTCTTTAGCATATGGTAATATACAGAGATAACAAGTTAGCTACTTTCCATGAAATTGGAATTAAGCGTGGTTTTGTACTTAGTTATTCAGAATGTCACATGAGAATTCTGAAAGAATCATTTTCTTTGAAATACACGTTATACTTTCAATTTTCATCCATGTTTTAATCAATGTAAAGAAGCTAATCAATGTTAATGTTACAACCATTAGTTCCATTTTTAGCATAAAAAAATCTAGCAGCTATGTTTCTTATCTTTTCAAATAGTTTTGGTTTTCTTCCTAACTTTTGGTATCTTTTTTGTTTTTATCATATATACAAACTCTCATTTCACTTAGTTTCTAGGAAATCTGAAGGTAATGTTTTAAAATGGATATTTTTAATATGGCAACATTATTTTCTGGGCTTAAAGCCTTAAAGCACTGCCAGTGGCATTTGTGCCTATACTGTTTGACAGCTTTTTCTCATGTTGAAAAATAGATTTCAGGAAGTTAAATCAAATTCAAACATCTGTGATTGCTGTAACTGATTCTAAATACAAAAAAGCAGAAAGTTGTAAGAACTGTTTTTAGCCATTCTTTTTATTGAATATTGAAGTTTGGTAAAATCTCCTAGTATAGATGATAAAAACCTAAGAGTTGTGGAATTATTACCATGGGTCACACCTCAATTTCAGAGATATTTGTCTATAGTCAGTATTTCATGTGATACATATGACATTAATTTTAAAGTTCTATGATTTATTGGTGCTTACAAACACATTTTTTTTTAATGAGAGAGAGAGAGGGGGGAGGGGGGCATCAACAGAAAACGTAACAAGCAATTTTGATTGGGTCTTGCCATGCCAATCCTCCTGCCCTGGTCTCTCAGGAAGGGTTACAGGCTCATGTCATTATGTCTGGCCTGTTTCTTTTGATTCAGGAACAAAACCCACACCTCTTATGTGGCCCCAGACACAAGCAATGACACACTACACTTGAGCCACCAGTTGGGCCTCCATGGCCATGTGAATGCGTTTAGGTTTCTTACTGGCACTAGCTCATGGATTACTGAGAACATCTGCCTTCTCAAAATTACCTTAAAATTAGGCAAACTGGCTAATCCAATGTGATAGGTAGTAAGGTCCTGCTGCATGATACTGAGGCCACATGCGAAGCTTGGGTTTGGATCTTGAGTCAACCTAAACATGCCCATGTACGTTTGTGATCCTGGCTGGCTGGGAGGATGGGGGGGGACAACTGGTGGATTATAGCATGGCAAGATTCTGTCAAATTACCTGCCTATTTCTGTCTCTCTCTTTTTTTCTATCTCTCTTAAAAAATACATAAAAGAAATGTTTAACAAATTAGGTAAGTTTATTTGGCCAAATTTATTTCACTTAAGCTTCAAATAGCTTATAATTCAGATTTTGCTCAGAAATCCATATTTACCTGTTAGGCTGTTCCTGATATTGTGTACTGTATTAGTCTATGCTGTGTCCTTCTTCAGTGTCCCAACATGTGGAACCTCAGTCTTTGCCTCTTTCATATTTCTTCTCCCATCTAATTCTTTCATCTAGCATTTGGTTCCAATTTAGTTATCATTTTTAAATTTAAGTTTCTTCTATGGCATGAAGGTCCCTTCCAAAACTTACATTAAAATTTTACTGCTACTATAACAGTATTGAGAGGTGGGGCTTTTGAAGTATTTGAGCCATGAAGAATCCCCCCTCATAAATAGATTAACGTGGGTATCTAGGAGTGGGTTAGGTATTTCAGGAGTGGGATCCCAATAAAAAGGATAAGTTTGGCCTGATTTCCTCTGTTTCTTGCCATCACTTCTGCCTTCCACCATGGAATAATGTACCGTGCAGGCCCTCAGGAGATGCTCTTGGCGTTCCCAGCCTATAGACACATAAGCCAAATACACTTCTGTTGTTCAAGAATTACCCAGACTGGGGACCAGCAGTTAGCATAATGGCTATGTCGCTGGACTCCCATGTAGTCTACCGCTGTTCGCGTCCTGGATCCGGTGGCTTAAAACTTAAGGTGGGTGCGTGTGCGTGAGTGCCCAAGATCCTGAGAGGAGAATGGAAGAGAAGGGACTGCGGCATGACCATCCCCCCTGGGGGGGTGATTTCTCACTTTCTGTCTCTATGTCTCTCTCTCTGTCTGTCTGGCGAGCACACGCGCCCTATAGCAAAAACCTCTCCAAAAAAAAGAAGAATTACCCAGACTGTGGTATTCTGTTTCTGTAGCAGTAAATGGACTAAGACAGCCTCCTAATTATAAATTAATTAGTGTTTATATAATAATTGGATAATTGGATGTTTTCATCCTATTAAAAGACTAACCATAAAATAAAAAAACAGTTTATCCTGCATTTTATTCAAACTCAACTATCTAATAATTGGCATATTTGTGCATGTACAGTATAAGTCTTTGTAAATTCACTATGATGGACATGGTAACACTGCAAGAAACCGTAATGTCTTTTGGATATCAAAGACATTTAAATTTGATTGAGAACAATAAAAATATTAACTGTTATGGAAATCTATTAATAATATGAACATCAAGGACTTACTATAATTTTAATACTATTCTAAATCCTTTGGTAGTACAGAAATGTGCTAAATATCTGGCACCTGTATGTTATTTTCATATAATGAATTGGAATGAGGGTTTGAGTTAATTCTAATACTGCTACACATACACACTGGAATTGAACAGTTAAATTAACTGAAGGGGAAAATGGGACTCATAGTTTTCACTATTAAAGTTGAAGTTTCAGACAAGTAAGAAGAAGAGACAAGAATAAGGCTATAATGACTGGTGACAATGGAATAAAATTGGAGACATGAATATACACTGATATTTAGTTTAAACTAGATATAGATGGAGACACAGAGAACTATTTATAATACATGTATATGCACAGGTTAGTATAAACATATGTAGTTCCTTACTCTTTGGGCTGAGAGGAGCAATATCCCAGTGGCAATGAGCTCACTTAGTGACCAGATCTTGGTTTCTAATACCATTATTTAATAGAAGGAATTAGAGTTCCTTGGGGAAATGATTGATTCTAGGACTGGGGTAGGCTATAAACAACATGAAGTCAAATCATCTGACCACACATATACAATGAAGGACATATATTAAAAGTACACACAAGCCAATTCAAAGAATCCTTAATGACCTCAACTGGAACAATCTGGGCAACAAAATAAATTCATATTAGATTGCAGCCCAAAATATAAAATAAATAACCATGGGGCCATTAGGTGGCATAGTAGTTAGGAGTTGAAGTCTCAATGGCCAATTGCATGGTTTGAGTCCTAGACCTCAAGGCTTGGAACTCACACCCAGCAATGTGTGTGGGTATGCCCAAAATCCCAGGGGGAGAAGGGAGGAGAAGGATTGTAGAGTGTGCCATCCCCCCAACGGGCTGATTTCTCATTTTTCCTCTCACGGTCTTTCTTTGTCTCTCTCCAGCAAAGGTATGAACCCTATAGCAAAAACCTTAAAATATTATAAATAGCAGCCAGTAGGTAGTGTAATAATTAAGGCGCTGGACTCCCATGTGGCCAACGGTGATTCCAGTCTTGGATCCAGTGGCTTGAAACTCATGCTGGGTGTGCTTGCATGCATGCATAAAATCCAGAGAGGAGAATGGCGGAAGGGATTGTGGCGTGGTCATCCTCGCAAGGGGGTAGTGATTTCTCACTACTCTCTTCAGTCTCTCTCTGTCTCTCCCACAGGTGCACTTGCCCTATAGCAAAACATCTCTCTCAAAAAAAGAATTAACAAGTAAATAAATATCCAAGAGTCCATTCTTAAATAAATATTGAAGCGATAAGTACATGGGCATAATAGACAAATCCCATGCAGAAGAATGTCAAATATTATAATTTATGTAAATATTTCACTGTCAAGGAAGTGGGGCCTAGCTCCTTACATCCTTAAATTTACTTTTTTTCCAATGTTAATTTTTAAAATAAAATTTTGATATGTACTTGCTGGAGAGAGACAGAGAAAGTGTTAAATCACCTCCCATCCCCATGGGGAATGACTATTCCACAGTCTAATCCCTTCTCCTCCGTTCTCTCAGGATATGGGACATGCACACATATGAACCTAGTGTGTTCTCAAGCCGTTGGGTCTAGAACTTGAACTGCAGAGTCAACCATATGGGATCCAGTGCCTTAAACTCCATACCAACTGCTGGCCCATCTCTTCACTTCTTAAGTGTAGACTGTTCACAGTGACTTCATTCCAAAGAGTAGAGTTTAAAAAGGGTAAAAATAGAGTAACTTTACATTAGAGTATTGATGTACACCATTTTTAGTCAGGTAATTAAGGTTAATATTAATTGTAGTGAGACAATATTTATAGTATGCACCCTTCTTATGATGGAATGAAAATGGCAGCTTACCTCTACGGTCTTCCACTAAATCTTAAAACCCCAGTCTAGTTATGAGAAAAATATTAAATGTATCCCAATAGATGGGGATATCCCAATTCTCATCATTGTCAAGATCATCAAAAAGTAGAAAAGAAAGTCTGAGAAACTGTCACAACCAGGAGAAGCACAAGGAAATGTGAGCATGAGGAAATGTGATCATTAAAGGTAACGTGAGATCCTGGGTAAGAATCTGAAACGGAAAGAAGACACTATTTAAAACTAAGGTGAATAAATATCTGGATTACAGCAGCCGCAGAGGCAATAGAGAAAAATGGATATAAATCAATGACAGGCTAACTGCATGTGACACACAGAAGAACAATTGCTATGAGATTGTCACAGGATGAACTGTGTCCTCCAAAACTTGTATGTTGATGTCCTAACTCCCAGTACCTTGGAATGTGACCAGACCTAGAAACGCGATTCTTTGAAGAGGTAATTAAGTTAAATTAAAGTCATTATAGCAAGTCCTAATCCAAAATGAATGGTGCCATCCAGTCTGTGGTAGTTTGTTAGGAGAATGCTAGCAAATTAATACAGTGATAAAGCAGTAATTCTCTGTTTCTACATTTTGTACTTGCAGAGTAACTGTGGCATCACTGAACGTGACTGGGGAATGGAGGAGTAGTTCCTCAGACTAGGGCACATGATGAGTCTTTCTGTATAAGTAATTCACTGCCCTCTTTTGATCATTTCAAAGATCAATTGTAAGAAAGTTTGTCCTCTTGACTCTTAAACCTAGTAGAATATGGGCAAAGTGCGGTCAGAGATCATCTCTTCCTTACTGATCACTCTATCTGTATGATGCCTGTAATATAATATAAAATATATATAAATATTCATTGAAAAAAATGACTTTGTCTTTCTCACAGTGCCGAGCTTGGAGTCTCTTGTGTTATGATGGTGTTTCAATCAAAATAATATTTGTTGAAACAAATCAATGAGAATAAATGTTTTTAGCTCTAGCCAAAGTTGTAATTATTTTTAAATGTCAATGATACCAACATAATTTACATGAGAAAACAATTATTAAAGTAGTGGGGAATTTCATGCAACATCCAGCCACTTCACATACTTTTGTTTAAGAAGATTTTAATCTCAATGTAATTTAGAAGTGAGTACTTCCAATGACTACAATGGGTACTCCAAATAACAGGAAAAGAAACAATGATTTTCCATGTCCTCCAGAAATCTCTACCTCATATTCCTATTTCAATCTATGGTTTCTAAATTTGATGCTTATATTTCCCAGAAAAAAACAACTGACTTCTAAAACAATGTTACATTGATACCAGCTATTATTTTCCTGATTTTTCACAGGTTGGAAGAATCAAATCTCAGCATATCTTCTTTCTGTATTAGTTTTACCATCATCAAAATGAAGAGACATAGAAAGGGAAAAGAGAGGAGGGAAACTTTTAAATACATACTATGTGCCAGGTGACTAACATTCAGTTCCTGAAGCATCTCAGTAAAATGTATTATTGTTCCTAGCTTATTAAAGAGGAAAGCAAATCTTATTTAGGTTGGAATACCTTTCTAAGATTTCTTAGCTCAGGCTGTTATCACAAAGTACCATCGAGTGGGTATAAGTCACAGAAAATTATTTCTCATAGCTCTGGAAGTTGAAAGTCTGAGATAGGGTGTCAGTACAGTGGGGCTTTCATGAGGGCTTGCTTCAGGTGCATACAGACTGCCATTTTCCCATTGTATTCTCACACAGGGAAGAGGTGGACAGAGTTCCCTAGGGCCTTTTTATAAAGGTACTAATTCCGTTCATGAAGGTTCCACACTTAGGACCAAATTGTCTCCCAAATGGCCCATCTTCTCATAGGTTAAATTGGGGGTTAAGATTTCAACATATGCATGCCAGATGCAGGTACATGTGCCCACGATTCTGACAGACTAGAAGACTAGAGGAAGGATATTGTGGCATGATCAAGCCCTGCGGAGGGTGCTTGTCTGTCTCAGTCTCTCTCTCTCTCTCACATTCATGCACCCACATTGTATTATGAATAAAAACTTAAGATTTTACTTTACAAGTCAGCCAGTGGCATGGTAGTTGGGGTAACTGGATCACACATGAGTCTTGGACCCAACAGCTTGAAGAACATGTAGGGCACATGTGTGTGCATGCCCAAAATCTCAATAGGAGAAATGTAAGAGAGAAGACTGTGGAATGGCCCTACTCTAGGTGGATGCTTTCTTACTTTCTCTCTCTCTTTCTCTGTATTTCTAGTGAGTGCATGTCCTCTAGCCAATAAAAATATTTCACTTTAAGATTTTGGGAACCAGCAGTTAACATAATGGCTATGTCGCTGGACTCCCACGTAGTTAACTGCGGTTCGTGTCCCAGAACCAGTGGCTTAAAACTCACGTCAGGCGCGTGTGCATGCATGCCCAAGATCCCGAGAGGAGAATGGAGGAGAAGGGACGGTGGCATGACCATCCCCCCTGAGGGGTGATTTCTCACTTTCTGTCTCTGTGTCTCTGTCTGTCTGGCACGCACACGCGCCCTATAGCGAAAACCTCTCAAAAAAAAAAAAAAGATTTCAACATATGCATTTTGGGGAACAAAAATTGTTTATAAAACAAGGTAAAATATCTCTAAGGTGTAGATCCAGGATTTGAATTATTAGGTTGTCAAAAAAAGTCATGACTTATTTTTTCTATGCTTTTCTATGCAAAAATGCAGCAGGAGTTTCCCAACAACCCAATAAAATCATTCATACTTAAACTCACAACATACTTCCTTTCCTGATTAGTGAAATTTTTATAAGTAAACTTTTTTCATTGCAGTAGCCACACGTATTTACCAGGGAGAGACAGAGAGGGAGAAAACACCTCTCAATGGGACCTAGTCATGCCACAATCCCTTCTCCATGTTTCCATCCTGTCAAGTTTGGAGCACACATACACAAGCACCTGGCATGATTTTTACTTGTTTGTTTTTAGAGAGATTTTTGCTAAAGGATGCATATGTTCACCATAGAGACAGTGAGAAATAGAGTAAGTAAGTGAGAATTCACCTCTCAAGGGATGGCTACACTGCAATCTCTTCTCCATTCTTCTCTTGAGATCTTAGGCACGCACAGACACATACTCAGCATGAGTTTTTAGGCCGCCTGGTCTGGGAATTGAACTGTGGTAGACTATGTGGAAGTCCAACAACATAACCATTATGCCATCTGCTCATCCCCACATCTGGCATGTTTTTCAAACTACTACAGCCAGAATTTGAACCATCGTCAGCCATGTAGAATCCAGCTCCTTTAACCATTAGGCAACAGACCTGGCTCAATATTTAAATATTAACAATAATAGTTTAAGAAATGAAATCATTTATAGAAGCACAAAAAATTTCAGTGATCTCATCCAAGTAAATGAACTGCTGTTACCTGCATAGTGGCCCACTATTCTATCGAATACTGAGAGTATAAGGAAGTCAGTCTGTGGCAACTCACTTTTTTTTTTTTAAGAATTATTTTATTTAAATTCATTTATTTATTTATTTTAATTTGACCAGAGAGGAAGAGAGAGAGAGAAGGAAACTGAGATAGCAAGCTGCCAGGTCCAGGACTCGAACCGCAGTTAGCCAGCACACTTAACTACCATGCCACCTGCTGGCCCCTCAACTCAGTTTGCTTCAGGTATTTTCCCCAGATCACCCTCCTGCTCTTTAGTTCCTCCTCTTTAGAGGCTTCAGGATATGAAAATTCTGTGATCTAAGTGTGTCTCCCAAATTTATGTATAAAATTTTTTGAGCTACTGTGCTGGTGTTGAGGGTAGAGATTTAAAGCTGAGTATTGTGGTAAAAGGTGGGGACTTTGGGAGGTCATTAGGATTAAAGACATCAGAATGGAGCCCCATGATTGAGTTTTGAATGAGTGTGTAAGAGGGAATCAGATGAAGTCGTGCTTTGTACAAGTTCTTCTTATGTAATACACTGTACTACCCAAGACCATGCCAGCAAAAGACCTTCACTAGATATACCTCTTGACCTTAGACCTCTGTTATTGTGAGCTACACAAAACTATAATCTTGAGAGCCAGTATGTGGCAAGATGATTAATGTGCTGGATCCACAACTCAAGTCCTGGACTTGGTGGCTTGAAAAAACATGGTGGGGGGACTGGCAAGTGGAACAGAAGTTAAGGCACTGGATTCCCACATGGCCGATTGTGGTTCAAGTCTTAGACATGACATCTGCCTTCTCACTTTCTTCTCTTTCTTTCTCTCTCTCTCTCTGTCTCTGGTCAAATTAAAAATTACAATACTAGTAAAATAAATTAAATAATAATACATTAAGAAAAGAAAAAGAAAAACATGATGGGCATGTGTGCATGCGTGCCCAAATCACAAAAGAGAAGAGGAGAAGAAGGGATTGCAACACAGTCATCCTTACTGGAAACTAATGTCTACACTTTCTCTATTTCTATCCCTCTCTGTTGGGCATACACACCCGGTGTGTGTGAGGGGGGGAAATAAATAAGTAAACACGTAAATAATAAATAAATAAAAATAGACCTCTAATCTATATAAATTACCCAGACTCAGATATTTCTGTTAATTGCTGAACACACCAGGTTTTCTTCTCTTTTCTTTTGAGAGGTTTTTGCTAGAGGGCGCAAGCACTCACCGGAAAGAGAGAGAAAGACAGAGACAAAAATCATTCCCCAGAGGGGATGGCCACGCCTCAATCCCTTCTCCTCCATTCTCCTCTCGGGATCTTGGGCATGCAAGTACATGCACTTGGTGTGAGTTTAATCCACTGGGTCTGGGACACAAACCATGGTCGACTACATGGGAGTCCAGAGACATAGCTATTCCACCAACTGCTGGTCCCCACACCAGGTTTTCTAAGTACAAAAAAAGTATGCCCCTTTGTCTTTCTTGTTAAGACACTACATTAGGATGCCTCTATATTACCTACTTATGCAATCCTCTGCCCCAGGATCAGCAACTTATAAAGTCCCCAATCTTCACTTTGGTTTGCTAGAAAATACTAATCTGTATAATACTCATTCCCTCCTTTCCAAATTCTGTATCTTGGAATATTTCTCCAGCCTAGATGACTTATAGAGACTGGTCATTAGCAACAGATTGTCTTCTGATAAAACATACTAAAAGTATATGGTAATAGTACACATAAAGCACAGACATACAAATAAAATAGCATTATAAAATAGAATAAATACTCTCTTTAGATTAGTCTGCAAGATGAGTTGTAACTCTCTAGTGGAGCAAAAACAAATGCCTGAATTAAGATAAGGACAGTAGAAATAAAAAGACAGGTTCCCATTTCAAAGTCTTCAGGAGACTCTTCAGGATATGAGAACTGCCTGAATGTGGAGGAAAAGGGAGAGGGAAAGTCTTCAAAAACCTTGTCACTTTTATGGACCAAATCCTTTTCCACGCTTACTTTTTTAGTTCATCAAACTTATTCCCAGGTTCTCTGATACCTTCAGTCTACACTGTAGTATGTAGGTGGACTTTTTGCTTTAAGAGCCTATTTCCATATTCTCCTTCAGCTAATTTCCGATGTGTCTTCATCACTTAACCACTTGTCCCCACCTTGATTTTAAAGGAACTAGCACTTTGGGTAATACATATTCTGTCCCTGGATATCACCCAGTGATTCTCTTATTGTGTTTGCAAAACAGAAAATATTCCAAGACATTAACAGTCAAATTGTCATTTGGAAATCAGCTAATAACAAGAGATGATGCCTTTGGCATCATACGTTTTCCTTGCTGTTTTAGGTCCTGCAATCAAGCATGTAGCAATATTTTCAAACAATTGTATCAAATAGCAGTTAATTATGGGAAATTCAGTATCACTTAAAAATCTTGCCAATACTACTAATGATGATAATAATATTACCTCTTCATAATTTTTATGAGATGAAAAGGGCCATGATTTGTGAAATGACAGCCAAAGCATACTTAGGTTTACAAAGTGCACTATACATCCACACACACATGCATGCATGCACAGATACACACACACACACATACAATGGTTAGAAAAAACAATACCACCATTTCATTATATGCAAATAGGAATAGTAAATAATAATGTATGTTATGCTGCTTTATGGTCCATGTGCTGTCTGTGCAAAAGAGCCCAGTGCTTATGTGCTCAGACTTTGAAACTACATAAGTGAGTTTAAATCCTAGCCTCTACATGCTGACTGAAGGAACCAGGACATATATTGACTTAATATATGTAACAGGATTAGGAGAGTACCTGGCAATTAGTAAATGCTCACACAAATGGGATATTATTAGTATTCCTTTTAACTGTTTGCTTTTTTATTTCTTTGAGAAGATTTTTGCTATAGGACACATGCACTCACTGGAGAGACAGAGAGAGACAGAGAGTGAGAGAGGAAGTAAGAAATCACCCTGCAGGGGAGATGACCATGCCACAATCCCTTCTCCATTCTCTTCTTGGGATTTTGGTCATGCTGGCATGTGCATCTGGCATGTTTCAAGCTGCTGGGTTCGGGACTCAAACTGTAATCAGCAGTGGAGGGAGCCCAGCGCCTTAACCACTACACTACCTGCTGGCCCCTTAACTGATATATTTAAAAAGGCAAATCACATATTTCTTTGATGTTCTGTTTTCTTCCCATCCTGCATCTAACTTATCAGTCAGTCTTATCAGTCTCATCTCTAAATGGGCACTGGATCTGACTATGACTTACCACTTACATTGCTACCACTGTCTTTGTTCGATTTCTCCCAGAAGAAGAGCCTAAGACAAGAAATTAGGTGCAAATATTTATTTGTTAGATAATCCCAAGAAACACCTGGGGAGTGAGGACATGAGACAGGGAAGGGGAGAACCAAACAAAATCCTGCTAAGGATTCTAGAAGCCAGTTCAATATGCATAATGCCTCAGACCTGTCCCACTGTAGAGGTCAGACAGCTGGTGCACTCAGGGGGAATCATTCACTGAAGGCAGCTCACTGAGGCATTGGTTCTAGTATATCCTCCTCCTATACTGTCATCTCTTACCATCCTTTAGTCTGAGGCAGCCATATTTCATCAAAGTAGAATCAGCGTGGCTGACACCCTTCCACAATACAGGTACCTAGAAGACCCTCCTCAGATAGGCCATTTCTAATTATTCTATTTAAAATAAGAAAGGACTTCAAAAGTGTATGGAACAAATGGAATTAAATATGAGTTTATTTTGGTGCCAGAAATTTTTGGAATCCATGCATAGTTTAGCATGTATCTTTCCATGAACTTTCTGAGGGTTCTTCATAGAGTTCCATTCTCCTATTAAAATCACCCATAAAAAAACTATAATTTTTTTAGCAATCTTTGTATATCACTATATTCAACAAATTCTACCAGTGGGTTTTAGAAATTAGGATTTAAGCAACACTATGATCTGTGCAAATAATTTTACTTTAATTATTCAAAATTATAAAATTATATAAATAGCCTATAAAGCACTATATAAGTGTAATGCAAGTGCAATAATTCTATTTAATTTTTTTACATTTAGAATCAGCGTGGCTGACACCCTTCCACAATACAGGTACCTAGAAGACCCTCCTCAGATAGGCCATTTCTAATTATTCTATTTAAAATAAGAAAGGACTTCAAAAGTGTATGGAACAAATGGAATTAAATATGAGTTTATTTTGGTGCCAGAAATTTTTGGAATCCATGCATAGTTTAGCATGTATCTTTCCATGAACTTTCTGAGGGTTCTTCATAGAGTTCCATTCTCCTATTAAAATCACCCATAAAAAAACTATAATTTTTTTAGCAATCTTTGTATATCACTATATTCAACAAATTCTACCAGTGGGTTTTAGAAATTAGGATTTAAGCAACACTATGATCTGTGCAAATAATTTTACTTTAATTATTCAAAATTATAAAATTATATAAATAGCCTATAAAGCACTATATAAGTGTAATGCAAGTGCAATAATTCTATTTAATTTTTTTACATTGTGTCCTAAAGTTTTACATGCAATTTGTTTTATTTCATTTCCCAGTTTCCTTCTTTAACTATTTCTCATTGTTTTGTTTCATTTTTCACTTCCTAACTCCTTTAAATACTTTATATGCCTCACCATCTCTTAGTGTCTAATTTGGCGTTGCTCTGTTTCTCTATGACTTCTCAGTCATGCTATTTCTAGCGCCCTTACATCTCCCTCTTGGGGGGCTCGTTCTTTCCTCTGAGCATTCTGCCAGTGTTGTCTCTCCTACAGCTCGAAGCTAACAAGACCCTGAACTGCTGCTTCTTTAGGACCTCAGAGCTTAGTGTTTTGTCAGCTTCAAGCTGTTTTGGAGAAAGTGTTGGCTTATTTCTCAGCTGTAGCATTGACTTAGCAAGTCTTTCTTCTAAACTTGTAAATAATTCATTTTAGGTCAAGTTTTTGCTACCAGAAACTTTTCCCAATAAATAACAAGTTTCTTTATCTCCAGTAAAAAAAGTATGGTTTTCTGGTAATAGTAGTAAGCAACTTATTAATAAAAGATAAGTTCTATAATAGGAAGGGATAAGCCTTCCATTTTGGTCCAACTCTGATTTTGCTACTACTTTTTTTGATGGGGAGCAAAGTAAAGAATTATAGTGGTAATACAACTTCCTGCCCTTTACAAAGCCTGTCAATGGTAAGTATTATCAAAAGCTTCAAGAGATAAGCCAAACCTCAATGGGACACTAATACTCCTGTTGTCTCGATTTGTTTCATTTCAGGTCCTCTAATAACTTAAATAATTGAAGAAAGAGAGGTAGTTGAAACAACAAAAAAGTAAGCATGTAACAGGCTTCTTGAGAGTAAGCTTACCAATTCTCATTTTGCTGAAACCACACCAGATGTGGGTTATGGGTGTCTCAGCAGGATTTCTCAGTCACTTCAAATTGTCATTGTCTGAGCTGCCCCAACAATAAGATTAATATCAAGAGTTTCGAGCATTCTGTTTGGTCACTCCAAGCCCACAGGAGTGATGGATGCAAGGCACAAGAGGGTACAAACTCTCTTCTGATTGGCAAAATTGAAAGCCCAGCCAGACACGATCTAGCCGGCTCAAAGCATTGTTTATTTTCTCTTGTCAATCTTAGCAAACCCTATTTGTTGTTGGCATTTCAACAAGCAAGATTTATTAAGGGTGAAATGTCAATCTTGGGCCCTGCTCCACCTTGTCCCAGGTCAGTAGGCAACCAAAGTGGTCATTCTAGCAAGTGGCATTTTGCAATCATAAGCACTTACATGAAACCAATCTGAGAAATGATTTATGTTGACAAAGAGTAAGAGAACAAATATACAAAGCAATAAGGAGATGGACAAAAGACAAAAGGTGGTTCAAAAGAACATTCTACTCAGAATTAAGTCAAAGGAGTATAAAAATTGACATGAATTAATATTTTTTTCCTCTGGTTTGTTCAGAAAAAGATATGCATACCGCTAAAATGTGAGAAGAATTAAAAACAAAATTTTCTTGAAATAGATTTGGCAATTTAGATGAATGTTCTTTAAAGTTATTGGGCTGTGGAGAGTTTTAAGCAGTGTAGGGAGGGGACAGAGGAGCCAGAGAAATCATAACATTAAAAAGATGCATAATATGAATATTAAAGTATTTCATGAATAACACAGTTATAGTTTTTTAAAATGATTTTTAAAGACTCTTTTGAAATTGAGATTTGAATTATACATAAATATAGCCACAGGGCTGGACTTCTAAAATTCCATACCACCGTTCGATTGTAATCTAAAAGTGATGCCAGGAGTGCATAAGCATAAACCTATGTAACTTCTTCCACAGTAGAAATAACTAATATAACAGGGAGTGAAATGAAAAGAGCTGGCAATGCGTTTCCCCCCCAGCATATCAAGCAGGTTTTCATAAGGAAGCTGTGGTCATCAATCACTACCTCATTACCAGCCCGTCATCTGGGCTTAGGCTAAATGTATTCTGGCTGGCTGCCATACTAAATGTTCAATGAAACATCCTTAAGGCTCTCTACAAGTTCAGCTGAAGTCGCACATGCTATACATCAAAGAGGAACATTAGCGTTATCATAGCTTAATAAATAGCGCCATTCTGGCAATGTAATCCTGTGTTCTAGAGCTATCTACCATCCTCAGTATTATACTGCTTAAGTAAACAATCTTTCTGTCTCCTGTGAGGTTTATTTAATGATAAATGCATGTAGAGATAATTAGTCATGCTACTGAAGATATACTTCTAAACTTGCTCACAACCTGGACATAATTGAGATTTTAAAATATTTTAAGACATCAAATATGTTTAAAAATCGTAGAATATTAATCACACATGTATACTGTCATCCATCATTGATGTTTTGACTCTCCCCAGAAAACATCTAAGCCATATAATGGATGCAAGGTTACATGTGACTTTCACAAGTTCAACCAATGAAGATGTTGAATTATTTTTTTTTTTACTAAAATTGTTACTTACTGCCCTTAGTAAAAACAACAATCTCAGAATTTTTTTATTTTTTATTTTTTGCCACAAATATGTGTACTTGCCAGAGAGAGACAGACAGATGGAGACAGAGAGAGGGAAAGTGAAAAATCACCCCCCTGAGGAAATGGCTACACCAGAATCCCTTCTCCTCCATTCTCTTCTTGGAATTTTAGGCATGCACACATACAAACACACCTGAGATTATTTTCAAACTGTCCTGTCTGGGACTCAAACTGCAGTCAATGATTTGGGAATCCAGTGCCTTAACTACTATTCCACCTGCTGTCTCTGATCTCAGGATTTTTTAAAAAATTATTTTACTTATTTATCATATTTTAAATTTGACTACAGAGAGAGGAAAAGTGAGAAAGGAAGTCACCATATTCAGGGCTCAAACTGTGGTTGACCATGTGGGAGTCCGGCACCTTAACCACCACGCCATCTGCTGCTTCTACCTCAGGATTTTTAACATACCTACAGGTATCATTATATTTAATTGTATAAACTGTATCTCCAGACTACTAGGCTGAAAAATCAGCTACATTTTAAGATCAAAATTGTTTCAGCAAATTGTTTCAGCACACCAAACATTTTTGCAGGATGTGGTTAATCTTGTTTTTTTTTTTTTTTTTTTTTTTTTTTGGGGTTTTTTCTTTATTGTACACACCTTCGCGCAGACAGAGACAGACAGAAAGCAAGAAGTCATCCCCTAGGGGGAATAGCCATGCTGCAATCCCTTCTCCTCCATTCTCCTCTTGGAATCTTGGACATGTATGCACACACACCTGGCATGAGTTTAAGCCACCAGGTCTGGGACTTGAACCACGGTCGGCTACACGAGAGTCCAGTGACAAAGCCATTACTGACCAACTGTTGGTCCATTGTATTGGTCTTTAAACATGCACATTGCTAAGAAAAATGTCCCTGGCTTCTAGCTAGGTTGCAAAAAAAATGTAATTCTAGGAATAACAACAACAACAAAATGATGGGACGGGACCAGCAGATGGTGTAATAGTTAAGTCACTGGACTCCCACGTAGTCGGTCACATTTCAAGTCTCTGACCCAGCAACTTAAAACTGAGCCCCGGTGCACGTGTGTGTGTGTGTGTGTGTGTGTGTGCCCAAGACCCTGAGAAAAGAATGGAGGAGAAGGGATTGGAATGACCATAACCCCTGGGGGGGGGGGTAATTTCTTGCTTTGGACTCTATCTCTGTCTTTCTAGCAAGCCCATGTGACCTATAGCAAAAATCTCTCTCTAAAAAACAAAACAAACAAAAAAAAACCTAATGTGACATGCTTTTTTATTGAGGCTGCATGTGTTCACCAGAGAGAGAGTGTGAGAAAGCACCCTCCAAAAAAAATGGCCTTGGCACAATACCTTCTCCATTCCCCTCTTGAGATTCTGGGCATGTGCATGTACCCAGTGAGGTTTTCAAGCTGCCAGGTCCAGGACTTGAAACACATAGTTGGCCATGTGGAATCCAGCACCTGAACCACTACACCATCAGTTGGCCTTGGGACTGCTTTTTCAACTCTACCAAATTTGTTCAAGTGAAAAAAAAAGAGCTGGGAAATTATTTGGCAAATCGTACAGCCTTCTTTGGTTTTCTTGCTATTTGCAACATTTTAATTAATATCTCCCAATAATGATAATATTTGGGACACCTGAAAGATAAACCTAAAATGTGAAATTAAACATATTTATAAAAAAATTTAGATTAAAATTAGATATACTGAAAATAAGTTTAATTAACTAAAAAAAGACAGGGTAAAATATAAGATAAAGATAAAATGAGATGGAAATGTAAAGTAACAAGCAATATGAAGGCATCTATAGATTAAAGGAGACTAAAAGTGAGATAGAAATCTGAAACAAAATTTCCCTTGAAAAACTGTGGGTATGGGTTAAGGGATAAGCTGCCAGGGAAAAAGTGGTCAAAAACTCTTGCCAACTTACTGACTAGAACCATAACCTATTTATTTGTGAATTTTTCTAATTGCCGGAGGGTGCATACATTCACTGGAGAGAGAAAGAAAGAGAGGGGAGAGCGAAAGAGAGAGAAAGCAAAAATGTACCTACCATGGGGCATGATCACGCCACAACCCCGTCTCCTCTGTATCAACCTCCTTACCGAATTTTGGGCACACATTTGCCTAGTGTGTGTTTTGGGCCGGCATTTCAAGACTCAAACCACATGGTTGGCTATGTGCAATGGACAGGCCTCATAATTTTATTTTCAAACATGGGTCTAGACGGGACCAGCAGATGACATAATGGTTACACTGCTGGACTCCCACAGTTTGAGTCCCGGATCTGGTAGCTTAAAACTCATGCTGGCCACATGTGCATGTGTGCCCAAAATCCCAAGAGGAGACTGGAGGAGAAGGGATTGCAGAGTAGCCATCCCCCTTAATGGGTGATTTCTTGCTTTCGGTCACTGTCTCTCTATGTCTCCAGCAAGCACACACGCTTTATAGCAAAAATGTCTCTCAATGACAACAACAAAAATGGGCCTAGTTAGTATAGAAAGGCATAGACATGACCTCTTCACTATTGATATAATCAATAAATCAGGCACTTCAAAAATCACTGTGTGAAAAAGACCCCAAACACATTATTAAGATATGAGGAAGAAAAACAAACTTTTCCTTTACCTTCTTAACTTTTGCCATTGGGGACATGTTAATGAAATAAATTTAAAAAAAGATAAAAGGAAGGCATATAATTTTTTTATACTAATGTGTGTACAGAGTTTACAGAGAAGAAGTGAAACTCCAGAGGTTAGATTTGGGGGCTTATATACCTTCTTAACAAAAAGGATTTAAGCTTCTAGGGATAAGAAGTCATTAGGAAGTGATTAGGAAATATATGTGAGAATTAATGAAATAAAAGGGTTATATTAGTACGGTTTGCTTATACAAATGTTGATTCTCCATTTCTGGTGATAAAAGTCATTCTTCCTTACCTGGTATACAAGTAGGCAGGGACCATCTTCACAAACAGAAATATATGCTCTGCTTTCAGGCAGATACAAAGAAGGCAGAGAACTCATCTTGCAACTGCTGCTTTTCAACTGACCTACAGCCTAAAATAATCCTCATGCTAAAGTGGCATGTTCAGGACTAGAGTTCTGGAGGAACAAATGAAGACACCACAAAACAACTAAATAGGAAAGGCATATATAAATTAAAAGAAGAAACGTGAAACCAACACCCATTTTAAAATCCTGTTAAGGATTGGTTCTATAGCCTAGTAGTTAAAAAAGCTGGATCCTAAGTGGGAGAATACAGTTTGAATCCTAAACCCTGTGGCTTGAAAAACAGTTGAGGCACCTGTATGTGGATGCCCAAATACTGACATGATAGAGAAATGGAAGAGAAGGATGAGTGCTTTCTCTCTCCTCTCTCTCTCCATTTCTCTGTTTCTCTTTGGCAAATACATGTGCCTTCTGGCAATTAAAAAAAAATCTTATTAAAAATTATCCTGGGGACCAGCAAATGGCATAATGATTTTGTTGCTGGACTCCCATGTAGTCGACTGCGGTTCGAGTCCCAAACCCAGCAGCCTAAAATCAACTCACTCTGGGTTATGAGTGTGTGTGCCAAAAATCTAAAGAGGAGGAGAATGAAGGAGAAGGGATTTTGGCATGGCCATCCTCCCTGGGGGGGCGATTTTTCACTTTCTGTCTTTCTGTTTCTGTCTTTCTGGTGAGCGCATGCATCTTATAGCAAAAATTTCTCTCTCTCTCTCAAAAACAAAAACAAAAAAATCCTGGAGAGGCCAGAAAATGGCACAGTATTTATGTCACTAGACTCCTGCATGGCCAACCATGATTCGAGTCCCAGACCTGGTGGCTTGAAACTCATCTGGGAGCATGTGCGTGTGTGCCAAAATTTCAGGAGAATGGAGGAGAAGGTATTGCAGAATGGCCATCCTCCCTGGGAGGTGATTCCTTACTTTCCCTCTCAGTATCTGTGTCTCTCTCTGTGTATGACGAGAGCACACATCCAAAGGCGACCCCCCCCCCCAAAAAAAAAGAAGGTCCTACAAAAGTAAACTTCAATTATGTAAAGGATTACAATGTTAAGAACTAAAACCAACTAGGTCGACAACTAGGTGAATTGTGAACTCACAACTGCTAGATTAATTTTATGGAACACTAACAAAAACTTTAAATGATCAAAATGTAAAATGACATATTGGCTTTTTTTAAGACAAAGTACCAATTTATGACACAGAAAGAGAAATGGTAAAATATGAAACAAGAGAGTTGGGAAAAAATCATGTACATAAAATAAAGTTAATAAAATATGTTCATCAAAATAAAAATACCTTTAAAGATCATTTTTGGTCTGAAGATGTCAAAGTCATAATTAGTGTGATGCTAAAGAATTCATCCACGAGGCAGGAAAAAAGTCATGGACAAGCAGGTGGAAGATATGAAAGAAATCAACAGTTATCTCAGAAATTACAAAGAACGAAATGGAATGATAGAAGAGCACCACTCGAAAAAACAGTGAGTGAACATTTTACAGTATGTATTTGACACTGGTGGTCACAGTAGGCACCATTTCCGCAAGGCTATAGAACCGTGTCAGAATAAAGCCTATTCATGACTAGGTATGAGGTATGGTACAACTGACAATACCAGGATTTTTAGGGACAAAGAGAAGCCCCTGAGGACCAAATCTAATCTCATCCATCTAGTTGCAATTGCTTGAAATTCCTTTGGCTAGAGACAAAGCCTTTCAATCTATACCTAGAGATAAAGGGCTTAAAATGCAAATAACCAGGGAGAAAGAATGTGCTCAGTTCATGCTCTGTTTACTTAGATGGAGTGCTCAAAACAGTGAAGAGACACAAAGCACCAAAGAGATGCTCTTGAGAAAAGTGAAGCCTCTATAGAGAAAGGCTGGGCAGGCATGGCCTCAGCCTCAGGCCAAGGCTATCTGCCCCGACTCCAACTTTAGAGAACTGGACTTCTGAAAATACTGCTGCTCTTTGGCTGTACTTTTAGGGGTGAGGAGTTATGTGGGGCAAATGTGTGTATCTACCTGGAGCCCACACCTACCCTCCTCCCTCTTCAAGCATGGAATTGCCCTTCACCCCAAAAGGCCTGAGCCTGTTTGCAGGGTCTGTTTATAGGGCTCTTTGCCAGTATTCCATCCCTATGGTGACATATCGACACCAAGGGTTAGAGGTGGCTAGGACACAGCTGTTAGGATTGGAGAAGGATGTATTTATTTCTTTTTCAGTTCCTCCTCTATGGGATTATGTATGAAGAATATAATTAACAACAACAGTTTAAAACCACCAGTGTAATTCATACCAAGAAATGGATTTGCTTACAAATTGCCTTGAAATTATTTTCTAGATATTAAATGCACAGATATGTTTTCCAGTCAACTAGCCTGGAATTCCCTAGTTCAAGAAATGTACCTGCTACAATCTGAATATCCTAGATGTCTATATTATACACATGGAGCATAATCAAAAGTTAATTCCAAATAATTTAAAAGAAAAGATATTGACATTTCCTTTAACTCATCATGCTTAAAACTGAAGAAACTGTCATCATCTCTCCCATTAGTTAATTAGTTAAACTGTCCCATTAGTTAGTTAATCTGTTCCTCATAATTTCTGTCAAAAAATCAGTAAGCCAAGCTCCTCTATCATCATTCTTGCTTCTCTCCTCACTCCAAGTATTTAGTAGTTACTAAGTCAGGCATCAAACTAATATCAATGTATCACATATAATGCAATATAGATAATACCAAGGAATTATATCAGTCAGCCTAGTTATGCTATTGATTTCTTTCATCCCATCTTTCCACTTCTACTGCCCTCACCTTTTTTCAGGTCTCTGTTCCTCACTCTGGTTGGATTGGAGTCATGCAAACCTGTTACTCACAGCTATGTGACTCTGGGTGGGTCACTTGACTTTTCTAAATTTATGCTCTTTATAAATAAAAATGAAAAACCTACTAAATGAAATTGTGTGACAGTTTAGAATTAATTTATATAAAGTTCTTGGTGTCTGATATTACTACTTTTAGCTTTACTTACATTAATAGTTTTTATATGAAAAGGGACATGGACAAATGAAAACATTTATAAATTATCATCCCTTTTTATAAAAGATTATTTACTTAGTTTTAATTATTATTATTTTTAAAATTTCATATGGGGCATGTTAATTCACAAAAGAGGGAAAAAGAGGGAAAGTGAGAAAGCAAGTTGCTAGGTCTAGGACTGGAACTGCAGTGGGCCATGTGGGAATCCAGTGCTTTAACTACCGTGCTACCTGCTAGCCTCTATATTATCATTTTTTAAAGTTTATTTGTTTATGTATTTACTGAGAGAGCAAGAACAGTAGAGATAGACAAAGACCCTTAACAGGATCTCACCATGCCAGTAGGCCAGCACCATCTCCTGCTCCTAACTTTTTAGTAAGCCAAAATCACATGCACTTCAGCTGAATGTTCAGGTCAACCCAGGATCCAAACCTGGGGCCTCTCATACGGCTCCAACATTGCACAGCAGTGCCCTACTGTCTACATCACCATCGCTGGGCCCAGATTATCATTATTATTAAAAATCATTAGCAACAACATTCTGCTTCTTCTAATCCAACCCTTATTTTTCTACTCAAAACCCTTCAGTAATTTCCCAAGGAAGTTTGAATACTTTAATTTCTGCAGCACAGAAAATTTCCTTACACTTGTTTATCCTACCACCAGGAATGAAAACTCTGTTTAATGAAGACATTGTTTATCCTGTGAAATGCTTTGACAAACACACTGAAGGTCATTAAGAAATCCTAAGAGTATGGATGGCAGGCGTACTGTGTTGCAAAACACCAGGAACCACAATTCACACTATGGGTACTAATTTGGAACTCCAGAGTTTGTATAAAGATGATTTTAAACTGAAAATATTTGAGACTCAACAGATGCAGAAAGAAACCTTCCTGGAGCTTTCCTAATCTGACTAAAAGTAGAAACTTCTGGGAAATGAGGATAACACAAATTCTGGCTTCCACTCCCAGAAAGAAGACCAAGAGTAAAGCTACCATAAATCCCCTACCCAGGAAGGTTTGGTGCCCATGAAGAAGAAAAGATCACTTGCACCTGCATAAATGAACATTACTATAAACTTTCTTATATCTCTTCCATTTTCCTAAAGACCCATCTGTCTTTCCAAAAAAAAAAAAAAAAAAAAACCACCTCTTTTTTCATAGAAGACTTCTAGCTCTTCTGCCCCGACTAAATTAGGTATATAAACCTCCAACTTTGACCATTTGCCCAGCTAGCTATTTATGCCTTTGAATAAACCCTATTTTCTCCCATTAACCTACCTTTTGTTAGTTTATTTCACAGATCCAGCCACTGAATCTAGTAGGGTAATGGGAAAAATTTCCTCTTATAATACAGTGTCCTAAGGGTACCAAGTGCCCAGAAAATACAGCATATGAAGGGATTTGCCTGACACCAGATTTTCTTTTTGCTCAAAAAAGAACAAAAAATGAAATAAAGAAAGAAAAAAATATCAAAAGAGAAAGGAGAAAGGGAAGAGAGAAGCTAACAAAGGCAGCAGATAGAAGAAAGGCAATGCCTACTATGGTGCTCTTTCCTTTGTTTCACCATATACCTTTTCTACATTTTCTATTCAAATATCTCAAGGAAATACTGCCCTTACTTTTAGATTTTGTGAAACTCTATAACAATCATTCTGGTAGAATGGGGTAGAGAACAGAGAAAGCAAGCGGCTTTGCTAACAAGATTCCTTTTTTTCAGGATGTTTTTAGGGACCAGCATCACTTGGCTCAACTTGCCGCAGGAGCCCCTGGTGTCCACTGTAAGCTGATGTACTTCATGTGAGGCTAAATATAGGTGGTGTTCTCAGGAAAGAGCTGCTTGCTTTCACCCTTGGTCTTAACAAGAGGTTTTCATCTGGAAGACACAGGATTACATACGTGAATCACGACTTTTCCAAAATGCACACGTCTTCCCCTTTTCCCCAGTCTAGCACTTCAGGATTTGGGGAACAGAGGAGCATATATCCATGTATACATGGATATAATCCTTTAAGTCATGCCCTTATTTCTTTTCACTGAGAATGACATCCTGGGAAGCTATGTATAGCAGAATAAGCCAGAGCAATTTTTGCACATGTGAGTACTTAACAACAGATGGCTAAGTTACCCAGGAGATGATACTTTCTAACAGAAGGCAACCTTCAAGATTACTAGCCTTGGGAACCTGCTGTTAGCGTAATGGCTATGCCACTGGACTCCCATGTAGTCTGACCGCCATTTGCGTCCTGGTCCCGGTGGCTTAAAACTCACTTGCGTGCCCAAGATCCCAAGAGGAGAAATGGAGGAGAAGGGATTGCTGCGTGACCATCCCCCCTGGGGGGGTGATTTCTTGCTTTCTGTCTCTATGTCTCTGTCTGTCTGGCAAGTGCACGCGCCCTATAGTGAAAATCTCTCCAAAAAAAAAAAAAAAAAGATTACTAGCCTTTATTATTGATGACAAGGGCTAGGCAGCTAAGAAAATTCAAGAATTAAGTTTAAAGCTCCTGATACTATATGAGGAATAGCCTTCATACTAGGAGATAAAATCATAATGGATTTAATATACACTTTTGAAACTTTAAGCACACATTTTTTAATGATAAATTACATATATATATATATAAAGTTATTTATTCCATAAGTGAGAGAGACATGGAGATAAGACATCCCAGACAGAGTCCTGGAGCCCAATCTACCAGCAGCTTGAACATTCTGGATCATGGGCACATGCATGCCCAGAAAACTGGGGGATCTCCAGATCCCTTCCCTGTATGTCTCCCTCACACAGGGTCACATTTTACTGCTAAAATGTTTAGCCTCTAATTAATTAATTAAATTTATTTTTTAAATTCATTTTTATTTTTTATTTTATGCTCTTTTATACATTCAATCACATTATTTAGCTTACAAAGTGAATATTCCAATATGTGTACATTTCTCCCTAGTCCAGTTGATAATACTATAAAAGTGTCTTCAACAGATAATACCACATTTCTTTGTCCCATTAGTGCTTTGCCTCTTTATTTTTCTTCTCACTGTCCTTCCTCAGTCTACTCTTTTACACACACTATATCTGGTATAAGCACACATTTTCCTCCAGAGATCAGTGCAGGATTATGTTATCCATTCACCACTGTAGTAAGACAAAGCTTATCTGCAGCAGTAGATGAGGCAGAAAGAATATGGACACTGGACAATAGTGGATCAGGTCTCCCCATTTCTAAATTGTCTAAATTAAAGGTTTTAAATAATTTAATCTTTGTTTCCAGGGCCAGCAGCTTGGCGTAATGGCTATGTCGTTGGACTCCCATGTAGTAGACTGTGGTTCAAGTCCCGGACCTGGTGGCTTAAACTCATGCCAGGTGCATGTGCATGCATGCCCAAGATGCTGAGAGGATAATGGAGGAGAAGGTATTGCAATGTGGCCATCCCCCTGGAGAGTAATTTCTCACTTTCTATCTCTCTGTTTTATTTATTTATTTTTTTCTGTCTTTCTGGCAAGCACACACATCCTATAGCAAAAACCTCTCCAAGAAAAAAAAAGACAAGTATAAATAAGAAACAACTGACTCTATCAAAGGTTAGTTTTTTTATCCATTTTTTACTTTCTCAAAGCTTTTTCAGATATACCCAAAACACTGCTGTGCATTTTTGTGTAAGAACTTATATTTTGCAAAACACTCTTGTGTATATTTATCTCCTAGAATTATTTGCCTGTGTTGAACAGTATCTTGTTCTCTACCCAGATTGTAAACTGGGGGAAGAAGCCTTGGCTTATATTTTTGTATTTCTCACTGAAGAGCTGAATAATTGAAATGTTTCATCTTTTTCACTTAAAAAAATATTTTTCCTAATGATCATTAATGTGATGTGCTAGATCAAATAATCAATGGTCTCATTAAAAAAGACACCATTTTACAAACAGTGAGATTGGGTCCTCAAGTTTTAGAGTGGGTGTATGTGTGATAAAATTCAAGACCAGCACATGGAGTAATGGTTACGTTGCTGGAATATCATGTAGTCAATTGCAGTTCTAGTCCTGGATCTAGGGGCTTAAACTTATGCCAGACACATGTGTATGCATACCCAAAATCCTGAGAGGAGAATGGAAGAGAAGGGATTGTGGTGTGGCCATTCCCCTGGAGAGTGATTTCTCGCTGTCTCTCTGGTGAGCATAAGCACCCTAGAGCAAAATTTCTCTTGAAAAAAAATTTATGAAGTTGGTAGGTAAGCAAAACAAAGAAATAAGATTTTAAGATATCACATTGATTCCAATTATCTCATTCCCAATTTAAGAAACCCACTGGAGGCTTAAGATGTATTTTAAAAATATATGAGCAGATTAGATCTTCAAACACATACATGTCCTCATAGATGATGTACCACATTCTTATTCAAGACAATATGTCTTCTGAGTGACACCAAGGTCAACAGACTTGTGAAAGTTGGCCTTATTTTATTTAACTTACCGAAACACAGTGCAGAAACTGCATTCTTACCATATCACAAATAGGAAGTTAACTATCAAAACAAAAGCAACCAAAAGTCGATCTGCCATCAGAGAAATCTACTTATCTAGTCTGCATGTAAAACTGACAATCATCAAAATACTTAAATATAATGGGTCAGTGGAAATGTCATGATGTATTTCTTCTATGTTTTTCTATGTAAAAATGCATCATAACGTTTCCAACAACCCAATACATAAATGAAATCACATTACATAATCACTTACAGAATTTAAAGAGTACAAGTTTGTGGAATCATTTTTAAGAATAAATTCCTAAGCAGGAAAAGAGCGTTTTACAAGTCTGCATGTTGTATTTAATTTTTTTTTAGTATTGATTCCATCCTCTTACAAAAACATTTTATATATTGTTTACTGTTAGAAGGTTATCTGAGTCTGTGATTTTAACAGCTGCATAATCATGCCATCAGCTAACTAGTGTGAGGTTTCCTCCACAGACATAGAGGAGTTAGGAAAGAGACGGAATTAGCCATGACTGCCATTGCCATGCATCCTACTCCTTTAGATCAGTCATCATCCTGAAAATTTTCCCTGGGTAAATAAAAAGATCATTTTTAAGGAACAGTCACAAAGACCAATACAGTTACACAAGAAAAGCAACACTCATACTTAGGGCTGTTGATTGAGTTAGTAAGGTATGAAACTTATTTTAAGTTTCTTATTTATTCTTGCCTGCTATAACTTTAAAGGGTAGGCCTTCCACTACAAAATGCTTATCCATAAAGCCCCTCCTTCACCTTTCCCCCTCAATTTGGAATGTCAGTTTTAGCTTATCTGTCCTTAGGTGAAGGGCATGACTCTGGCTAACACATAGATAGAATTAATGTAAGCTACACACGTACTGCTTAGTCTGTCCCCATACTTGTACTGGGCATGTATCAAATGATCATTCTTTCAGATACAGCTGATCAGATGGCAAATGGATGCAGAACCAGGTCCCAACCTCTGACCAATCAAGCCCAAGATAGTACACAATCACCAATGGGGAATTTGACTGAAAGCTCCTGCGAAATACAGGGCTGAAGACTCCACTGGGAGACATGGGCAGTAAGCACATGCAAAGGTGCAGAGAAAGGGAAGGGTTGCAGATAGCACAAATAAAAAGTGACAGATCAGATATAAAAGATTTTTTGACCACCAAGGGATGAAGAACATTACTTCCACTGCTGATGTTTTCCAACTCTGATAAAGCCTGGCAATATTTCATTTCCTATCTTTACTTTGACTCATCCTTTACTTGCACCAGCCGCAGTGGCTTTCTGCAGAGAAGCCTGCCACTGGAAGCAAAACAGTGAACATATTTATTATTTATTAATCCTCTGTCTTAAATGGAGGGAGTTGGACTGCAAAAACATAAGGTCTTCCATCTCAAAAAAGTAATGCTTAAGGAAAAATCTGAAATTTTATATAACTATCAAAAGGTTGTGTTAAAAATCCTTTCTTCTTTTTTTTACCTTTAGCTTTTTTTTGAAGTTTATTTTATTTACGATAGAGAGCACATGTGCACACACTAGAGAGAGAGAGAAACACCCCTGATAGGGTCCTTTTTAAAAAATCATTTATTAAATTTTATTTATTCCTTTATTTATTTTTAATTTGACAGAGAGAGACACAGAAACAGAGAGAAAGAGGGGAAGTGAGAAAGCCAGGCACCAGGTCCACGACTTGAACTGTGGTCAGACATGTGGGAGTGTCCAGTGCCTTAACCACCATGCCACCTGCTGGTCCCTAGGGTCTTGATGTACTGAGATCCACCTTCCTCAGCCCTCCAGCCCTTCAGCCCTTCAGGATCCTGTACAGGTGTATGCCCTTTGTAACATGTTTTCAAACCAACCTGGGAATCTGAACCAGCAGTCGGTTAAGTGGTTTCCCAGACTGCAGTTCAGTTTGCTACCACCTTCACCACTAGGCTGGTCCCTCCATTGTTTTCTGACCCTTAGTAATCAGGTCACATGTTGCACATATTTTTCAGGAGGTGACACACCCCAAAGTGACTCTTGTTTTAAAAACAAATTTTTAAGTAAAGTGTTTTCTTGAGATAAAGAGGAAGAACAGAGAGATAGTCTTTTTTTTTTTTTTCTTAGAGATGTTTTTGCTATAGGGCACGTGCACTTGCCAGAAAGATAGAGACAGACAGAAAGCAAGAAATCATCCCCCAGGTGGGAAGGCCACACCACGATCCCTTCTTCTCTATTCTCCTCTTGAGATCTTAGGCATGCATGTACACGCACCCAGCGTGAGTTGAAGCCACCGGGTCCAGGACTCAAACCATGGTCAATTACATGGGAGTCCAGTGAAATAGCCATTATGCCAGCTACTGGTCCTGAGAGAGAGATACTCTTAACAGGATCTCACCATCAACATGTATGACAAATTTCAAAACATAATTTTAAAATAATTGCTTTTAGGCCTAGCAATGGAGACACAGACATTAGCATGTCTAATCTGTAAAGCTGGAGCTGCATGGACAATTAGGTTTTGGATCTCAGATTCACCTGAAACATGCAAGGTGCACATATGTACCTGTGATGCCCCCTGAAGGCTAAGGGAAGAGATCACGGCATGACTAAACCCTGTTGTAGGCATTTACGTTATCTCTTACTTTTTCATGAAAAAAATAGAATAAACTTAAAAAAAAAGTATCCATTTCCTTATAGCCTCATCAACAATTTTTCAATCAAACAGACAAAATGGTATCTCAGTGGAGTGTTAATTTGCATTTTTGTGTTTATGAAGTTTAGCATCTTTTCAACTGTTTCATGGTCATTTTAATTTCTCTTTGTATGATGTGCTATTTTTTTCTGAGTACATGAGTCTATTTCTGAATCTATTACAGAGGATATCCTAGTTATAGCAATGCCATATAACAAATAAATGCTCTTTGCCCTCTGACTTGAAATGCTGCCTTTTATATATACTAAATTCCTGTAACCATTTGTGTCTATTTCTGTAATTTTTAATCTGTTCTGTTGATCTGGGTCTTCATGCTCTAATAACATATTACTTTAATTGATGAGGCTTAATGATACGTTAAGTTTGCCACAAATTTAACTTTTCCTGTTCTTATAAATATGGTTTTTCCTTCTACTATATATTCTAATCAGTTATTGTTCACCTATATTAAAGCTATTCATCACTGTACACTAATAGAATCCTAATCTTAACTGAATTATTTTATTGTTTGTGGACATTATCAGTTTATTTTCTTTTGTATTCATCTATGAATTACATATTTTTTCTTAACCAATACAATTCTTTTATTTTGGAGAGATTTTTGCTATAAGGTCCATGTGCTCACCAGAGAGTCAGGGAAACAGAAAATGAGAAATTACTTTCTGGTGGCCACACTTTAATCCCTTCTACTTCAATTTCCTCTTAGTATTTTGGGCATACACGCACAAATGCCTGGTGAAGGTTCACGCTGCCACATCTAAGACTTGAACTACAGTTGACAATGTGGGAGTCCAGGGCCTTAACTACTATGCCACCTGCTGACCTCACAAATACAATTCTTTTTTTTTTTTGGAGAGGTTTTTGCTATAGGGTGCTTGCCAGAAAGACAGAGAGAGATGAGAGACAGAGAGACAGAAAGTGAGAAATCACTCCCTGGGGGGAAGGTCACAGCTCAGGCCCTTCTCCTTCATTCTCCTCTGGAGATCTTGGGCATGCACCTACATGCACCCAGCATGAGTTTAAACCACAGGATCTGGGACTTGAACCGCATCAACTACATGGGAGTCCAGCGACAGCCATTATGCCAACTGCTGGACCCTCACCAATGCAATTCTTATATCTCTCTTTCTTTTTTATGTCACTAAGCACTCCGGTTATAAATTCCAGTAAATGTTGAAAAATAATGGTAAAAATAGACATTCTTGTCCTTGTCCTAAGTTTACCATGAAAGAGGATACTGTTTCTCCAATAAAGACTATTAGATTTTGGACTAGGATAAAGATATTTTGGGTTAATATCATCATATCTATTTGTTCTACTTATATTGTATATTTTAAAAATAAATAGTAGCTATTGAGTTATGTCAAATAACTTCCCAATATCTACAGAAATTATCATATTCTTTTTAGGCTTGCTAATACAATACTACCTTTCCTAATGTTAGACAACCTTCTATTTCTACAGTACACCTCCTCTCTTCTTGGTGAATTATTTCTTAAATGTGTTGTTGGAGTCTGTTTACTAAATTTTATTTAAGATTTCAGCATTAATATCTGTAAGCAAAACTAGTGAGATTGGAAGTTTTTCTTTGAAACTGGGCACTTTTTATTGGGTTTGGGATAAAAGTTAAGAATATTTTAAAGAAAAAAACATAGTCTTCCCATTTTTCTGAGCAGTTTATATTCCTATTACATTTTCTTTTTTTTCTTTTCTTTTTTTTTGGAGAGGTTTTTGCTACAGGGCGCGTGCGCTCACCAGACAGACAGAGAGAGACAGAGAGACGGAAAGCGAGAAATCACCCTTCAGAGTGGATGGCCACACCACAATCCCTTCTCCTCCATTCTCCTCTCAGGATCTTGGGCACACACTCACATGCGCCTGGTGTGAGTTTAAGCCACCGGGTCTAGGACTCGAACTGCAGTCGACTATGTGGGAGTCCAGTGACATAGCCATTACGCTAACTGCTGGTCCCCCTATTACATTTTCTGAACCTCAAATTTCCAGGAGAAAAATTCAGCAACGTTTTTTTTTCTTTTTTTTTTTTTTAATAGCATACATCAATCTGTTAAGATTCTCCTTGAAATAAGTTTGGGAAAACTTTACTTTCTTAAAAAAAAATACTCATTTTATGTGCATTTTACCTGAGTATTAAAAAGAATTTTTCTGATTGATTTTTTCTTTACATTTTTTTCAAAAAAACAGCTTTGAATTTACTTATTAATTTTTTTTTCTATTTTCTAAGTATTTTCTTAGTTTGTCTTTATTTCTTCCTTCTTTATTTTTCTCTGTTAATTTTTTTTTTAAACCTGACTTTTCTGGTTAGAGTTTGAAGTTTTGTTTTTATTCATTTCTGTTGTTGGTAAATGTTTAATGCTACAATATTTTCCACTGATCCCTAATATGTTTTTCTATGCAAAAAAAAAAAAGTGTCATGACTTTTCTGACTGCATAATAATTACATTCAAAAGCATTTTATTTATTAATTTTAAATTTATTTATTTTTTCCATGATCAAGACAGTGAGAAATAACACCCCCAACAGGGTATCTATACCATGTTCTACCCAAAGCCCCTAATCAGAAACACATATATGCCTGGCATACTCAGAGAAATCTCCAGACTTGAACTGAGAACCTTTCCAAGTGGGACTGCCTCACAGAGTGCCTCACATTTTACCACTGTACCACTGGCCCCTCCAAACAATTTTATATGTAGAGTTTTGATTTTTCCTTTTTTTTTTTAAAGAAAAAGAGATACTGTTAATTTAGTTCATGATGTAGCCTATTTAATTTGCATTTTAAAAACAGTCAATTAAAAACATTCTCTCAATTCTTTTTTTTTTTTTCCCCAAGTGAGAATTTTGCTATAAGGTATGTGAACTCTCCAGAGAGACAAAGAGAATGAAAGCAAGAAATCACCCTCCAGGGCTATGGCCACACTGCAATCCCTTCTCATCCATTCTCCTCTCAGGATTTGGGTATGCACACACACACACACACACACACACACACACACTCGTGCCCCAAGTGTTTGAAGCTGCTGGGTTTAGGACTCAAACTGCAGTTGAATACATGGGAGTCAAGCAACTTAATCATTATGACAACTGCTGGTCCCAAAACAATTCTATCAATTCTTGAAAGGAGGGTGTATTCCTGATTTCAGAATATAGACTTGTGTTATGTTTTAATGAGTTTTTATTAATTAAGTTATTTAGGTCTGTCTCACTTTCTGTCAACTTGATCTACTTGGACAGAAAGTGGTGAATTAAGTTTCCTATTGAAAGTGTTTATGTCTGTTTTTCTTAGAAACTCCTATAATTGTGGTTTGGAAATAAGCTGCTCTCAGTGAACAGATTTTTATGACTGGTATATCTTCATTCTGATTCCCAACATTTAGTAAATGAAGTGCCCTTCTTTGTCTCATTTAATTGCTTTTGAACTAAATTTGACTTTGTATATTATTAACACCATGACCCTCACTTTAGTTTGCTCTCATTTGCCTGTTATAACATTCACAATCATTTTATTGCAACCTTTCTAAAACATTTTGAGATGTATCTATTGAAATAGCATAGAATGGTTCCTGATTTGGAATGTAGCCTCAAGGTTTGCTTTTGCGTTTGTTTTGTGCCTCTTATGATACAGTGAACCTATTTACTCAGTTTAGTCATACACTTCCACAAATTTTGTCCTAGGTTTTACACATGTAACTACTTGGTCTTTTTCTTTTTTCATTTTTAAATAAGTAGTTCTCTTGATATTCACAAAGATGATATAATACCTTTAACCTGCTACATTTTTAGACGGCATGTATAGTTTCCTACTATGAAAACGATAAGCTTCCTCCTTTAAACAACCATTAGTCACTACTGCCATT
This sequence comes from Tupaia belangeri chinensis, assembly GCF_000334495.1. Taxonomy (NCBI): domain Eukaryota; kingdom Metazoa; phylum Chordata; class Mammalia; order Scandentia; family Tupaiidae; genus Tupaia; species Tupaia belangeri. The sequence continues at coordinate 2,213,302 of NW_006206544.1, forward strand.
TAGTAAATATTGTTTACGTGCTTATGTTTTTCCATTACACTGCTGAATATGTTTATATTTCTGTTCATCACTTGGCCAACTTTAAATGATGACCTAGATCCTCATTTCTGTTTTTTTTTTTTTTTTTAATGTTAGCATTATCGGAATACATATCATATACATTGTTCTATCACCAAAACCACATTTAGTTTAGATTTAATTCTTTAGTTATGTATATGCAAGCTCATTGATCATCATTTTGCCTCAGTTTCTAGCATTTTGTCTGGTTAGCGAAGTGTGCTCTCTAATGTTTCATCAAGAACCATCTTCTGGGAACCAGCAGTTACCGTAATGGCTATGTCGCTGGACTCCCACGTAGTCGACCGCGGTTCGCGTCCCGGACCCGGTGGCTTAAAACTCACGCTGGGCGCATGTGTGTGCGTGCCCAAGATCCCGAGAGGAGAATGGAGGAGAAGGGATTGTGGCATGACCATCCCCCCTGGAGGGTGATTTCTCGCTTTCTGTCTCTGTCTCTCTCTGTCTGGTGAGCGCACAAACAGAGCAAAAAAAAGAACCATCTTCTGAGAAGAATCTTTCTTGATGTCTTATATGAGCAAAATCTTTTATTTTAGACAGAGTGTTTCTTTAATTATAGTTTCAAATACTTTTTCTGTTCTATTGGAAAGAAAGACTTTCTTCTTGAGACACTCCAATGATGTGCACGCTAGATTTGCTGTGAGTCTCTCCTTTGGTTGTTATTTTTTCTCTCTACTTACCTTTGTCTGTATTTTTTTTTTCACATTTTTCACTTCTATTTCAAATATTTTTACAGGATTTTGTAATCTTCTGTTTTGTCTGTATTTCAGTGATTATGTTGTTTCAATGTATGTCTTTCTTGTATTCTGTCAAATCATTTTTTCATCGCTTCCTATTTTCTGCCTTTGTTTCTGAACTTATACTTCATGATTTTCAAAACATTCATTAAGTAATGCTGCACAACACTTTCTTGTTTACTCATTATTTTTATAGATTCCAATACAATATTTTTCTGATAAATGCTCTTCAATTATTGATCAGTGTAGTTGCCTTTCCCCACTACTTTACTGATAAGATTTTTGTTTTAATAATAAAAAAATACATTATTACTCATAATCTAATGAACTAACTTTGTTTAGATTAGTTTTAATGAAGTGTTCCTTGAGAGATAGTTATAGTGAAGGGCAGATAGAATATAGTCTGCTAAGATTACCAACTCACAGTTTCTCTTTTAACCAAGACAAAGATAGTCTGCTTCCTCCAAAAATGGCTTATTTCCATAGGATTCCTTGTGTAGTTTAACCTACTCATTATTTTGAACAAAATAAAGTATAAAATATTAATTTCTGTTTTTACTACCAGCATTGCTTATAACAGTTCCCATACTTATTCATTCAAGAAAGAGGAAATAGCGATACTATCTGATATGCACCATTTCTGGGCTTCCCGAGTCTGGCACTTCCTAAATTACTTTGTATTAGACCACTTATACTTATTTACTGATTTCTCTTAAAGTTAATTGAAAACTTTTTTTGATATTGTTATGTGATTTTATGGAGAAATTGGAATTAATTTACTAGAAAATAAAATTTAAATATTTGGTGTTTTTTTTTTCCTTTTTTTTTAGAGAGAGATAGATTTTTGCTCTAGATTAGGAAGTAATATAGACCTCAAATATTTATCTGATTAGAAATAGAATACAAATTTTCTGGAGCCTAGATGCCACGCAAAAGACCATGAGGAAAATGAAGCAAACAAACAAAACAGTATTTGTACTAATGTAATATAAACTTATATAGCATAAGGGTCTTACTAAAAGTACATGAGTTTAAATCCAAGATCAGACATGTTTTCAAAGGAAAATTTAAACATTGCAATGTGTAATAAAATAACAGCATAATTTCATTCAAATTTTACATCTTTATGCTGTGCTGTGAACTAACCAAAATAAGATAATCTCAGCCTTTTTATACATGTTATGAGACCATATTATATCTGCATGTACATTTTTATAAATATATAACTTTTCTGGGATTAAAGATACATAAAATTACTCATGTCTAAAGTTTTTCATAAAAATATTAAAATTATTAAACTATCAAGTACTAGATCAAGACCAAAATTATATCCAAAAGGAAGTTACTAAAACAAAAAAGACAGTTGACCTCAGAATCTCCTCTATTTTTTTCCCAGTTCATACGTGTGATAGTTTGCCCATTACTGATGATTCAACTCTGCCCTTTCTCTCTAATCTTTCTTCTCA
>NW_006206544.1:2215592-2261834 GCF_000334495.1 Tupaia belangeri chinensis
CTGTCAAATCAGATTTTCATTATCTTTCACCTTGACTATAGCCTTACAGAAAATAGGAAGTTACTGTTAAAAGAAACTTTGTAGTGATAATTAGGCCACTGAATGTCAGGTCTGAATTTAAGTGCAGATATTACTAGGTAATGGTTTGAGGCTGTATTTTTTGGTCTAGCAGAACAAAATGTGCCATTGGCCAGACCAAAAACATATTGATAGCCTCACTATCACTGTGATAAGAAATCTAAGTGAAGAGATTCAATCTGGAGTCAATCAAGGAGAAGCTATCATCCAGAAACCTAACCTTAGGTAGTAGTACTATGGAAATAAATTTAGGGTTTTGAGTGAATGTCTAAGGCATTATATGCAAACTAACTTAAAACGGAAGTGGAAGTAGACCTGTCCACTTGACAGGAAAATGTATTGGAGTTGAGACTTAGAGGAAATTTGGTGTTTGTGGATCATCTCAATAGATGCTATTCCATTGTTTGATAGGAAGCCAGATACTTGGGGAATAAACTTTTATATTCTATTAGTAAGGCTAAAATAAGTAGTTTTAATATGAAGTTTAGAACATAATATGGAAAGAAAATATATTTTATAAAGAAAAAATAAGGCAAAGCAGGTAGAAGTAGAATTAGAACTAGGGATGACATTAATTTCTATCATAACTATAAAAAGTTGTGAATAAATTATCACTAAAGCATGTTAAACATTTATTTTATGCCAAACACTATTCTAAGCATTTCTTCTGTGCCAAATAATTTAATCCTCTGAATGATCCTATAAAGCAAACTGTATTATTAAGAAAACTTAAAATTAAAAAGACTTAAAGAGTCATTAAGAAACTTGCTTAATGATAGTATTGGCTTTAAATCTGAGTACTACGGCTCCAGCATTTTCAGTCCTGATCACTTGGAATACAAGAATCTTTTAAACTATGTACAAGCATCTGGCTACTCTTATCTCAGTCAGATGAGATTCTTTATAAAACAATTTTAATGTAGGAAGACTGTTTTAAAAGATAAACCATCTAAAAAGTTAAAGATCCCTTAGACACAAATATAATACACTATTTTTGCACAGCAGATTGCTTGCAGTATGGCCGTAGGAATTCCTCCCATCTCTGCATGATCCTGTGCAGATGACTTGTCGTTCCTCTCTTTACGACGTAGAATATATTATATCATCCTACCCTTGAATCTGGGGTGGCCTGTGAACTGCTTTGATCAACATAATGGGGTTAGATTCCTGGCCCTGCTTTCAAGAGTCTTAATATTTAAATATTATTGCCAAACAAGGCTACCTTGTGAGCAAGCCTGAGCTAGTCTTCTTGGAAATGAGACTCCATGTGAAGAGAGGACCACATAGAGTGAGATAAAGGTTTAGCTGTTTCTGAAAACTGAAATGTGAATGAAGCCAATGTGGACCAATCAACCCTAACACATCAACTGACTGAAATATGTCTAAGAACTGTTGACACCACAGATATCATAACTTCCCAGCTCAGCCCAAAACTAAAGGTCATCCTGCAGAATCATAGCAAAGCAAACAAATTAATAATAATAGTAATAATAATAATGTAGTCATGTCAAGTCATTAATCTTGGGGTGGTTTGATATTCAGCGACAGGCAACTGATATACATTCTGATACAAAGATCTCCTAGAAAATGTGTCATTCTATGAGACCAGACAGTGACATAGCAGTCAAACACAATACTCTGTGAAGCAATGAGAAGGTTCCTAGTTCAAATCCAAACACCTCTCTGAGTATGCCAGGCACAAGTCTGCCCTTGATCTGGGGCCGGCTGAATGCTGGGGTGGATTATAAATCGGAATACTGTGGGAGGAGCTGTTTTTTTTCTCTCTCTCTCTCACTCAAGGAAAAAATGAATAAACTTAAAAAAAAAAGAATATTGCTCATTCTAATTATTGTTTCTGAGTAGACATTTCATTATTTCATAGACCTTTGCTGGTTAATATATTGTTTAAAGAAGATCTTCCCTGATATATTATTTTATATCTTAATTATTATCTCATCTCTCATTTATCACGTTCCTTCTTTCAGTACTTTCTCAAGTCCTCTACTCTGGCTTCTCTTTTCAAACCCCAACAGCATTTAGTACCCACTACTGTTGTGAAATGACAGCTCTTTATACATGCATCTATGGGAAGAGAAGAGGCAAAACAATTTAAACAGCTATTAAAACAGTTTTTTTTAATATTCACTGCCTACAATTACTTCCTTAACTACTTCTCTTAAGAGCAAATTCAGGTATCCTTTTGCATGTACTTATTTTGTTCATATTTTATTATGAACAGTATGGTCCTTTCCTTTGGTGCACTGGGTCCTATACAAAAAAGCCCTACTGAAAGTGTAAACTGTCAACTTTTTATTCCATCATGGATATCTCTCAATACTGAACAATTAGCTTCTACCTGTTCAAATCATCAGATTGTTTTATACCCATAACTTACCTAAATATGCTCTTCAACACTAGGTTGGAATGTGAAAAATAGAGAAAAATACTCTTGAAGCATGATTTGTTAATGTTTAATTTTTTTTTTTTTTTGAAAGACCCAAGTAAAGACATAGAGTCTACTTATCCTATCTGGACCTGGACCTGAAATCACAGTCAGTGTTTTAGGTGTCTCAATTCTTTTTCTGCTACTATAGTAGGCTATATAAGACTGGGTAATTAGTAAGAAAAAAAGTCTATTTATTAGTTCTAGAGAGTGGGGAGCCCAAGAGCATGGGGAGAAAGGCAAAAATTGAAAGTGAGAGTAGGAGACAGAAAATAAGACTGTACTGATTTTTTTTTTAAATCAGGAAACTATTCTCACAATAACTATCCCACCCTCCCCCGCCCCCTATGATAACAACATTAAGCCTTTCATGAGGGTGGAGCCCTCATGGCATAATCATCTCTCTTTTTTAAGAAAGATTTTTTTAAAAATATTTAAATTTATTTATTTATTTGTTTGTTTATTTATTTACTTATTTTAATTTGACCAAAAAGAGAGAAAGGGAGAAACTGACAAAGCAAGACACCAGGTCTGGGAATCAAATTGCCATCGGCCATGTGGGAGTCTAGCACCCTTAACCACCACACCACCTGCTGGCCCCAAGACATAATCAACTCTTAAAGGTCCTGTCTTTCAACAATGTTATAATAGTGATTAAGTTTCAAAATATGTTTTGGTGAAGATATTCAAACCACAGCAATAGAAGATTAAAATTCCCATTTATTTTCATCATTTTATCAACAATCTTATGTTTACGGCCCAGGAATGATCTGACTTTTCCAGGGTTGCAAATCCAGATGAAAGACAGCACCAGAAACCAGTGTCCTATATTTATTCTAAATTCTTATTAGATTCCTAGTAAGTATGCCCCAGATCTTAATTTTGTTTTATATATGTTATATCTACTTAATTAGGAAGAAGAACAAATCTCTATATGTTCTTTGATGTTAAGGATGTTAGGCTATATTAATATTTGACATCTTAGCAAGGAGTTCTAGAAAACTCCTAAATCTAGAAGGCTTATATTTTCTTATGTTTGCCTACGTTTTTCACTTTAATTGAGAAAGCAATTTTTAGTCTTTAATTAATAGGAACTATAATTATTCGGCCTGGAGAAGTAAACACTCAAAGTCAATTTAATGAAAATTTTCTGATATATAAGGCATTCTCAAGATGATCATGCTTATTTCTACTCAAAAACTGGGCTTATATAATAGCACAAAAAATGAAAAATATATCCTGACAGCGAAGGTTAACAAATTTGAGAAAATGGAAGCACTGTAGAAATTCTATGAATGTGCTATTAAATCTTCTTGTGTCTTTTTCTAGTTATGATTATGTCTGTACATAGATAAGTTACTAAATCTGTAGTGTTTCTTTTCTTATGTTAAATGATTTTGTGACTAGAAAAAATGTGTTTAATTTTGATTATACTGCAATGAATCACATAAAATGAACTGGTTAAAAAAAAAGATGGGATTAAAGTTTTTGGTGTTTCAGTAAAGTAAAAAAGTTGAAAATACGGGCCTGCAGATGGTGTTGTGGTTATGTTGCTGGCCTCCCACATGGCTAACCGTGGTTTGAGTTCTGGACCTAGTGGCTTGAAACTCGTGCAGGACACGTATGTCGGCCTGGCCTGCCCAAGATCTTGGGAGGAGAATGGAGTTTGAGAAAGGAATGTTGCATGGCCATTCCCCCCTGGGAGTTGACGTCTCACTTTCCCTCTCACTGTTTCTGTCTCTGACAAGTCCATGTACCCTAAGGCAAAAACCTATACCAAAGGAAAAAAAGAAAGAAAGAAAAGAAAGAAAATATAAGGAATTATTGGACCAGCAGGTGGCTTAATGGTTACATCACTGTGCTCTCAGGTGGTCGACTGCAGTTTGAGTCCTAGACCTGGTAGCTTAAAACTAATGCTGGGTGCCAGTGTATGCATGCCCAAGATCCTGAGAGAAGAACAGAAGAGAAGGGATTGCAGCATGACCAATTCTGTCCCTCTCTGTTTCTCTGTTTCTCAGGTGAGCACACGTGCCTATAGCAAAACAAAATTTCTCTTAAAAAAAAAAAAGAAGAAAATATAAGGAATTTTATTGGAATTGTCTTATGGCCAGAAAAGTAGCTCTGTGTTTAATTAAATAATTAATTAAATTTTAATTGCCAGAGGGTATGTTCACTCACCACAGAGAGTTAAGGAGACAGAGCAGGAGAAAGAACCACCCAACAGGGCATGGCCATGCTGTAATTCCTTTATTTGTTCCTGTAATTTCTCTATCTTCTTGGGATTTTTGGACATGCATCACATACTCTTGGAATGTTGTCAAGTCACCAGCATCAGGTTTTGAACTGCAGTGAACCGTGTGAGATCAGGCTCCCTTAACCACTAGGCAATGGAGTCACCTCCACTGTATTTAATTTAAATAGTATTTAAGATTTAAATAATGCTAAGTTAAATATGAGAAGTTGGGAGTAGGGCATTTCAAAAAGCAATGATGAGAGGTCTTCTTAGTTTTATGCCATTACCACTCCTAGAAGAAAATAGAAAAACTGGGAGACAAAGGAAAAACTAAGATATTATACTAGGCAGTGATTTGTATTCCTGAGTAGGGTAGAATCTATGTCAGCACCAACTGTTCTTATTACCTGTTCCCTTGTCAAAGCCTTTAAAGGGGTCTTTTTCCTACCTCTCCTCTTCTCTCTACACAGCTCACAGACTGACCTCTTTAAAATACATATCTGGGGCTGGCTCCATGGCATGGTAGTAAAGTGTTGCTCGAGAGAAGTCAGATCCCACATAGCAACTAAGGTTTGAGTCCCTGGGTCTGGATTGGCCTGACCTATGCTGGACACATGTGTGAGTGCCCAGGATCCAAGGGGCTGGAGGATGGAAGTAGATTATTAAGCAGTGTGACCAGACTCTGTAGAGGGTGCTCTTCTCTCTCTCCCTCTCTCATGTACATATGTGCTCTATCATGAATAAAAAGGAAAAATACATAAAAATGTAAATCTGATTAGTTCTGTGCTCTTTCCAGGCTCAGTTTACATGATCCTTTCTCTCCTCCAGTCAGAAAAGGTTCACTTTGAATAAGGCCTCATAGTATCTGACACTTCTGCTACAGACGTTCAAAATGATATATTTGTGATACCTGTCTCCCAACAGCCTAGGAGCTGTTCACTGTACTTCAGCTGTTCACTGAGTCTCTTCACTGTATTTCCAGATGTAACCCACTGCCTGCATAGAGCAGGTTCTTCAGTTCTGTTAGATGAATAAATAAATTGCCCTGCGTACTATTTCCTTTTCTAATCCATTAATTTATTCAACTCAACAAAATACTTAATAAGGATTTAGTTTATGCTCAGTCCTAAGGCTACAATGGTTAAAAGAAAGGCATAAACCTTGCCGCAATTCAAACTCTAATTTATTAACAATTACATATTGTCTTAGTTTGTTTTGTGCCATCATAATAGAATACCACAGACTGGGTTGTTTATAATGAACACAAATCTATTAGCATTAGTCTTTGAGGCTGGGCATCCAGGAGAGGCTAGAATCTGGCAAAAGTTTTCTTGCTGCATCAACCCAAGGAAGAAAGACAAAGAAAGAGAGACAGAAAGAAATGAACGTTTAAGAATCAAACCCTTTTATAATCTGAATAATCTGTATTAATCTTGCCATGTGGGTGGTGCTCTCATGACCTGAACAACTCCTTTAGGCACCATCTCCCAGAGCTACTGTCATAGAGACTGTTTCCAATACATGCTTTTTGTTTTGTTTTGTTTTGCTAAAGGCCATGTGTCCTCACCATGAAAAGACAGTAAAAGAGAGGAAAAGTGGGAAATCACTCCCCAGTGGGAATAGCAACATGGCTATTCTCCTGCACTATCATCTCATGATTTTAGATACATGCACACATGTACCCAATCTGTTTTTCAAGCTGCCAGGTCCAGGATTTGAACCATGGAGTCAGTCATGTGGGATCCAGTGCTTTAACCCCCATGCCACAGCTGGCCTACATACACGCTTTTTTTTTGGAGAGGTTTTTGCTACAGGGCGCGTGCACTTGCCAGAGAGACAGAGAGAGACAGAGAGACAGGAAGCAAGAAATCACCCTCCAGGGAGGATGGCCATGCCGCAATCCCTTCTCCATTCTCCTCTCAGGATCTTGGGCACGCACGCACACGCGCCCGGCGTGAGTTTAAGCCACTGGGACTGGGACTCGAACTGCAGTCGACTACATGGGAGTCCAGCAACATAGCTATTACGCTAACTGCTGGTCCCCCTACATACACACTTTTTAAAGGACACATTCAAACCATCTCAAATATGTAAATTATAAAGTTTCATAATTTAAATAAATGCTTTCTTTCATAGAATTTAATTGGCCTAAGAGGATGATTCTTTTTTTTTTTTTTTTTTTTTCCAAATCCTGAAGAGTAGACTGTTCATAATTGTGGCTTTGCAAAAGTGCCTTGCAGGGGCAAGTAAACAAGCGGATACATCTTACAGATCACAAAAGGAATTAATAGCCCTTATGGTTAACACGCCTACAGATTGTTGCAGGTTTATCTTCATGTTGTTTGTTGTTTTCTTTTTGACTATTGTCAGGCTACAAGTACCTTAAAAGAATTTTAGATCTTATTTCATTTTTTATAAATAAATATCTAGTAAATGTGCAATATAAGGTAATCATATTTATAGATCAAGTATGGTTTTTATCTAAACAAGAATGAATAATTCAAGGTGTATATTCATATACATAAACTTGAACAGTAGTATGTTAAATAATACCATTCTCTTCATTATATCCTATTATTTATCACATATCACCTAACTGAAAACTATCCAATCATAAAATGATAGATTATTCAACTGTCTAGCCATAATAGTTGTAGTGAAAAGCCTTAACTCTAAGTATCTGATGAGTATTCAATTAAGACCTCAAACCTTGTTTCTATCTGGGCACTGCTGTTTTAACTATTTAGAATTTATTCATCTTTGTACATAAGACCTATGCGTAATTTTAATAGTTGTATATGATACAAAATTTGAACATTTAAGGAATGTTACACCACATTAAGTTTAACCCTCATTTATGTCTTGGATGATAGATGCAAGAATTCCAACAGAGGCGATTTTATGAACCAGCTAAATGATTTGTATTCAGAACAGCATTAAAAATCCCCATGACAAAGTGTACTTGAACAAAAATACCCTGCTTGTGACACATCCTTTACAAGTAATGTGTTTTCATTTTTCACATGTTGCATCTCATTTATTTTATTCAGGCACACATACTTAAATCGGCAAGATACCGCAAGCTTCCAATACCTTTGAAATAATAAATCACTTCTTGCAGATGTTTTCACCCGCTGCAAGGCTGCCGTTCATTAATCAAACATTATCAGTTTCTATCACTGCCCAGTGTTAAACAGAAAAGGCACTTCATTTTGAGTTCTGACTTTCATTCACTGGTAAGTCCCTGACCCCACAGTACTTACTGCTTGCATTTTAGAAATGTGAAACCTCCTACAGTGTAATGGATTTTGCAGCAAAAAATTCTAAATGGTATTATATTTTCTGAATTCCATATTGCTTTATCCTGAGCTAAATCAAACTGTATTGCTAAAATGCCAAATAAATGCAGTCATAATGGCCATTTAAAATTAGGTCCACAATAATAATACATTTATAATGTAAGCTCTCTATGAATACATCTAACACATCAAAGTTCTAGAACACAGAAATAGGGATATATTTTTAAAATTTTGCTTAAGCTATTAAAATCATTTCAGAAGACAATGAAGGGCAATTTATCTACCTACTATAGTTTTTAAGCCCACAAAAAGAAAATATAACAAAGTTAGAGACAACTGTAAAATCTTTTCAGTTTTTTTGTTGTTGTTGTTCTCTAAGAGATATATTATAAATAAAATGAATAAACTTATAAGAAATCACAGATGATCTTATCAGCTATGCATTACTAAAGTCACTCCATAAACTTCTTTATGATCTAAAGAAAAAAACTACTGGTGTCAACTGGATTTCTTTACTATCTTAAAAATGGCTCAACAATATAGATATTGCAAAAGAGAATTTCAGCAATCACTTTCAATTTCTCTTCTCTTGTGTATTTCATCCCCTGTGACTAATCAATCCTGACCCATAAGAACTCAAAGCCTGACTTGATAATGAATTAAGTAACTAGAGATTACCATGCGATTAAACACAAAGACAATGTGGTAGTGTGGCAAGGGGGTACCATTACCTGAAGATGCAGTGATATGGGAAGGCCCGGGGTTCAGATCTCAGGTCTACCTGAAAAATGCCTGATGTATCTGTGGGTCATCTAATGATCCCAGCTGGCCAAATGGCTGGAGAAAAGGTAATACATGGCTTGACAAGGTACTGTATGAGGTTCCTATTTATCTCTTCCTCTCTCACAGAGAAGAGACAAATAGATAAATTTTGAAAGAAAAAGAAAGAAACTGCTTTACAAATACTGTGTTTCATCATTATGAATCAGTACGAGTGATTATTCATAAACCCTTTCCTACTAAGGTATGGTGCTAAAAGCTGTACATATGGATATGGCCTCCTTCCCAGTAAATTTATAATAAAAATTATGTTATTTTTTTTTAACAAGAAAATTTTTCAGGACAAGATCTGAGGGATTCAGAGCCAAGAAAATCTACATGAAAAGTAGATTTTACTCAGGCCCCAACTAACCCTATAGAATATTAATGTGAGGGCAGAGAGGAGAGGAGGGGAGGACAGGGTTATTGCAATTTTTCACAAGGTGACTCTCCTGAGCACGGCAGGCCTGAGGCAGTACCCTGACAAAATCAATCAAGAAACTCAGATGCCTCTCCACTGCCTCTGGGATAAATCTAAACTCCATAAACTTCTTAACCTCACACATATGACCCATAACAATTTATTTGTTTCCTACCCTCATGCCTTATTTACTGTCATTTACTCTCTCCCTGCTTCAACATGCATCCTAGGCATGTGCCGTGCTGTATTTATCACAGTTTTCAATTCATCCTGTTCTTTCCAGTCTCTGTGGCATAGGGGACACCATCTTACTCACCAGCAATGGACCTACCTCAACTTTTCTAAAAAACTTTTACCTGGCTACTTTAAAGACTCAGACTCCTAGGTGATATCAACTCTGTTTTACCTTTGTACCGAAGTAATTTTATTTTTCCTTAAATATGATGTGCTTCCCTGGGCAGAGGGTATACCTAAATTCATTGCTGAATCTCCAATGAGTGTTGTTTAAAAATAACTATTTATTTTATTTATTATTATTTTTAATTTGCTAAAGTGTACATATGCTTACTCAAAAGAGACAGAGAAAGTGAGAAAGCAAGCAGTTAGGCTCGGGACTCTAACCAGAGTCGACTATGTGGGAGTCTAGAGCCTTAACTAACATGCCACCTGCTGGCTCCTCCAATGGCAATGATAGTGCTTAGACCAATAAAAATTCTTAAAACACAATAAAAATTTGAATTTAAAAAATGGAAGTGGTTAAGTCGTCTTTAGCAACCAGAATTTCACTTCATTTGTATCTTGGTATTTTCTAGTCTGTATATTCTCACAAAAATTCATGCCACCCTCTTCTTTTTATCAGTGGATCATGTAGTTTACAGCTCCTATTTTATCTCATTTAGCACAATAATCTCAAGAAGTAATGGATTAATTAGAGATACCATTCATAAATTTGTGTAGAGCCAGATAGGTTACAGAATATGTACCTAATACACTTGCCCTCCTGCTTCCATAATGCAATCGAGACCTATATTATATAATAGACACCTATATTATAATTATATAATTATAATGATTGAACACTAAAATTAACCCTGAGCTTCCTGGCAATGGAGTCATGATGGAAGTTATTATAAATTACATAGATATCAATATCTGATGAAAGAAAGTAAACTGACTCATCCAGAGACACAAAGTATTTTCTTACCACAAAACTCTTTAAATAACTTTATGACATCAATCAATATGTTTCAATTTACTGAGTGATATAATAGATAATACTCAATCGTGATTATACCAACAAAATCTAAATTTATAAGAGGCTCTCTAAAATTCAGAAAAGTTCAAGGAATTATAATAAGATAACAATGTATATTTCTATATAATTTTCAAGAATATAAAAGATACCTTGCTGCATATAATCTTTCTGGAGAGAATCTCTAACACATACTATTTGACATGAGCAGTAAATACACAGCTTCAGTAAGAATAATTCCATGAGTTCATTGTACTGTTTATCAGAAATATCTTCTAGGGGCCAGTAGATGGCATGGTGGTTAAGGTGCTAGATTCCCACATGGCTGACCACACTTTGAATCCCTGAGCTGGTGGTTTGAAAATCATGCCAGGTGCATGTGGGTGTGTGCCTAAAACCCTGAGAGGAGAATGGAGAAGAGATTGTGGTATAGCCAACCCCTCTGGGGGTGTCGATTTCTCACTTTCTGTCTCTTTGGGCAAGCACACATGACCTATGGCAAAAGAGAGAGAGAGAGAGAGAAAGAGAGAGAGAGAGAGAGAAGAAAGAAAGAAAGAAAGAGAAGAAAGGAAGAAAGAAAGGTATACTATAAAACAGCAAACAGTAGTAAAAATAACTAGGAAAAATCAATCATATATGGGTCAATATAAAAGAAATATTTTCTATCTGTTGTGACCTTCTTGGATATACACAAACATATTTGAACACATATTTTCTAAGGGGGGAGGAATCTTGACAATTAGGCATTTTGAAAATAAACAAAATCCTACCAGATCCTAGAATGAAATATCATAAATTTGATTATTTAAATTACTGTACAACTTTTTTTCCAAAGTAAGCATGTATCTCTTTTTCCTCACAGGCTAGGGTGTGGCTCTTGAAACTCAAATTCACTGCTCTTACTAAGCCTCAGAGTGAGACACAGTAGTGACTGCTGTTTCAGATTCTTTATAAGTTGTTTGCAGTGTTGCCTCCTAAATCCATCCAGCATTCCAGCTCTGAAGTGATAGCAGTAATCTCTCATGGTGTTTCATTGTTTTGTTTTTGCTTACATAAATTGGTTTTCAAAATTCAGTTTGAACAGGGAAAATAAAATTTTTGTGGCTTGATAATAAAATTTAAAATACTTAAAGAGCCTTTCTTATAGAAAAAGCAATCTAATTAGTATAATAACATCTGCATAAGAATATATATATACAGCACTGACATTCAATCTCCTCGCCACCCTTAATCTGGGAAGAAATCTTTAAACATCGTACACATTTGATATAAATTTGAGTGGAATAGTGCTAAATTGTATCATGGGCTAATTAAGAGAAATAATTAATTTAAAGTATTTCCTTTGAGTTATCTAGCTTTCACCATTTGTGTTTGGGAGAGACAGGGCTGGACAAAAGTTAATATGCCTAGGAAATCAGAAAGAAGGACACACTTTCCCCCTTAATTTTGAAAGAAGATAATAGCTAAAGAGTATTATTTCTTTTATAAGAATGAGGAGATATAAGACTGCAGAACTGCTCAAAATCATAACATCTCTTGAACTCCGATTTTGTCATATTTCCATTTTTATTATAAATCTAAATATATCATTTTCTAGTGGTTATTGTCATCTTTGTAAGTTATGAGAAGACATCCTATGCAACAAATGACCAAACCCAACTGTCAAAGTACTCCTACAGAGCAGATGCTCTTGGTGTCCAGTGAAACAAAGGAGAATAATTTGTTTCATGCAAAAAATTCAAGCTCTTTTCAGTGGAGGGAGTACTCTCCTGCACCATGTCCTCCAGTGTAGACACTGGGTTTATTTCCCCACTGACCAACAGTTATCAAGATATTCAAGGAGAATGAGACATTAAGGTCTAACTACTTTTTTTAAAAAGCTCAATTCTTCTGTGTGTGTGTGTGTGTGTGTGTGTGTGTGTGTGTGCACGTGTGTGAAAGAGACAGCAGACTCAACACACCCAACAGGGTGCAATCCACTCCAGTCTCAGCCAGACCCAAACTATAGGCTTGTATATGGACAATGTGCTCAGGAACCAGCAGTTAGCGTAATGGCTATGTCGCTGGACTCCTACGTAGTCGACCGCGGTTTGCATCCCGGACCCGGTGGCTTAAACTCACGCCAGGCGTGTGTGCGTGCATGCCCAAGACCCCGAGAGGAGAATGGAGGAGAAGAGATTGCGGCGTGGCCATCCTCCCTGGGGGGTGATTTCTCACTTTCTGTCTCTCTGTCTCTGTCTGTCTGGCGAGTGCACACGCCCTATAGCAAAAACCTCTCAAAACAAAAAACCAAAAAACAAAACCAATGTGCTCAGAGAAATCTCCAGACTCTTCAACCCCGAACCTTCCTTTGTATGTTGGCCTGTCAGAGCCCAGTGATTTACCACTGCACCATGTCCAGCCCATGCATCTAGCTCCATTTTTTTTTTTTTAAATGAACACTGCCAGTTTTCAGTCATGTCTTCACTCCAACTTCTACAACTAATTGGTATTTCTGATCTTGACAATCTAAGCAGGTTTGGTAGTTCACACTCCGATACTTCTCCAGTCTGGTTCAGAACTCTGCTTTCTTGGGTCTGCTCATCTAATCTCATACAGCCATCTGCTTCTCAGCTTCTAAAACTTTGTTGTAATTTCTCTCCATCTCACTCTCTCTTTTTTTTCTTTATGGCTTATGATATTTCACAAATCTTGTTGCTTTTGTTTTTGTGGCAATCCAGGATAGGCCAGAAAGATATGGTGGTAATTGATCTGCCATTTTAAAATGGAAGGCTCTTTAAACTAATTTTAAAAATAAGAATTTCCGGGACTGGCAGGTGGTGTGGTGGTTAAGGGTGCTGGATTCCCACATGGCAGAACACAGTTTGAGTCCCAGACCTGGTGGCTTTCGTTCTCACTTTCCCTTTCTCTCTCCTCCTGTCTCTCTCTGATCAAATTAAATAATAGTAATAATAATAAATGGAATTAAATAAATATTTTAAAAAATAAGAATTTCCATTAGTAAATATACTTGTGTCTTGATTTGCTTTCATACTTAGAACGTTTTCTATTTTCTTTTCAAAGGACTGATGATAGCTATAAAATCTATTTTGACTGACTTGTCTACATTCCAGGAATGAACTTAATATAACTGGAGTATCTTAAACCTGCTACACGACTAGTATGAATGTATTCTTTAGTATCCACACCAATAAGTGAATCATAGGTCAAAAAAAAGCAGTTATGGCTTTCTCTCGATATTTTTATGTACTAAAAATTCTAAAGAATAGTAAAATTATTTTAATTAAATTCCCAGAATTTTAAATTAAATTTCCAAACTTTAAGACATGTAGTCCTGCCCTTAAGTTGTCTTGCTCTCATGACCTACAGTTTTCAATATGTATATGGGTAAATGTTCAATATGTATATGGGTAAATGTGATATAAAGCTAAATTACTTTTTTTTTGGAGAGATTTTCACTGTAGGGCGCGTGCGCTCGCCAGACAGACAGAGAGAGACATAGAGACAGAAAGCGAGAAATCACCCCCCAGGGGGGATGGTCATGCCGCAATCCCTTCTCCTCCATTCTCCTCTCGGGATCTTGGGCACGCACGCACACGCGCCCGGCGTGAGTTTTAAGCCACCGGGTCCGGGACACGAACCGCGGTCGACTATGTGGGAGTCCAGCGACATAGCCATTACGCTAACTGCTGGTTCCCAAAGCTAAATTACTTTTGACAGTGTTGAATGATCTCCTGTCAATCAGTGACAACATATCCTACAGTGATTAGGTTCTATTTTTAATATATTGTCGGTAAATGAACAACTACCCATCTCTTTGAAGTCAGAAACATCTCAAAAAACATGGTCCCCTAACAAAAGAACCATATGTTCCAGAAAAATTAGTTTACACTGTATTTGTAATCTAAATAATGTAATCTAAATAAATCTAAATAATGATACCAGAAAACTCATAAGTCAACATCAATAATATATTCCAATTAGTGTATTAATTGTATACCTAATGGACAATTAAAAAAGCACGTTGTTCTTCAATTCACCTCAGACACCATAATGATCATCTACTCACAAAAATTTGCTAATCAGAATTATTCCTAAATAAATACTGAAGCATACAGCAACTTTTACTTTTGAATTTCACATAAAAAATTCATACATTTTTAAATCAACTGATGGGTGAAATATTTCTATAGAACCATACCTACAGAAATTAAATTATTCTGTTGCTAGCTTCTATTTCTATGATTGTATTAGTTTTCTTTTACAGATAGTACCTGCAGTTTAAGCAAATAAACCAGAAGAACAAGATCTAGAAAACATTTTGTTTGGTTATAGCAGAATTCAATTCTTGCTAATGCTCTATTAAGCACTTCAATTAGTTATAATGTTTACTTTTAGTTTTATAAATTAATCTTCTCTACATATCTAAATATATATTTCCTAATGAGCTTTAATACTCAAGGAGATAAATATGAGGAAATGCTTTGAAACCAATTACAGGAATAATCTTATGTAATCTGCAAATGTTGATCAAACTATATCATTTCAATCAATAATACTAATACTGGGGCAATATAGCTGTATTTGGTTGAAAATAATGATTTTGACTTTTATGATAACAGTTAGGTTTGATTAATACAACACTGAAAACACTGAGCCAAGAAACTTAAAGTAAATGACTGTATAACTGTAATTGTTACTTATTAAGTGGTCATTTGTTTTCCAATGTCCTCATTCAAGATCCAGATATTAAATTAGAAGGAAAAAGAACTTCAGCATTTCAACCTGAATATTAATCAACAAATTCAACCCTGGCCCATATTTCTAGCTATAATTATCACTTACCTGGATTGTGCAACAGCTGCTTAGCTTTTCCCCACATGTCATCTCCTCACTGCCAAATTCTCTCCCACCCAGGGAGTACCACTGCTTAAAACAAGTTTCTCATATTTGATACAATAAAAGCACAAGTTCTGAGAAAGCTATGCAGACCCTTTATTAGCTTTTTCTTGCCTGACTTTCTAAGATTTAACTACGGAGAGCCACAGACTCCAGCAACACTAGTAACACTAGTTCACTAAATGCTGCTTTCTTGAACTGACTGCCAGAAATAACCCTCTCCTCCTAAACATTTCTTTTCTTGTTAACTACTAATCATCCTTCAACTCTCTCTAGGATATCTTCCAGTACCCCAATACACACTTAAATTGTCAGACATCCCCCTTGTGTACCCACAAACTCTGTGCATCTCTCAATGACTACACTGCAACATCATATGGCAATTACATTACTTTGCACCCAGCAAAGTCTTAATCTTCATGAAGTCATGTGTTCCCCATCATTTAACACTTAACAACCAGTACCTAGTATGGATCATAGTAAATGTTTGTAGAATGAATATATGCATTTGGTATAACTAGATATGTCCAAATAAGCTGCTTATAAGCTGGAAATCTGGAAAATATGATTCTAATGATCATTTTTATACTACAGAGTACAGATTATGCTCAGGTATGGGATTACACTTAGATTACGGGTAACTCTCCATATTGATTGATGGAAATTTCTTGGCCATATCTATCGCTCTGAATAGTTATAGTTTAAAAAGATCAATCCATAATGAGCAGTGTTTTCCACACCATGTATATGAACTATTCCTTAATTTATGACTAATTAAGCTTTGGCAGAGAGCAGAACTCGCTTTTCCCTTCTACTGAAGTTCTGGCCTAAAGGCTTATTTTAAAATGAATTACTTAATTCCTCAAGGCAGCAAATAAGATTTTTCAACCTGTTATTTTTTTCAGATATATAATACAGTTGTCTTCGAATATTAAAAGTGCACGTAGTGTAGGAACTCTATAGTTTTTTAATGAATGCTAAATTACACTGTCCTCACTGAATTTTACATCCACATCTTTGCTCTTTTGTCTCCTTAATCATTTTCATGTCTTCAATTTCCACCTCACTATACACAAGCACCATATATTCATATGGTCATCTGGTTTTCAAATAAGTCTAGTCTACAAAGCTCTTATAATATAGCATAATATGCTTATGACTGAACTTCTCTTCAAGGTTTAACTTATACAATGTCCTTCATTTTTTTCTATTAGTAATATTCTCTAATGGCACAGTACCTGATTCCATCACTATACTTAAGCCAAATGCACGTTGTTGTTAAGGACTGATAATTTGCTAAAATGTTACTGTTGCTGTATGTCAGCAAACAGCATGCTTGTCATAATAATTCACTAAATGGGGTTATTCATTGACCTGACAGAATTAACTCCTTTTCAAAGCAATTAATTACAAACCGAATATAACTTTTGTTGGATAAAACTGGCTAAAACCAGCTTTGTGTGATGGTTTTATTTTATATGCTTGAAGAGATAATAACTTTATAGGTTCCCTAAAATGTGAATTTGATAAATAATCACTAATTTCATTCTAAGAAACAAAATATATTACTTTTGTTTTAATTATGAGTAAACAATAAAACCAATGCTCAACTAAAGTATCATCCTGACTGTTTCCTCTGTTATAATAAAATGCTTTAATTTATTTTTTCTTTCCTTGCACCCTATAAATATTAGGGTCTCCCATAAATGTAAAGCTAGTTAAGTAAAAATTTAATGATTTTTGTCTATATTTCTCTATTATACAGTTTCTTCTCCCCACTTATCACTTTCTGCTTTATACATTCCTGGAGATAAATTTTTATTTCTTTCTGTTGATTTATTTCTTTACTCTTCCTTTTTCTCTTTTTCCTTTCCTCTCCACCAGTCTGTGACTCTTAGTCAAGCCTAAGTCCCAGATAAAATTAAATAAAAGTCTTACTACTTCACTAAGAAGCTAAGGCAAAATGAGCTCACTTGGTTGGCATTCCAGTCAGAAATTTTTCTACCTTCATCAGGACCAGCAGTTAGCATAATGGCTATGTCACTGAACTCCCAGGTAGTCAACTGTGGTTAGAGTCCTGGACTCGGTGGCTTTAACTTATGCCAGGCGCGTGTGCGTGCGTGCCCAAGATCCCGAGAGAATGGAGGAGAAGGGATTGTGGCATGGCTATCCCCCCTGGGGGGGTGATTTCTCACTTTATGTCTCTCTGTCTCTCTGGCAAATAAAAAAGGAAAAAAAAAAAAAGAAAATTTTCTACTTTCATCAAACTATTTCTCTGGCAATAAGGAAAGGCATCTTCTCAATTCTAACAAGTGACACCTCTGCCTATATTCTTTTCTGGTCTTTTCTTGTTCTCATTCCATCAGGGCTCACCCTTTAAATATCATTTAATTTTTTTGTTTTCTGTTCATTTCTTTATCTTGTCATATAATGCATTTGGATTTTTCTCAAAAAAGTAAAAAGACAAAAACAAACAAAAACCAAGAAACAAACTACTCTCAGCTCTTCTCTTGCCTTAAGCTACCCTACCATCCTCTTCCTCCCTATGATTACTATGTGAGGTTCAGAGAGTTTTGGGAAAAACATAGGTTTTAGATTTCCAGTTATATCCTAGAGAAATTTAGCGGCAGTAGGCCACTTACCCACTGGGAGCATTTCTTTGGCATTAAAATGGATATAACTCACCTCTATCCTTGAGATTATCATATGGTGAATAGATCCAATGAAATCATAAAGCAGGCATTCAAAAAAGCTTAACAAAGCTCTTGGACATTGATGGCTAATGCCAAATTTACATTTACAGTGTGATAAATGCTCAAATGAGTGTGACATATTTGCAAAAGAAAATGAAATTTCTCCAGGCTAGCAGGTGGCATGGTGGTTAAGGCAGCTGGATCCCACATGGCCAGTCTTGTGGTTTGAGTCCTGGATCCAGTGGTGTGAGAAACACACTGATATGAATGATTGTGTGTCCAAAATCCCAACAAGGGGGAGAAAGGGAGAAATGGAGGAAAACTGATTGCAAAATGACTGTGCCCAAAAGGGGTGTTTTCTCACTTTCCCTCTTACTTGTTCTCTGGCAAGTACATGCACCCTCTGTCAAAATTAAAGCAAACAAAAACTCAACAATACTAAGCGTGCTTTCTAGAATAATTAGAATAATTGCTTTTTTCTCCCCAAGTTAGTGATGAAGCTTTTTTTTTTTTTTTTTGGAGAGGTTTTTGCTACAGGGTGTGTGCGCTTGCCAGAAAGACAGAGGAAAACAGAGAGACAGAAAGCAAGAAATCACCCCCCAGCGGGGATGGCCACGCTGCAATCCCTTCTCCTCCATTCTCCTCTCTGGATCCTGGGAACACACGCACACGCGCCTGGTGTGAGTTTAAGCAACTGGGTACAGGACGCGAACCGGGGTCGACTACATGGGAGTTCAGCGACATAGCCATTATGCTAACTGATGGTCCAAGTGATAAAGCTTTTAATGTTCTTTAAAAATATTCAACAAATGTACCTCCACCTTAAACATTTCAGACCCCGTCTAAAAAAAGCAGCATTTTGAAATAGTCCTTACAGTCAACATGAAGTATTTACTAACTTGATAAATAGATATTTAATAAATTTTCTAAATGGCCTAGTTTAGGATTTTAGTTCATTTTCACTGTGATCAGTTGAAGACAGCTCACATCTACGATCAAAAAGCCTATGCTTAATATTAAGTGTCCTGCTTCTCATCTGTACTGAGAGGTGAATGGTAAGAATTTCCATATGATCCTAGAATAACTTTAGTTTCTATTATAAATAAAAGAGAACTCTAAAATAGCCAATTGATGAGAAAATTGTATATCCATTTTTAACTGAAAGGTATATAGTCTTAGAGTCAGCTTGAACAGTTTTACATTTTTTTCTTCAATAAAAATTAAAATTAGTGTATTTTTTTTTAGAGGTGTTCGCTATAGGGCGCGCGCACTCGCCAGACACACAGAGAGAGACATAGAGACAGAAAGCAAGAAATCACCCCCCAGGGGGGATGGTCACGCCGCAATCCCTTCTCCTCCATTCTCCTCTCGGGATCTTGGGCACGCACGCACGCACATGCGCCCTGCGTGAGTTCTAGGCCACCAGGTCCGGGACGCAAACCGCCGTCGACTACGTGGGAGTCCAGCGACGTAGCCATTACACCAACTGCTGGTTCTCAAAATTAGTGTATTTTTAAAAACTGATCATATTCAATGAATACCATTGGTTAGTAATATTATATATTGTTAACAGGATTCTAAAACATTGCAATGTTTGGGGAGCAGTAGTTGGCATAATGACTACATCACCGGACTCCCATGTAGTTGACTGAAGTTTGAGTCCCAGACCCAGTGGTTTTAAACTCATGTCAGGCGCGTGTGTGACGAATGCCCAAGGTCCCGAGAGGGGAATAGAGGAAAAAGGAATGCGGTGTGACCGTCCCCCCTGGAGGGTGATTTCAAGCTTTCTATCTCTCTGTCTCTGTCTGGCAGTACACGTGCCCTGTAGCAAAAATCTCTTTTATAAAAATGTGCCCTATAGCAAAAACCTCTTTTATAAAAATGTTACAATGTTTGGAGAGAAAGAATTTAGCATAACAATAATAGATATTTAAAAGATAGGTTTGATTTAGCACACATTGCATTCATAGTAATAAACAGAGTTGTAAAACAACTCATTATTACAAATTCATTTAAGATTGTAAACATAAACCCTGAGATCAAAGACTTGCCTAAAATTTTCCTCCCCAACACTTGTTTTCTGTACCACTCGGCCTGCAATGGTAGGGATCACACAGCCAGTTATTCTGCATTACGGAAACCTATTGAATTTATGAGTTCTAATTTTTATCTTTCCATTATACATAATGCATATTTTCTTACCAGACCTTGGAGAAATACAATATTTAACTCTGACTGGCAAAATTTACTTTAATTTAATACTTGTAAAAATAAGAGAATTTTTAAATGTGTTAAAACATGTTAATATTATGTTTTGGCAAAAAAAGAAAATGTAGGAAGCCAAGAACAAAGCTCTATGGAAGAAACAAACATAGAAAGAAACAAATTGGGCCAGGCAGTGGCATATTGATTAAGGTCACTTGATCCCACATGGCCAACTTCATTGTTCGAGACCTGGACCAGGCTGCTTAAAAAATACACGGAGCATGTGTATGTGTGCATGCCTAACGTCTCAAAAGGAGAAATAGAGAAGAAAGAATTATAGCATGACTATTCCTCATAGAGAGTGTGCTCTCTCACTATCTCTGTCTATCTCTCTCTCTCTCCAGCAAGCACATCTATCTTCTAGCAAATTTAAAAATACAAAAAAAAAAAAAAAGATAAAATGAAACAAATTGCAGCAACTATTAACTTTTTTTGAGAACTGTATTGGGGACCAGCAGTTAGCATAATGGCTATGTCGCTGGACTCCCATGTAGTCGACCATGGTTTGTGTCCTGGACCCGGTGGCTTAAAACTCACGCCGGGTACGTGTGCGTGTGTGCCCAAGATCCCAAGAGGAGAATGGAGGAGAAGGGATTGCAGCGTGACCATTCCCCCTGGGGGGTGATTTCTTGCTTTCTGTCTCTGTGTCTGTCTCTGTCTGTCTGGCGAGCGCATGTGCCCTATAGCAAAAAAAAAAAAAAAAAAAAAAATCCTCTTCAAAAAAAAAAAAAGAGAATTGTATTGCTTAGTGAGAAAAGGGGGACAAATATATATATTACTATAGATGATGAAGATTTCACTATGAAATAATTGCCAGTCAATTTTATAAAATACACACATTAATTCTTGTTAAAAAATTGATTTTTAATGACACAAGAAATCATTTTTAAAGTGAAAAGTTTTATTTACCAATATGTCTCTATTTTAAATATATATGTATTATATGGAATTTTGTTTTAAAATGGATATATTCATATATGACAAATACTCAGTATTTCTAAGTATCCTCTTTAGCAAATAATAACCAGGTTCAACAGTGTTCTAGAATATTAACTCTGTATATTGAAATGCTGATATTAAAAAAAAGACTGGTAAAGACGTTCAATCCTCATGCAGGCTAATTTTACTTTTTCTGTTACCAAAAAAGATTTCTCTAGTGGCCAGCAGGTGGTATGGTGGTCAAGGGACTGCACTCCAACATGGCAGATTTTTTAAAAAAAGAAAAAAAAATCCTTCTAACCAGGAAGACTTATCTATATGCATGCTATTGTAAAAAGAAGGCTAGGGCAATAACAAAACCAAAAACACACTGTGAATAAGTATGTGGAAACTACACCCTTAGACATGAAATCTGAACATACCCACTGCAGCATGTGTGAATGTCACTCTGTGGCATCATCAGTCATGCAATTTCACTGGGCTTTAGTTTTTTCATTCCATGTAGGGTGGTCACGAAAGCCAAATAGGGAATTTCATCAATGCCATGGCTTCCCATAATACCCATAAGCTGATAATACTGGTTGTCATGTTTTAAACCATGCCATGTGCCAATTTCAGTAAAAAGGTACTTCGTATTATTTCTATTACTCCCCACAACCATAAATGATGAGATACTGACTAAATTCAACAAGCTTCAAGATTGTTTCTGACATAGGGCATGTGTGCTCAGTGGAGAGAAACAGAGAAAGACAGTGAGCAGAAAAGTGAGAAACCACCCACCCAAAGGCATGGTGTAATGCACTCCCTTCCCCTCCATTCTCCTCCTGGGATTTTTGGGCACGTGTGCACACAGCATGATTTGCAAACCATCAGATCCAGCACTCAAACTGTAATCAGTCATTTGGGAGTCCAGCACCTTAACCGCTATGCCACTTCCTGGCCCCAAGGCTCCTATTTTTTATTAGTTTATTTGTTTGAGTAGAGCATACAGCTAAACTGGTCTACCTTTTCTGCCCACACTTCTTACCTAACTTCAAGACCTAATCAGGTACACATGAGGGCTTAAAAGATATTTCTACCAGGATGTCACAAGGAATCCCAAACATAAAAGGTCAGAAAATAACTCATAATCTTAACCTACATTATTTTATTGGGAAATTGTTACCACCATCCATCAAGTCAGTCAAAAGAAGTGTTGAAGACACTTTTTAGGTCCTCCACTGCCTACCCCTTCCTACTCTTTATCCTCACTGACCAAATCCAGTAAGGCACTCTCCTGATTTGTCCTTTCCTTCAAGGACAAGAAACTGAATTAAATGTTTTAGATGCTGTCACTCTGCCTTAAATACTGTGGGAAAGAAAGGAATAGTTAGTTTGGGAACAAATCAGGAAATGCTGCCCTCAAATTTGTAAGCTTCTTGATACAAGGGCATACTAATCATATCAAGAAAGCATTAAACAAAAGAATAAATGGATAGATGAAGTTATATAAGCAATAGTGGATGAAAGCTTTAGTTTTAAAAATTATGAGAACTGAGAGCAGAAGATGGCATGGTGGTTAAGCCACTGGACTCCCACATGGCCAACAGCTGTTCAAGTCCCAGACCCAGTGACCTGAAATTCATGCCAGGTGCTTGTGCATGCATACCCAAAATTCCAAGAGAAGAATGGAGGAAAAGGGATTGTAGTGTGTCCATTCTCCTGGGGAATAATTTCTCACTTTCTTTTCTTCTCTGTCTTTCTGGTGAGCACACATGTCCTATACCAAAAATCTCTCAAAAAATAAAAATTTATGAGAATTAAGCCAACAAGTGGCATGGTAGTTAAGGTAGCTACAGCCAGCACAGCTAACTGCACAGTTTAGAGTCCCAGACCTGGTGGCTCGATAAACATGCTGAGCATGTGTTCATGTGTATCCAAAATTCCAAGAGCAAAATGGAGGAGGTCTTGTGGCAGTGTTTTCTCACCTTTCGACTTTCTCTCTCTCTCTTGCTGGTGAGTGCACACACCATATACCAAATTGAATGTGTGTGTATGTGTGTGTGTATGTATTCGTGTATACACACACACTCACACACACACACACACACATAGGGCCAGTCAGTGATATAGTGGTTAAAGGGGCTGGATCCCACATGTTGAATGCAGTTTGAGTCTAGGACCCACCAGCTTGAATAACACTCCAGCACGTATGTGTGCATGTGTGTGTGAGCACACGCATGTGTGTTTGTGTCCAAAGTCCTGAAAAAAGGAGGGAGAAAAGGAGAAGGGATTGTAGCATGAATATTACCCATGGGGGTGAGGGGTTCTTCCTCACTCTCTCTCTGGCATGAACACATGCCATCTGGCAAAAAATTTTTTTTTAATTATGAGAATGAAGTTTATCTGTTGTTTTTAATACTTTAAGCACATGACTATTGATGTCTTGTCAATTATGTCAGCTGTCCTGGATTCTAAGAAAAACCTAAAATTATTACATTTTTCAAATAACATTTTAAGGTGGTGAGAGCACAATTAAGTAAAAACAATATAGCTATGTGTGTAAAACTATTTTTATATGGTATTTAGCCAAAAGGTTTCATAATTTCTGCCTTATTTTGCTTCCTATTTTTAAAGTCCTTACTAGTTATAAAACTTTTTAACTCTAAAAGGTGTTTTGCTTCTCATATAACGTTCTTTTTTTTTTTTTTCCTCATATAACGTTTTGACCTCCAGCTGCTATGTGACTTTCCGGAAGAAACATGGGTCATGGGGTGAAAATAACTAAGAATACATTGACTTCACAAGTTTTATTCTTTCCTCACACTATGTCCCTCAACTTTCCATTTCTAAGGAATATGACTGTAAGTTGCAAAAGGTTAGAAACTGAGAATACACAACACACACACACACACACACACACACACACACTTACGCATGCATACACACACAGCTAAAAAGAACACACGTAAATACAGTGGAAAGCAGCTGCAGAGAGACATAGGATTTCTTTACCACCACAAGTCAAACCCTCTTCTGTCTGTACCACTGTAAACCTCACACTAGGACCATCACTAGAGACTCATTTTCAGTGGTCGCTAAGCTATGGCCACTTTGCAACATATGATCTATTACAGCCTGTAAGTTTTCTGACAGGAATTCTGGTCATATAGCTAACGAAAAGTATATTAGAATGTGTGTGTGGGGGGAAACACACATAACATTGATCCAACTTGCCCTAGAGTACTGCATTAAACAAATATTTCCACAGTTGATAGCAGAGGAAAACAAACACACACAGAACTCCAATCATTCGTTTACTTGACTATGTCAGGCTGAACATTTTTTTTTAGAAAACAATTTTATGCACTTAAGAGATTAATATTTTAGTAATTACAAGTGGATATTAATATAGTCATCACCATGCTCAAAAACAAAAATAGTATTTTACATTATTAATATTATCACAGTTTTGTATTTATTTTTACTTCTCTTTTTGACAGTTTTCTAAGATACACAAAGGCAAATATGAATCTAGTTTAGGGCAAAAATGACAAATAAATTGAATGAATCAGCCTTGAATTTGATATATTTTTATAGTAGATCAAACAGATATGGAACTAACACACGTTTTGATTCACCACTTGGAACAAAAGAATGCATTTATATCTAATCATTTTACCTTCAAAACTAAGAAAAATCCGCAGTTATATTCCCTATCCAGTTTTCTTTCTTTTCTTTTTTTTTTTTTTCTGGAGAAGTTTTTGCTACAGGGCGTGTGCACTCGCCAGAAAGACAAGAGAGACAGAGAGACAGAAAGCGAGAAATCACCCCCCAGGAGGGATGGCCACGCTGCAATCCCTTCTCTTCCATTCTCCTCTTGGGATCTTGGGCACGCACGCACATGTGCCCGGTGTGAGTTTAAGCCACTGAGTCAGGGACTTGAACCGCGGTCGACTACATGGGAGTTCAGCAATGACATAGCCATTATACTAACTGTTGGTCCCCAGTTTTCTTTATTTTTACTCAGTATCCAGGTCAGTCTAGTTAATTTATAAGTAATACTATTTCTATGATCTCTTTTCCACATAACAAACACATTCAGATTTGTCTTCTATATCAAGATGATGGATATGCTTACAAAGGCAGTTTAGGATATGTTGACATATAATCCTAATTTTACTTCCCTGAACAGTAAGAATAAGAGGAATTGTGTTTTAGATGTGTTTATAACATCCTGGATGAAGTCAGAAATGCAAATTCTTAAAATTTGTAAGGAAGAATAGAGAGAGAGAACAATAAAGTAGAAAGAAAAGTTAAGACATTTTATAGATTAAGTACTAACCTAGAAGCAAAGTCAGTTCTCTGTGCGTGTATGTATATGTATGGTTCCTTTTTCCTTAACTTAGCAAAAACTGATTTAAAAAATGAGCCACTGAGTCAGGGACTTGAACCGCGGTCGACTACATGGGAGTTCAGCAATGACATAGCCATTATACTAACTGTTGGTCCCCAGTTTTCTTTATTTTTACTCAGTATCCAGGTCAGTCTAGTTAATTTATAAGTAATACTATTTCTATGATCTCTTTTCCACATAACAAACACATTCAGATTTGTCTTCTATATCAAGATGATGGATATGCTTACAAAGGCAGTTTAGGATATGTTGACATATAATCCTAATTTTACTTCCCTGAACAGTAAGAATAAGAGGAATTGTGTTTTAGATGTGTTTATAACATCCTGGATGAAGTCAGAAATGCAAATTCTTAAAATTTGTAAGGAAGAATAGAGAGAGAGAACAATAAAGTAGAAAGAAAAGTTAAGACATTTTATAGATTAAGTACTAACCTAGAAGCAAAGTCAGTTCTCTGTGCGTGTATGTATATGTATGGTTCCTTTTTCCTTAACTTAGCAAAAACTGATTTAAAAAATGAAACCAAGCATTTTTATTATTTCTAAGATACACCATTAGATACGTCGATTACTTCATTAAAAAATAAAAAACCTGACTGATGCCAGTTCTTATTTGATCCTTCTGTGCTTTAAATTAATGTATGTGGTTTTGTATTTTCTTTGACTGTGAAATGAATTATGCACTTACTTGTCGGAAATTTATTTTAAAGGGACAAAATGTTATACCTGAGAAATAAACAAAGTAACAGTTGCACCTACATTAGGAATGTTTTTAAAAATTAACCAGAGCATGACATCAGGAAAAAGTATATTTTGGGAGACACCTTTCAAATAAACTATTTTTCATTTTTTGTTTCATGTGTTTGTTTGTTTGTTTTTGCAATAGGGCATGTATGTGTGCTGATAAAGAGAGAAAAAGTGAAGAAGCAACTTCCACAGTGGATGGCCACACCACCACCGCTTTTCCATTTTCCTCTTGGGGTGGACACACATAAACACATACCCATTGTGCTTTTCAAGCCACTGGGTCTCAGCCATGCAGTATCTAGCTGCCTGAATTACCACACCTCAGACTAGCTATAAATTAGCTATTTTCTAAAACAGAAACTAAGATGTGACTTATATTGCACATAAATTTCAGTTAAAATGCTTTTCTTGTCTCAAAACTCTAAGCAAACATAACCAATTAATGTTCTTAAGTAATTTCTTGGTACATATATTCCTGATCAAATCTGTCACTCTATTTTCTTTCTCTTTTTTAGATTTTGCCATAGGGCAGGTGCATTCACTGGAGAGAAAGAGAGAGAAGGAAGGAGATAAATCACCACCAAGAGGGATGACCACACATAATCCCTTCTCTTCTAGGAATTTTGGGCATACATGCACATGCACCTGGCATGATTTTCAAGCCACGGGGCCTGGGTTGAATACACAGCCAGTCATGTGAGATCCTTAATCTCCATGCCACCTTCAGACCCTCTACCTAATTTTTTAAAATAAGGTTTTATCAACATGTAGCCATACTCATTTATTTATGTATACTTTATGGCTAATTTACTGTACAAATCAGAGTTGAATAGTTGTAGAAGAAAACATACAGTCCACAAAACCTGATTTGTCATCTGTTTATTTACAGAATTTTTTTTTTTTTAATGACAGAGGGTGAATGCATGCACAGAAGAGAGAGAGAGAGAGGACCCCTCAGTGTGACCTGGTCATGCCATAATCCTTTTTCCTCCATTTTTCCAACCTGGCAGGATCCTGGGCACATGTACATGCACACAGTCTTGCAGTCAGCAGGGATTCAATTCACTGTTGGTCATGTGAGATCCTGCTCCCTTTGCTCGGTGTTTGACCACTGAACTAATGGGCCAGCCCATTGACAGAGGATACACACACTCACCAGAGACAGAGAGAAAGGATTCCCTTCCCCAATGGGGCCTGGCCACACTACAATCCTTTTTTCTCCATTTTTCCATCTCTCAAGATTTGGAGCACATAACTGGCATATTTTTCAAGCACCAAGACAGGGATTTGAACTGCAGCTATCATGTGGGGTATCATTCTCTATGCACAGGACTTAACTACTCTACTGTAGGGATGACCTACCACTAATAAATGTATCCGTAAAATACAGACATTAAGGATCAACAAACAAAACTACTCTGTAAATTAAAAACAAATAATAATGATAGAGTAGGGACACAGAATAAGAACTTAAAAATTCAAGGAAACAATTTTCTAACTAAATATAACTTTCATCCCATAAATTTAATGTATTTTAATAATCTTTGATTGATTTATTCAAACATCAATATCTTGTTTTCCAAATTTGACTTATGAATTAAAACTTAGATGCACAATTTATCTCAGTAACACAAGCCAAGTGAGCATCTGTTAATTTTCTGCCATATAATGTTGTATGTAGTGGGGGTGAACAGAGCCTCCAATGTGTAAATGTTCCTTCCATCTGCACACCAGGGGACACTGCATGGCTAATCAAAAGATGATAATACACATCAACATTCCTTATATATTTGGAGATAAGAAAATAAATAAATAAAAACGTCAAGCAATTATTTTAAATGTCCACCATAAAAATGCTTAATGAAATATTCGAAAAGTTATGTTGAGTTAATACAGAAAATCATTCATTATTGTGGTACTATTTTTCCATTTGTAATACTTGATATAATAATAGTAAGTTATATGAATTAACAGGTAGAGAAAGAGAGTGTAATTAAATTGGATAGCTAGAAACAACAAAACTGCTAGACACCCTTGAACAATTCAAAGGTATGATCTAGAGGACTGATTTATGTACATTTCAATTGTATTGCTTCTAAAACAGATTTGTTACTTAAAATAGCTTAATGAAGTCTCTTAAAAGTGATGATCTTGGGACCAGCAGTTAGCATAATGGCTATGTCGCTGGACTCCCATGTAGTTGACCATGGTTCGAGTCCCGGACCCGGTGGCTTAAACTCACGCCAGGCATGTGTGCGTGAGTGCCCAAGATCCCGAGAGGAGAATGGAGGAGAAGGGATTGCAGCGGGGCCATCCCTCCTGGGGGTGATTTCTCGCTTTCTGTCTCTCTGTCTCTCTCTGTCTGTCTGGTAAGCGCACGCGTCCTATAGCAAAAACCTCTCCAATAAAAGAAAAAAAAATTAAAAATAAAAGTGATGATCTTGTATTAGAGCATATAGCTTTTAGGTATTCAAAGGAGCTGTTTAAATGTCAAAGAAAAATAGTATTAGTCCATTTTAGCTAATCCCACTAACCAAAGACAGTATAGTCTAACTCATATCAAATAGGAAACAAATAATAAATGCTATGAGTTACCTTGCAAAATTTTACATTTACACACTTCCAAAGGATTGTTTCTAGAAAGAAATATGAAATATATGCAGAAATATATCTAGCCTCTTCCTATTTGCATCAGTCTCTGTAATTCTCATATTATTTTTCATGCCTCTCTTATTAACTCCTCTTTTCTTGTGTCTAGTGCTCTTTTTTATTTTACTGAATTTTATATAGCAGAAATTCACAAAGGGGCAAGAGAAGCAGAACTGCATGGTTTGTCATGTAAAACTAGCTATCCAGTAACATGTCTTCAGGCTCTGATAGAAAAATCATTGTATATTATACATATGTATTCAATTACTCAATATAGTCTTGAATTATCCCACACATTCAACTTCACTGAACTGGGCTGTGGGCTGGTGTGTAGAGGTATTCAGTAATTCTTCCATGACACGATCCACCTCCACAGTGACTTATAATTCTGTTAATTATCCTAAGCTTAATCCTTCAGTATCAATTTCCCACTTCAAGAAGATAACTGAGATTTATAGAATAATGTCTACCTTAAAAAAGGGAAACCATCACAATGCTTCAATATGTATATGCCTTCATAATTCACATGTGTTAATGTCGAAACCCTAATCCCCAGTATGACAGCAACTGGAGATAGGGCCTTTGGGAAGTAATTT
This sequence comes from Tupaia belangeri chinensis, assembly GCF_000334495.1. Taxonomy (NCBI): domain Eukaryota; kingdom Metazoa; phylum Chordata; class Mammalia; order Scandentia; family Tupaiidae; genus Tupaia; species Tupaia belangeri. Next base: position 2,245,321 of record NW_006206544.1, read on the forward strand.
GGGTGGGACGAAATCATGAGGTAGGGACCCATAATGTGATCAGTGTTATCATAAGAAGATACCCCATAATTTTTGCTCTCTTAATGCATATGAACTAAGGAATGGCCAAATAAACACAGAAAGAGAAGGCAACCCTCTTTAAGTAGAAAGTTTGCCTTCACCAGAACCCAAGCATGCTGGCATCTTGATCCCCAACTCCCAGCCTCTAAAACTGTGAGGAAATTAATTTCTGTTGTTCAGACTAGCTAGTCTGTGGTATTTTGTTAGAGCAGCCCAAGCAATTTAAGATTATGCTTACAGTACAATATCTAATAATACACCTCCTTTCCAGGATCAAATAATACTTTTCTCCTATTAAAAATATTTAACTGACAGGCCTTATGGCTGCCAGTTGAAAGAAACATTTTATTAGTTCAATAATTTTCCAATTCTCATATAAATTACCTTTTAAGAGTTAATTATGCCATCTAAAGCCACTAAAAGAAAATTAGCACTTGAATGCTGAGAAGACCAAAAATATGTTTTCCTACTTTAACTTAAGCAACTATCATAAGTACAGTATAGCTAATAAAAATATACAGAATAACCATAACATATATATAGAGAAAGATATTGGATTGTTAGAAAAGCCTCGATGCATCTTTGCATAGAAAAACCAGAAAAATACATCACGACTTTTCCCACAAACCAATAACAGAAATTCCTCCATGTCTCTATCCAAAGAAATCCAAGGAAGATAAAGTATATAGTTAATAATTTTAAGATAATTTCTTAAGATACAAAGAACATGAACAATACGATTTTTAAAATTACCCTTCCTCTTGCTGAATAAATTACCTCCTTTGAGACTTTAATATCAAATAAGTAGATCTACTTTAATTAGTTACTTAAATAATTAATTCAGAAAATATTTATTGATCATCTACAATATTTAAGTACTTTTTATCAATAGAAAATGCCACAGTTTTCTTCAAAACACTTTTTAATATCATCTTTATTATAAAATGCTTGTTAAACACCCTCAATCAAAGAATACTACCATTAAAAATTAGCCATGAATGTTAAAATAAATAATATTCAGTAGAGTAGTGTAGTACTTGCCATAATGACAAGACATGAATGTATAAATGTAAGAATAACTTAAGAATGCCTATGGCTAGTTAATCATGCTAAGAAAATAAAAAGGATCCTTGAAAAGATCCATGAATTTTAAAAGGCTAAGGAATCAAGTAGAGTCTCAAAACATCTCAAGAAGTTATCACAATTTATTTCTTCCATTGCTTCTCTTTTCTTCTTTTAATTATTTTACTTCATAAAAGTTTACTGATTTTGGGGACCGGCCGTTAGCATAATGCCTATGTTGCTGGACTCCCACATAGTCAACCGCGGTTCAAGTCCCGGACCCGGTGGCTTAAACTCACGCCAGGTGCATGTGCGTGCGTGCCCAAGATCCCGAGAGGAGAATGGAGGAGAAGGGATTGCAGCGTGGCCATCCCCCTAGGGGGGGAGATTTCTCGCTTTCTGTCTCTCTGTCTTTCTCTGTCTCACTGGCGAGAGCACGTGCCTTATAGCAAAAATCTCTCCCAGAAAAAAAAAGTTTACTGATTTTGTACTATTTGTCAAAAAATGTGCTGGAATTGTGGAATACAAAGATTAGGAACAATCCCCAATCTCATAGGTTTTTAGTCAATTGTATTTATGTAAGAGGAGAATTAAGAATCAAAAATAAGAAGAGGAGAATTACATTTATTCCTATAGATGAGATATAAAACATTTTACTATTAATGGACACAGAATAAACATGTATCTCAACTTGATGAGTGTGAGCATCTCATAAAGGAAGTGGCATTTGAGGGGAATTATTATAAGTATTGGCTTTAGAATATACAGACAGACTAAATGATTATTTTTCAGTAAAGGAAAGAGGATGAACCAAGGTAAAACAGTTGAAAAGTAACTTTTTTAGGAATTGCTAGATATTTGGGGGAGAGGTCTATAAAGTTGAGAATTTAGGATTAGAGGAGTCGATTCAGACTGTTGTGTGGCCTGTTAAAAGTGATACTAAGATGCCTTATGCTGAATACAGTGGACAGCCATTAAAAATACATGAAATGTTTATTAGAGTATCATCTTAGTAGAAGCAGCAGAGTACTTGTGAAGGGCAAAGATAACCAACACGAGGACCAGAGTCACCATTATTGGCATGATTAGCATCGTCTCCTGTGCCAGCTTGGTGACCTTGGAATCAGAACAAGGAGATTTAGAGGCCTTTATGATGAATCTTTAAAATGGATTTGTCTGTGTGTCTTTTGATAGGAGCTCCTCAAATAACTCTAGGACTATTGATTCAGGTGATTTTAAAGAGACACTACTAATATTTTCTGATTCTTTTTTTTTTCTTTCTTTCTATGTTTCTAAAGGTAACCAGTTTCCACTGCCTGCTTCTGCAGATTAATATGCTCTTTCTATAGATATGTTAATATGATCAAAGAATAATTGCCCTACGTCTATTTTATCTCCTTCTGGGGGGCTTTGCTTGAACTCATTAAGTGATGATTTAATGAACTCTCAGTTGGAATTCTATTTCTCTCATTTCCGAATTCTTGGGAGCCATCTCACAATTATACCAGAGTACTTAGAAGTGACACTAGATTAAACAATGTTACAAATTAAAAAAAGTAAGTAGATTAGCAAAATACTCATGTCTTTCTTTTTTGCTTACAATTAAGTCAGATTTATTATTTTGAAAAAATCTATTCATGATGTGGATATTGACTAAACAACTTCTATTCTTATCTGGGGACAGAAATAAAGAGGAGGTATAAAGCTTTATTGCATTTTCTACAAATAAATAGAAACTGTACATGATTATATACAATTTAGAAACTCCTGACTAAGAAGCTAATTAAGAATAACTTTTAAAGAGAAGACTTCTGGCTCTAAGAAGACACCAGAGATTTAACTAAAGGCCACATTGTAGCAAATTTAATACCACTATCTCTCAATGGATTTTCTTAATTGTAATTATCTTTTTCAGCTATTATAATATTTGGGAATCTTCACAGTTAAAAAAAATATTTTCTTTGATGGTAATTGAAAAAAAAATGTCATGGTAGCAATAAGAAAAGTGAGACTAAATATAAAGGCTAATTCTTCCAGAGTTAAAGGTTACCATGTTTAAGAATCTTAAATGGGGGTCCCACAGATGGCGTAATGGATATGTCACTGGACTCTCATGTAGTGGACGACCATTAGAGTCCCATACCCAGTGGCTTAAACTCATGCTGGGTGCATGGGTGTGTGTGTCCAAGATCCTAAGAGGAGAATGGAAGAGAAGGAATTGCGATGTGGTCATCCACCCAGGGGGCGATTTCTCGCTTTCTGTTTGTCTCTCTGTCTTTCTGGCAAGCATACACATCCTATAGCAAAAATTTCTCAAAAAATAAAAGAATCTTTAATGGGATGTTACACTGTTGGCAGGTGTTATCAGCTAACAGGTTGGCTTTCAGTCATTGTGTCTATAATAGTCTTTTATATTATGAGCATTCACATTTATTAATTTTTTCTTACCTTCACTATAAGACTCATTTTCCCAACTACTAAATTAGATGCTGTTTACTAGTTTACTTTCATGTTTCTGAGTCATAATTTTATTATTTGTGAAGTAGCGTTAAAAATATCCATCTCTAAGGCCATTTTAATAGTGGGATAGATAACATAATAATTGAGAATCAAATACTATTAGTTAGTAATATTACTATTACCAATATCACCACTGGTAATATCTCTACTACTACTTGTTTACTTAATTAATAGGATAATACCAACCTTATAATAATGTGAATGGATTTCCTCCTGGGTAATACCAACCTTATAATAATATAAAATGCATTTCCTTCTGAGTTTGGTCAATGTTATAATACTCCAAAATTGCAACACTTTTAAATATCCTATAAATTTATTTTGGCAAAACAGTTAGAAAAATTACATTAAAGGGCTTATAGGTTTCCTACTATGTGGCAGGTACTTTGCTAGACACTGGAGATCTATCAGTAAATAAGGCAGACAGAATCTTGAGCCTCTAAGAACTTAACTTCTACTGGGAGAAATAAACCTGTAGCTCATCAATTATAATTCAGCAATATAATTGCTATGATAAAGTATACTCTCCAGTCTGGACATTTAGGGAATAGGAATATGAGGGTGTAGGAAACAGGCTTAAATGTGAAAATAAAGACAGTTCATGTCCAAAATTAAGGGCATGGTTGTTAAGGCGCTGGAACCCTTAACCAGTTGACTCTGCAGTTTGAGTCCCAGACCTGGAAGCTTGAAAAAATCACACCCGGTACATGTGCAAACATGCTCAAACCCCCAAAAGGAGAATGGAGAAGGGATTGCAGCATGTCCATCCCCAATGGAGGTTATTTCTCATTTAATTTCTCAGGGCCCAAAATCCCAAGAGGAGAATGGAGGAGAAGGGATTTCAGCAAGGCCATCGTCACCCATCCTCTCTGGTGGGTGATTTCTGACTTTCCCTCTCTCTGTCTCTCTCTGTGTCTCTCCTCTCTGGAGAGTGCACATGCTCTATAGCAAAAGCCAAAATAAATAAAGTTCAGGGGAAAAAATGAGAGTCAGAAGTATGAAGTTTACTTGTTGTCTGAGGGTATCAGTGCATGTTCTTGCTCTTACATACTTAACTTCTCAGCACTACTATGTTTTGTGAAGATGCAAGAGAGAACTGCCAGAGGACAAACAGAAAGAGGAAAGAAAATAAGCTCTTTTTAAGGAGCGACTAAATTCACCTCTTCAGTCATCCAGAATAGCAGTCCTTAAATGTGGTTGTAAGATAGAATCACCTAAAAACGTTTTAAAAAATACCAAACTAGACCATTCTCAGCCATCCTCCACCACATCTCATTATTAAAATTGTGGTTATTCTGTTTGAATCTTTTACTATTTTCCTGACTCAACTTAAAATTAAGACTTTAAAAATACTTAAGTCTAAGCACAGTACCTAAAATATTATTATTTGATATGTATTTAATTCACATGACAGTCTTTTATTGGTAGGTGTGGGGTACACTATGGAAAAAAGGTGATTTTTAGTACCTCAAGTCCTTACAGTATATAGCTGTGGTTACTAACCTGCATTTTAAAAATACATTTTATGGAGCCAGCAGATCGAGCAGTAGTTAAGGTGCTGGACTCATACGTTGACTGCAGTTAGAGTCTCAGACCTGGCGGCTTGAAACTCATGCTGGGCACAAGTACATGTATGCCCCAAATCACGAGAGAATAGAAGAAATTGCAACGTGGTCTTCACCCCCAAGGGGGGGGTGTGATTTCTCACTTTCTGTCTCTCTGTCTCTCTCTGTGTCTCTGGCGAGCATAAATGCCCTATAGCAAAAATCTCCCCCCCCCAACAAAATACATTTTATATATAATAAAGTGACCACGGCTTCAACACACAATTAAAAAACATTTTTCACAAAATAATTATCCCAACCATTTGTAACACACTTTGATATTTTCTATTCTATCATTTCTACTCAGTTTTACAAAATAAAAACAAATAATGATTCTAACCCATCATATTGGTTTCAACACTAACCAAAGAGAATCACTCAAAATTTTTAAAAAGTCCATGTAGTGGATGGTCAGACTCTACTTAACATGGACGGTAAAACACTATGTAGATGCTCTTAGTATACTAAAAATGCCAAAATTTTATAAATCCCAATTATCATAAAAAAAACTCAATCCATTTCCAAATAAGTTACTGTGATTTTTGCCACTATTTTGAATAAAATAAGCCTCTCAGGGATGTAGACACATTACCCTTTAAAACTTACAATGATGTGTATACAGTGAGAGAATTTTCTTAATGAATTCTGCTAGCATTAGTTAGGCAAAAATTTAAAAGTGAAAACCAGCAATGTCACACAATATTAAAAGTCAGAAAACATGAGAACACATTTATGTTAATACAATAGGTTTATGGAAATATCCTTACTGAATTTTCTTTATGAAAAAAGTTATTTTCTAGATAAGCCAGTGTAAGATAATAGTTATAAACACAGGCAGTCCAAGCTATGACATTACCAACTATGGAAAGAGAAAGCATCTCCACTTTTATGAAACTACTTATGTAACCAATATATAAGCACTAAACCTAGGAGTGTTTTCCTTGCTTCTAAGTGCTTTCATGATCTCATGCGTCAGATACCCATCATGATCCACACCTGTGGCAGAGAGCATCCTTTGTCTCCTCCTTCAGTGTCTGTTATTGCCTTTGTCTCCAAAAGTGTAATGGGGAATGCATCTCTCAGCTAAAGCTATATTTCTCTGCATCCTTTGCTGCTAGGTATGCTTATATGATCAGGTTATAGACAATGAGATAAATGATGTGATATGCATAGCTTCTGGGTCATGACTTTAAGAGGATGGGAGGTGGTGCCTTCTGCCTTTTCCACTTTTGTTAGTAAAGAACAAGGGCCTGATAACCAACCATAGACCAAAGCTGGAAGTCAAGAATTGAAGACAGCTCACACTGCCATATGAGAGAGCTATATATGTATATATCACGTATATATCTATATATAGATATATATACACATATATACACACATATATAGATGTACATGTACATATACACACACACACATCTATACATTATTTTACTATATAGTTCTAGCTTCTATTATATTCTTAAAGCAGCCTAAACGTACATCCTAAACACTATTCTATCATTTATTCCTCCAAATTCACTGAGAAAGAGTAGATAAAATAAGTGAGTGAAATATAATTACGATATAGAAGCAAGGTTAATGAACAAAAGCTTGTAAGGATGTGAGGTTGCCCAAGTAACAGACAGTTATATGGTAATAGAAAGGTCATAAATTCCCAAATTGACAATCAAGAGTGTCAAACAAACATTTCCTAGAGGATAAGGCTTCTTGTCTTCCACAGACTGAAGATTTTTTTTTTTTGACAAGATGAAACTTTCTTGTATATATTTTATATAAAATACTGAAATACAACATAACTGCATTCCTCACATCACTACACCAAAATGTCAAAAGATTCACTTCTCAGCATGAAAGTGCACAACAATATAAATATGAAAGGGCTCTGCTCTATGCTTTAAATGTTGTATTCAAACCTCAGTGCAGAATCCAGTCGAGACCACTGTATTGTGAGGAGTAGCACTATCAAAAAACATATATAAGAGGCCTAATGAAAGGAAGTAAAATTAAAAGGCTAAAACATTATTGATTCTTTCAAGTGGAAGGTGTTTCTTATGGCTTTTGCCACCTGCAGCGGTGGAACAATTTATTACTCCAATTTGTAATAATTTTTCATCTAAATAATTTTTCATCTTAAGCAATTAATTTGGAAATTTTGTTGTTGTTTTGTTTTGCTATAGGGCACATGTGTTCTCTGGAGAGACAGAGAAAGAGATAAAGTGAGAAATCACACCCCAGGGGGATGGTCATGCTGCAATCCCTTCTCCTCCATTCTCCTCTCAGGATTTTGAGCATGTACACATATGCTCCTAGCATGAGTGTTAAGCCACTTGGTCCAGGACTCAAATAGTGGTTGACTGCATGGGAGTCCAGCAACAAAACCATTTTGTCATCTGCTGGTCACAATTTAGAAATATTTCAATGTATTGAGTAGTTGTTTATTTATCCCGTACTTCTTCACTTAAGATGTTCCTTGAATTAGGTCATCGAAAAAGTCATGACGCATTTTTTGCAAAGAAACATATGTCATGACTTTTCCAATGACCCAACAAAAAAGGCCACACAGACATACATAGCCACATGTATATACATAGTCATGAGCATTTACTACTCTAGTGATGGAAAATAAATAGTTTAGGTACAACTACTGTGGGAAAGCACACAAGAGAATTTCAAATAGCTGTTTGATAATGTCACCAATATTTCAGATCTAATGCCTGACTAAATTTTCCACTTATTATTGACCAAGTTCATTAACTTGGGTTTATTAAGAATAACAAGAACTTGATCCATCATCCATCAACGCTGAAATTAATAGAACATACTTTATAGATACTTTCCATATATATTTACATAAAACTTTCAAATAGAAATGTAATGTTGAAAAGTAAAATCAAAATCAGGTATATATTTCTAAAAAGAGAACCTAGAGAAAACCTCAGACCTTTGCCCCATCCTATTCTTGATATACACAATGATATTTATGTGTAAATAAATGTACAAACATAGTGAAGACAATGGCATTCAGATGTTTCTGAAAGGAAAGAAATTCAATACAGACATGTAGGCACTGGAAGACGATACAAATTTATCCTTTCCATAATTTTTCATCTAAATGAATGGGGTTACAGAGAAGGTCTTAGAAAAGTTTAGTACACTAAAAATATTAATTATGATTTTACTCTAAAATGCAACAAAAAAAGATAGCCCCAAAACGAATATTACCTACTGTATGATCACTTAAGGAAAAGGGAATAGTTTTCATTTTTATAAGGGTTTATTATTTAGGTATTCATATTCAAATAGTATACACTAAAGACAGAGAAACTGAAAGACATGAGGATGGACTTGTATTAAACATGAGTAACAATTTAACATATTCAGTTTATATGACATAATTGTCCAGAGCATAATTAAATGAGAGGACGAATGCAAAGTTCATCAGAAAGACAAAATTAAATACATATTTTTCTCTCTGGTAAACAATGGTGAAAGAAAATTCAATCTCCATGAGGCTTTTGGCAAAATACAGGACTATAGCATACAGTAAGTGCCTCAGTGGCTATACTTTGTCCATGGGATGTTCAGAACTATGACTGAATACTTTTGAAATTCAACCAAATAAGAAGTCTTTAGAATATTAACAAAATAACAATAAATAGATAAAAATGGAGCCAGCTCTGTCTTTTACTATCCACTTAGTCAAATGCTTTACCATTCAAAAAAAACTATAGCACACAGAGAAATTCTGAGCTCTCATGGCATGACATGAAACATTTTGCTTCACACATCCACCCAATAATGATGGTGCTGGGAGAGAAAGGGAAGGCAAAAGAGGATCATGTGAAAGTCTATCCCTAACGAAGGAGAAGTAGTACAAATAGACATAAAACTGAAATTTAGTTAGTCAACTACTTCTGTCATTCCCAGAGCTGGTCCACCTTCTACCATGAAAATGTCTAGAGGCAGTCATTAATTCTTCTGGATATTGTCCAAAAAAAAGTATTATAAAGAAAATTATTTAGAAGTTACTCACCTATTCCAATGAAAGCAGCTTTGTATCCTTCTTCTTTCAAAGAGCTAAGAGTCATTTCATTCACTGAAAGGCTTTTACCACAAATTATCTATAAAGAAACAATATTTTCAATAATGGTATTTTGACTTGGATTCACATAAGGAAGAATAAAAATTCAACTGAAAATTTATTCATCAATGTGTAAAATTCCATAAACAACATGAACATAGTTTTGCCCTTTAGTAAATAAGCTTACACATAGAAAATACTATATAAATAGAACACTAACATGTTTTATTTAAGAGCTAAATAGAGAAGAAAAGCCAGTGTAATTAAAATAAAGTCAGTGCACTTTCATAGCTTGCTTAATACCTTCTAAGTATAAATACAGGGCACTTTAAACAATAACATGATAAATAAAGCACAATATAAGCCTCAATGTATACTCTAGTAAGGGCAAAAGATTTACCAAAGTAAAAATAACATAAATCAGTGTGATCGCACATGTATGTGAGTTCAGAGAATGGAGAAACTCATTCTATCTAAGGTCATAAGGGTGAGAATTTAGAGAGAAAGTGGGATTCAATAGGGCTTTTAAAAAGAACAGATAGGATTTTGATAGGAGACATTGTCCAGGGAAGATGAACAAAGTCAAGAGGCCGAGGTCAGTCACCTCTATTAAGAGTCACAATACTTTGCTTAGTTCCAAGACATGAGTTAATTTTCAGATCTGGAACCCATGAAACGAAGAGATGGCTGAGTCCTTAGGAGAAATGACCCTACAACATCCTGGCAAGTAAATACTGTAATGATTCCTCTGGTCCTTTCCCAAAGGGAGCTATAAGCATTTACTCAGGTAACTGTGTACAGGGGAAAGGAAAGTAATCAGACACTTCAAGAACTATTAGACACAGGTTTTCCATTGACATTCAAATCTGAAGACACAAGAGTGAGGACCTATGGGGTCTGACTAAAGTCTGGTTCACAATGAGACACTGATCAGTGATCATTCTTCTTGCCTCCACATGCATAATGAAAAATTTTTAAATTACAAATTGAAGTAATCCCCATATTGGGCCTTGGGTCTATGAAGAAAGTTATAAAAGCTGTAACTCTTAGATAGGCCACATGAAAACACACCTGAAAACCTGGCCAAGAGAGTAAATCAGAGCCATCATATCCTGGATGCAAGTGGTATAAGGACATATGGTAGTGGTCCCTCTCATATTTTTGCTTAACTCACCAGTCTGGCACTGACCAGACCAGGTGATTCTTGGAGGATAACTGTAAACTTCTGCAGGCTGAACTAAAGAGAAGCCCTGACTGCACTTACTATGGCAAATATGGTGTTATTACTAGAACAGATTTATAAGGCTGGGTTCATTGCATGTGGCCATTGATTTAGTGAGTACATACTTTTTGTTCCAATTAGAAAAAGAAATCAGGAACTGTCCACATTCATGGAGTATAGATAAGAATATTCCTTTACAGTTTCTCTTGAGGGATATGTCAATTGTTCAATAATCTGGAGCAATCTGGACATCCCACAGAATGTCAGGGGATCTATTATACTGATGACATCAGGCAGACTGAACAGCCTGAAAAAGAGGCCGAGAGTATTCTGGACATGTCATTAAGACATGCACGCTCCAGAGAAAATAAGCACTACAAAATGGGGATGGCCACTTTTTAAAAAATCCAATTGTTGGATATGTGCTAGTATATCCCCTCCAAAGTAAAAGACAAAAGAGCCACACCTCACATCCCCTACCATAAAAAAGGAAGCACAATGTCAGATGGGTTTCTTTGGGTTCTGAAGACAGTATGTTCCTGTAAACAAAAGTCTCTAAGCTGAGGCACAGAAGAAGAACAACTTTTTTTATTTTAAGAATGATTTTATTTAACTTTATTTATTTAATTTTAAATTTGAATTTGACCAGAGAGGGACAGTGTGAGGGAGAAAGAGAGGGAAAGTGAGAAAGCAAGTCACTAGGTCTGGAACTCAAACAACAGTTGGCCACTGGATTCCACAGTTGGAATCCAGCACCTTAACCACCATGTCACCTGCTGGTCCCAAGGAAGAACAATGTTTACACTTGAAATAATAGTAACTACAGCTAACATTTACAGAATATTTTGCAAAATCCAAGGTTCTCTTCTAAGTACTGCATGCACAGAATCATTTAATTATCATAGCAGCACTATTGTTATTGACATCCTCATTTTACAGATGATAACACTAAAAGATGAGAGAGCTCTGCTTTACTAAAGTAACAAATGTAGTCTAATTTCAGAGCCAGCATGCTAACATCTATGCTTTTATTTCTCTTGAGGTTAAAGGGAGAAATAAGGCCGGCTTCATCACCTGGTGGCAGAGGCAGCTGAATCCCACATGGCTGACTCCACAGTTGGAGTCCTAGATGTAATGGCTTGAAAAACATACTTGGGTATATTTGCATGCATGCACCAAATCCTGAAAAAATCAAGTAATGAAAGAGAAGGTATTGAGGCATAACCACATTCTATTGAGGGAAGCTCTCTTTCTTTCTATCTCTGATGAACTCGCATGTCTTAAGCAAAATTTTAAAAATAAATAATTAATAAAAAAGAAAGAAAAAGAAAGAAAGAATGAGCAGCACCATTTTCAAAGGTAAAGAACAACATATGTAGAGACCCACTAAAAAGATAGTGTTTTTGGAGTCTAAAATGCAAAGCAGGGAATGGAGAGAGAGTCGGGTAAAAGATGATGATAGACTAGATCACAGAAGGTCTTTTCTGGCTTCATAAACTATTAATTCTATTTTTATATTGATGGACAGATTAGCCATTTGAAAGTTTATAAGGAGGCGGGACCAGCAGCTGGCATAATGGCTATGTTGCTGGACTCCCATGTAGTCGACTGTGGTTGGAGTCCCGGAGCCGGTGGCTTAAACTCATACCTGGTGCGTGTGCGTGCGTGCCCAAGATCCCAAGAGGAGAATGGAGGAGAAGGGATTGCGGCATAGCCATCCCCTCTGGGGGATGATTTCTCAACTTCTGTCTCTCTGTCTTTCTGGTGAGCGCATGTTCCCTAGAGCAAAAACTTCTTCAAAAATAAGTAAGTAAATAAAGTTCATAAGGAGGCAACCAAAGTGAAATTAAAAACTAGTATTCAGACTCTGCAACACATCAAACACTATAGAGTAAATTGGAAAAAAATTAAACATGTATTATTATAAATATTTAACAGTAAGTAACTAGTAATATTATTATTAGAATTGTATAATTAGAGCTCAGCAATTGGCATAGTAGTTATGTCACTGGCCTCCTACATGACCAACCACTGTTAAGAGTCCTGGATTCAGTGGTAGAAACTCACATCAGGTACATGTGTACAGGCCCAAGATGCCAGGAAGACAATGGAAGAGGAGGAATTGCAGCATGGCCCTCCTTCTGGGGGGTGATTTCTCACTTTCCCTCTCACTGTCTCTGTCTCTCTCTGCAAGAGTACATGCAAAAATCTCTGAAAAAATAAAAGTAAAATTATATGCTATTAAAAGTATTCTAGTAAGGAAGTTTTTTTTTTTGTTTGTTTGTTTGTTTTTTTTTTTCCCAGAGGACACATACATGAGAGAGAGAGAAGAAAGAAGCATCCACTAATAGAGCCTAGATGCTACAGTCTTTGTTCCTCCAGTTCTCTATCCCAGTAGAATCCTGGGAATATGCATGTTCATCTAGCATTTTTCAAGTTGCTGGACTGAAACTTTAACCATTGTTGGCAACGTGGAGTCCAACTTCCTCTGCAGAGCCCATAATCGCTGCACTACAGGGCCAGCCCATAGGGAGGCCTTAGAGATTTAATTTATTCTTATTATTAAAGAATGAATATTTTAAAAAGAAAAATAGAGAATTTTACTATTTAATTTATGAACTAAATAACCCTAATTCAAACAGATAATAGAGATTAGGCATGAAAAAAAAAAACAAAAAAAAAACAAGGAGTCCAAACATTCTAAATAAAACATTGGCAAAATTGAATAAGAATGCAGTTTTCAAAGATGAACAATGTACTGTCCTGCCAGGGGGGTTATTAGGAGAGGTCATTCTCAGAATATTAAATCTTATGTTTAGTTGGTCTACTGCCTCAGCAAGATGATTCAAGAATTCTCATACTTCCTGAGATAGGAGGTGAGTATGTTTTTTGTTTGCTTGTTTGTTTGTTTGTTTTCTTTTTTGGTGTGCGTGTAGATTGGTTTTCTTAGCTATGGACTGCAGTGTATATATTCTGTAGAGTAGTGGGCTTGTGTGATTTCTTAAAGGGGAATGGAGACATAATAATTCTTCCACCATAGTAAAGTATATATGCTTTTGAGTATGTAATAGATAGGAAAGAGGCATAGACATTTTGTGTGTTTACAGTCTGATTTCATTTTAGCTGGCAATAATATGCAACTGAGAACAGAGAAGTTCAATTTTCCTTTTATATATGGAAAGTTGGGAAGATGTATCAGGACTCTTGGTGTAAATCTACTGGGACTGAGTCTAGCTAGATTAGGTAAGTGTGGACATAAGCTGTGGGAAGAATGGAGGATAACATAACTGGGCAGCAGCATCATGATGGAAATGTTAACAGAGCAATAACAATCTTCGATGGATTGACAAACATCAGGACTTTTTCTTCTCTATGATTGGGCATCTATTCAAATTACACGATTCTAAAGCCTCAATTCCTGAACATTTTCCCATACAGTAAATAACACACTCTCAGGAAGAATTAGAAGAAAGTATCTCTGATAAAAAAGAAAAAAAGGAAAGAAAAGAAAAGAAAAAAATGTTAAAATTTTTCTTACACTGTGATCTGGGAAATTGAGCTGAGATACTGTAAATTTAACTAGAACTAGTATTCCAAGGAACTACAAACATTAAAAATATTCCTGTGATTGGGAACCAACAGTTAGCGTAATGGCTATGTTGCTGGACTCCCATGTAGTTGACCGCAGTTCGCCTCCCGGACGCAGTGGCTTAAAACTCACGCCGGGTGCGTGTGTGTGCATGCCCAAGATCCCGAGAGAATGGAGGAGAAGGGACTACGGCGTGATCATCCCCCCTGGGGAGTGATTTCTCGCTTTCTGTCTCTTTGTCTCTGTCTGTCTGGCGAGCGCACATGCCCTATAGCGAAAACCTCTCAAAAAAAAAAAAATCCTGTGATTTATATGCTAGTACATTATCAACATTATTTGTTAAATAGATATGAAGCTAGAAAATCATTTAATTTGCATTTTGTTACTCTATAGCTTCTAAATTTTATATATGTAATATTTTCATTTAAAGTTTTCTCTTTTTTTGGAGACATTTTTGCTATAGGGCACATGTGCTCACCAGAAAGACAGAGACAGAGAGACAGAAATCAAGAAATCACACTCCAGGGGGAATGGCCATGCCACAATCCCTTCTCCTCTATTCTTCTTTTGGGATCTTGGGCACTCACACACATGTGCCCAGCATGAGTTTAAGCCACTGGGTCCGGGACTCAAATTGTGGGAGTCCAGGAACATAGCCATCACTCCAACTGCTGTTGGTCCCTAAAGTTTATTCATTTTTATTTTATCCATGAGAAAGAGAGACAGAAATGGACGCAAGAACCAATATGGTCCCACACCAAAATTCAATCATAGTCTTAGCTGGCTAAGATCACAGGCACACACATGTATATGTACATACCTGATGTGCTCAGGGAGGTCCTTGGACACAAACACAGAACTTTCCCCAAAAGCACTACCACTGCAGCATCACGTGGCCTTAGCATATACAATATTTTTCATCTACATTTTCTTAGTTATAGATTGCAGTATATATATTCTACCTCCGTTCCACTAAGGACTTTAGTAACATATGATTAGATATTTCCTAATTCAATTCAGGATAAAGACTAACTCCACTTCAAGGTCAGCATAAAATTACTACTTCTGTTCAACAGAAGTTCTGTATGTCATATAGAACTGTGTGTCAAAGTTTCATCTAATATGCACTTTGGGATTTGATTAAAATTTTATTTATATATCCATTGGTTGTATTCATAAATGTAAACAATATTTATTATGTAAGATAGGTATTTTTCTTTTTTTTTTGGAGAGATTTTCACTGTAGGGCGTGTGCGCTCGCCAGACAGAAAGAGAGAGACATAGAGACAGAAAGCGAGAAATCACCCCCCAGGGGGGATGGTCACGCCGCAATCCCTTCTCCTCCATTCTCCTCTCGGGATCTTGGGCACGCACGCACACGCGCCCGGCGTGAGTTTTAAGCCACCGGGTCCGGGACATGAACCGCGGTCGACTACGTGGGAGTCCAGCAACATAGCCATTACGCTAACTGCTGGTTCCCAAGATAGGTATTTATAACCAGATTTGAAATGGAATTATTTCTTCAGATGTAATATATGATACACATCGCAATAGAATACAGATAATGAAATATATGCATTTCAGATTTTTCTGACAGAAAACTTGGTTAAACAGACCAAATAATTCCAGAAGCTCTAAGATAGAAAATTAAAGGAAGAATTTTAAAAATTAATATTTAGATTTCTTTAAATACAAAAAATATGTTGTTAACTATTAATATATATTTTTCTATTAGAGAAATGATAAGATTTTATAGAATTCTCTAGTACTATTCTACAATAATGGCAATTCTTTTTTTAAGTCTATTTATTCCTTCCATGAGCACAAAATGAAAGGGACAGAAACAGAGAGACGGATACTCAGTAGGATCCCTATATGCGATATCCACCCTCTGCTTCAGCCATCCCTGGATCAACACATGCATGTGCCTGGTGCATCCAGGAGGTCTACGGACACAAACTTGAAACCTTCCCATCTGAGTCAGCCTTGCAGAATGTTGCTTTACTGCTGAATCACCATCTGGTCCCCAAATAATGGAAATTCTTACTTCAAGTAATCATAGTGAGAAATAAATTGATAAAGAGAGATTTTCAAAATGTTAATCACTATTAGATATTTTCAAATTATGAAGCAGTAGAAATGCATAGCAATTACAAGTTAAGTAAGATTAAAATAGAATGTTATTAGAATATGTTGGGGGGAACCAGCAGTTAGCGTAATGGCTATGTCGCTGGACTCCCACGTAGTCGACCGCGGTTCGTTTCCCGGACCCGGTGGCTTAAAACTCACGCCAGGCGCGTGTGCGTGCGTGCCCAAGATCCTGAGAGGAGAATGGAGGAGAAGGGATTGCGGCGTGACCATCCCCCCTGGGGG
>NW_006206544.1:2261889-2273884 GCF_000334495.1 Tupaia belangeri chinensis
CCCAAAGAGAAATAAAAAAAAAAAAAAAAAAAAAATATATTAAAAAAAAAAAAAAGAATATGTTGGGGAACAGCTAATATATACATTTTAACTATTATAGAAACATGTAAACTTTTATAAAAATTCTACATTTTTAACTTTGAAAAATTAGAGATATTATAAAGCCTCTGAAATAAAAATATTCATGTCCACCTAAACTCTGAACTGCATGAATACCAAAAAAAGAACATTTAGGCCCAGCAAGTGGCATGGTGGTTAAAGGCGCTGGACTCCCACATGATCAACCACAGTTTGAGTCCCAAACCTGGTGATTTATTTTCTCACTTTCCCTCTCTCTCTTTCTCTCTCTCTTATTCTGTCTCTCTCTGGGAAAATTAAAATTAATTAATTAATTAATTAAGTTAAAAAATAATTCTTTATAAAAAAAGTATTACTCTAAATAATTAGTAACACTGTCTGCCACAAACATACAGATTCTATTAAGTCCACTTAAGGCTAAAAATAATTTGCAGGGGTATACATGGGAATTTTCATTATGAAACAATTTTTACAAAAATATAACAGCAAAGATGCTATTTCTCTAAAAGAATGAATAATTTTACTACTGTAAAATAATTGTTTAATGTGAAATTAATTGAAAGTATATTTGACAAATGGAACAATATTTATCTTGCTGATAAGTAAAGTAAAAAAATGTCTAAAACCTATCACAAGTGTATGGAAACAAGTAAAAACATTACCTTACACAATTGTCTAAAAGGAAAAATGAAATTTGAGTTACTCAAGAAAATAATAATAATAAAATAATAAAAACATATGGATACTGAAAAAAGGTTTATTGCAAGTAAAAATAATAACCTTAAATGTTCTTATTAGTCAACCTACAGAGATGAAAACAAAGTAAATTTACAACCCAAAAACAATAACAAATTAAGATAGAGGTGACAGAATTAATAAATATATAGTCAGCAGTTAATGAATAAGAAAATACAAATCTTTGAGAACTGTTTCTTTTAAAGAATCCAGGAACTATGGGCCAGGTAGTGATGCAGTGGTAACGCAACTAGATTCACATGAGAAAGGGCCTGTGTTCATGTCTCAGGATCTCTCTGACCATGTATGGCATGTGTGTGCCCATGATCTGTGCTAGCTGAGACTCAGAGTGGTTCATGGTATGGTGGTTCATGGCCTGTTGAAAGTGCTTCTCTCTCTCTGATTTTCTGGGTCTCAATGAAGAAATAAAAAAAATTGGTTTAAAAAAAGAACACATTAACTAGAGAAATCACAACCTAGTCCTATCAAGAAAAAAGTTAAGAAAGCATAAAAAACGTTTAGAGATGTGAAGGCAACATAATCACTGGTACAGATGAGTTTTTTTTTTTTTTTTTTTTTTTTATTGTTGTTTGTTTGTTTTCTGATTAGTGGAGTGTGTGGTCACCAGAGAGAGACAGAGACAGAGAGCACTCCCAGTAGGCCCAGGTCATGCCACAATTCCTTCTCTCCATTACTCTAGCCTGTTGTAATTTGAGGCACACATGTTCTCCCACCCAGCATTTTTTTCAAGCCACTAAGACCAAGATTCAAACCATGGTTGGCCATGGGGGACCTTTAGACTATAGGGCCAGGCTGGTTTTTTGTTTTTGTTTTTGTTTTTTATTTTTTTTTATTATTATTTTTTTTTAATGTGAGAAAGAGATTGAGAAGAAGAGAGAGATAGGAACTTTCGGCAGCGTTTCACCATGTCTTGGTCCTCCTGACCCAGCCTCCCAGTTAAACAGGATATGGGCATGTGTCATTGTACCTGGTCTATCAGCTTAGGAATAGAATGGAATAGAACCCAGGCCTCCTACATGGCCTCAGCCTCCTGCACAATGGTGTCTTCCTGCTTGGACCACCTCGGCTGGGTCACAGATGAACTAATTTGATTGTATACAGGAAAAGCATGTTTAAAATTATGCTAATAAATTCAAAAGACTCAATTAAGCAGAACTTTTTTTAGGAAAGTATGTAATGGCAAAATTTTCATGACATTAAGGTAGGTGGAAAGCACTAATAACCATGGAAAGAATGAAGATTAGGTCAAAATTTTCTTCCTTGTAAAACAGCTTTGAGGTAAGAAAGACAAAATTTACAGACATAGTAAAAAAAATAAGTTAGAAGACAATATTCCTACAACAATAAAATTAAGAAAGGCTTGGAAGTTCACTTGCATAATTCAAAAATGGCTCTGTCAGTCAAAACTCACAAAGAGAACAAAATGCAGCAAAACGAAATAAAAATTGGTTTTGTAGATTTGAAACTATAAGAGTAGCAACAGTATTAGGCTATTTCCTGCTCCAGTGAATGCTTAAACATTCATTTCGTCAAGTATATATATTTACCTTTAACCATTATACAGCCTTACAGTGTCCTACATGGTTGTTCCCAGCACCAATACAGTGTATATTAGTCAACACAAAAACATTACTATACACATTATCATCAGCAAATAACTTTTCATTTTTGTGTCAATTAAACATATTGTTTCTTTTCTTGTTCCCCTCCCTCACACCCTTCTATCCCTCCCTTACATTTTATAAATAATTTAATGCAAATAGAATAATTTAATAAATACTAAATCATATAATTTGTTTTTCTCAGTTGCCTGAGGGCAAATGGGCTCATCAGAGAAAGCAAGAGAGAGAGAGAATGAGAGAGTATTGAAGAGACAGAGAGGGAAAGGGAGAGAACATCTTCAATTGTGCACAGTCAAGTTACAATCCCTTCTCAATCTCCGCAGCCTTTTGTTATTTGAGGTATGCACGCACATGAGGCCAGCATGTCTTTCAAGTTGTCAGGGCCAGAATTTGAACCACAGGTGACCATGTGGGATCTGGCTCCCCTATACTAGGTCACAAGACCAGTCCTTATTTCCTATTAATGATAATACATCTTTCAAATTTTAATAACAAATAATACATTTTAAAACACTTCAAAAAAACAAAAGTACTACTATATTTAAAGAACTTATAAAATTTAATGCAAAAATTGAAATATTCCAGAAATGAAAAGATTAATATAATACAATGTAGAAACTGAACATAAGTTTGTAAAAAAGGAAAATAAAAAGTTTAATAAAATTTCAAACTCTAGAAAAATAAAATAATTATTCAATATGATTAAGAATGCTATTTTAGGGAACCAGCAGTTAGCGTAATGGCTATGTCGCTGGACTCCCACGTAGTCGACCGCGGTTCACGTCCCGGACCCAGTGGCTTAGAACTCACGCCGGGCGCGTGTGCGTGCGTGCCCAAGATCCCAAGAGGAGAATGGAGGAGAAGTGATTGCGGCGTGACCATCCCCCTGGGGGGTGATTTCTCGCTTTCTGTCTCTATGTCTCTCTCTGTCTGTCTGGCGAGTGCACGTGCCCTGTAGCGAAAATCTCTCCAAAAAAAAAAAAAAAGAATGCTATTTTAGAAATAATAAAAATATTTTATGTATTATTGCTATTTTCTAACATACTAGGGATTTTGGCTATTGAAACAGTGGGGAAATACATAAACATAAATAAAATTCTTATTTTTTATGACACTATATTTGACTTAAAATATTCAACTGGGCTAGCTCTGTAGAACAGTATTCATATGCTTTACAAAGGAAGCTAGATCACACTTGCCCAACCAGGGTTCAAGTTCCACTTTCAGTGGCTTGAAAAACACATACATGCTTGCCCAAGATTCTAGCAATATTAATAACTGGAGGAGAGAGGTTTGTGGCATGACCAGGTACCATTAGGAGTTACTTCTTCTCTATCTGTTCTCTCATTCTCATGTACACACATACATGTACCCTCTCTATCATTAAGAATAAACATTCATCTTAGAACTAACTAGAACTAAGTGCTATTCGATATGAAATAAATTGAAATTATTCAAAGGAGGTATTAAGTGTAGTATGCTTTTTTAAAATGTACCCCCTATATCTCAAGTTGATGCTTTTTTTGTTTGTTTGTTTTTTATTATTTTTATTTATTTATTTATTTATTTAGAGATTTTTGCTACAGGGCATGTGTGTTCGCCAGAAAGACAAAGAGAGACAGAAAGTGAGAAATCACCCCCCCAGGGGGGGCAAAAATTGAAATATTCCAGAAATGAAAAGATTAATATAATACAATGTAGAAACTGAACATAAGTTTGTAAAAAAGGAAAATAAAAAGTTTAATAAAATTTCAAACTCTAGAAAAATAAAATAATTATTCAATATGATTAAGAATGCTATTTTAGGGAACCAGCAGTTAGCGTAATGGCTATGTCGCTGGACTCCCACGTAGTCGACCGCGGTTCACGTCCCGGACCCAGTGGCTTAGAACTCACGCCGGGCGCGTGTGCGTGCGTGCCCAAGATCCCCAGAGGAGAATGGAGGAGAAGTGATTGCGGCGTGACCATCCCCCTGGGGGGTGATTTCTCGCTTTCTGTCTCTATGTCTCTCTCTGTCTGTCTGGCGAGTGCACGTGCCCTGTAGCGAAAATCTCTCCAAAAAAAAAAAAAAAGAATGCTATTTTAGAAATAATAAAAATATTTTATGTATTATTGCTATTTTCTAACATACTAGGGATTTTGGCTATTGAAACAGTGGGGAAATACATAAACATAAATAAAATTCTTATTTTTTATGACACTATATTTGACTTAAAATATTCAACTGGGCTAGCTCTGTAGAACAGTATTCATATGCTTTACAAAGGAAGCTAGATCACACTTGCCCAACCAGGGTTCAAGTTCCACTTTCAGTGGCTTGAAAAACACATACATGCTTGCCCAAGATTCTAGCAATATTAATAACTGGAGGAGAGAGGTTTGTGGCATGACCAGGTACCATTAGGAGTTACTTCTTCTCTATCTGTTCTCTCATTCTCATGTACACACATACATGTACCCTCTCTATCATTAAGAATAAACATTCATCTTAGAACTAACTAGAACTAAGTGCTATTCGATATGAAATAAATTGAAATTATTCAAAGGAGGTATTAAGTGTAGTATGCTTTTTTAAAATGTACCCCCTATATCTCAAGTTGATGCTTTTTTTGTTTGTTTGTTTTTTATTATTTTTATTTATTTATTTATTTATTTAGAGATTTTTGCTACAGGGCATGTGTGTTCGCCAGAAAGACAAAGAGAGACAGAAAGTGAGAAATCACCCCCCCAGGGGGGATGGCCACGCAGTAATCCCTTCTCCTCCATTCTCTTCTCAGGATCTTGGGCATGCATGCCCATGCACCCGGCGTGAGTTTAAGCCACTGAGTATGGGACTCAAACCATAGTCGACTACATGGGAGTTCAGCAACATAGCCATTAGGCCATCTGCTGTGCCCAAAGTTTTTTTTTTTTTTTATTTTTGGGAGAGGATAAGTTGATAGGTTTTAAAGTTGCAAGAGTATCTCATCAATGGATGAGTGCCCAAAGTAAAAAAGAATCTGTCTCTTCTAAGAATTATGTACACGATTTATTGTTTACTGAGAAAATGTGAATACTTTATTTACTTCAGACCTTAAAATAGCCTGAGAAGGGCCAGCTGGTCCTGTGGTGGTTAACGTGGCTGGATCCCACATGGCTGACTGTGAAGTTTGAGTCCCAGACCCTTGGTTTGAGAAATGCACTGGGCATATGTGCATGTGAGCCTAAAAGCCTGAGAGGAGAGTAAAGGTGAAGAAACTGCTGCGTGGCAATCCCCCTGTGGGATGCTTTTTCATTTTCCCTCTCTGTGTCTCTCCAGTGAACACAGGAGCTCTATTACAAATTAAAAATCAAAACCAAACAAAACAAAAACAGCAGAAAGCAGCCTGAGAGACAGACAAGAACAGTATGACTTTCTCTTTAATTTGGGTTCTAATTTTTTCTTGATATGTAGTAAATTTATAGGATTTAAAATTAAAATGTCCAAAATAAGAGATAAATTCTTCCCAGACCATCCTAAAGGGAATCTGTGCTATCAGATTCTTATATCTTTCCAGAGATAATCTCTGCATATAGAAATCAATATGTTTCCAGGTATTTTGCACAAACCGTAGCAGCATTCTTTCTCACTTGAACAATACTGACCAAGGACAACAATACTAACTTTGCCAAGGCTATCTGACAGTAAAATTAGAAAGCAGCATGGCTACAGCTAAAATGTATACTGAGGCCCTCAGTACATTGTCTAATGCTAAGTCTTGATGATTTTTCAAATAAAAGGAGTGGTTATGCCCTAATGTATATATTATATACACATATTTTGTCCTCTGAAAATTGGAAGCAATAATTAAGAGATAAATTTTGAAATACCTCAAATGAATTTCTGATTCATCTTCAATTGGTAGTAACACCAATACATTTAAAGTTTCAATAAGTAGTCATTTCCTCATTTTACAAGATTTAGGTAAGAATGTAAATTCAAAATGGAAGACAGTTAAAGAATTTTCTTAACACAGTTTTGTAAGGTAAGTAGTTGTTCCTTAATTATCTATTTTGAACATGGTAATTTTGAATGCTGAGTTGGCATAAAGTTGTGCACACATCCACTACATTTTTGCTATCAGAGTTTTTGTTTCGTGGTTATGTATAAATGTTTCATCACCCTATCATGGTCAAATCAGATGTAATTATAACTTTAAAAGCACAAAGTATTGTTTTGAGTACTTCCATTTTTATTGACTAATTTCAAGTTTTATTGATATTTGCAAGAGCCATGAGAAGTTTGTTAACCACTTTTCAAATTATCTCCTGCATACATTTACAGAATGTACTATGCAAATGTATCATGTACATTACTAATCTCTTGTGTTATATCTATCCTGGAAAAATAACATTTTTAAAACAAAAACAGCAATATACTCAAATGAAGATCTGGAATGAAGAATATTCTTAATTAACAGAAAAGAACAGGAACAGCTAAAGTTATATTCTGAATGTAGCAAATGTGTCAACATTTCAACCATCTTTAAAAGAGCAACACAATATTTATTTCAGGAAACAATGAAAAATACAAAGCTATTGCTTTCTACCCCACTGATTGACTACTTGTGTTGAGGAAGGATTATCACATTAACACTACTGATGTGATGCATATAATAAATAAAATAAACCTTTGTGAGAAATTATGTTCCAAATTGTGAAATACTAATGTTTCAGAGTGCACACAACTTGCATTAAAAAACATGATTAAAGAAGCCAAATCCTTCTATTAGCTGCACTGAACCCCTAAAGCAATTTAGGAATTTGTTTCTTACAGACAATTAATCACATGCAGGCGTGCCAGATGAGAACTATTGATTGCCCTTTTCCAGGCTAGTGGCATTCAGACAGTAGACAGACAAATGCCCTAAGCAAGGGGAAGCATCTTTCTGCTTCTGCCTGGTGTAGCTTTTAATTGTTCTTTCCTAAAATGCGTGACATTTGCTGTTAATCTTTAGTGCAGAGCTTACTTTCTCTTTTTAGAGCAATACGCATATAGGTATTATGTTTTTCATTTACCTTCACGCCAAGGTCCTTCATAAGCTCAATCTCAAAATTCACTACATCATATGGCAGTCGGAACTGAGGGATTTCAGAAGTGCTTTAAAAAAAAAAAGCAGCATTAGTGGTAAAATTACTAATCTTAAAAAAAGCAACATGTCTTTCTTAATCCCTATTAAAGGACTAAGCATCTCTTATAAGGGTATTTATATGTCATATAATGTGAGGGAGGGCATCCACATTTTTATTAACATGGAAAAATATTAAATGTACTATTTAAACCTATAGTAGTAACTATAAAAATACAGAAATTATAAACAATGGAAAACAACAAACATAAAACAGTTAAATGCAATTCCAATACTTTATGTTTAATAATGTAGAGAGTTGATTTATTTAACAATTCTATAAATTCCTAAGATAATAAATCTTAAAATTCAAAATTAGTTCAAAATTAAAATTTAATATATGTGTATATATACACACACACCATATTCTATAAATATACCTACGGCTCATTAAAATTCAAAAGCACAATTTTTGCATTAACTTGCTTTTTAGAATTTTACAGAATTAGTTTCATGTGACCTAGAGAACATATTTACGATCAACTAGTCTTCTATGAAAGCAACAAGTGTCCCAAAAATATGCAGTCACTGAAAATAATCCTATTAGAAATCAATCCCATTGTCTACCCTTTATACAAAACCATGATGCCTATAATACTTTTAATTCAATCTAGAATACTTAAGGTAAGCTAAAATAACTTCAAAGTTTTACAATAATAAGAAGACTATGTGTGTCCATGAATATACAGCAATTCATTTATTTATTAATTCATTCATCTATTCAGTCAACAAACGTTTACAAAGTTCCAGGCACAGTGGTAGCTGCAGCAATCTGATGGCAAATTTTACTGAATTCCCATTTTTAATAACTCTCTTTCTGATGGAGAAAGATACATAACATAAAATTAAAAGATGTGCTCCCTCAATGAAAAAGATAGATTCAAGCATTACAAAGGTTAATTCTAGAGTAAATAAATAAATGTTGAAGATGAACTTTCTGAACAATCCAGTGGAAAGTCGTATGAAGAGCCTCTGCAGCCTTCCTTCTTTGCTGACCTGAGAACTTGATTATTCCGCTCGTTTTTATACATCAAATGAGCAGAAAGGAACTATCTGCTCACTGCTAAAGATGCAACGCATTAAATAGTATACAATCAAGGCCTTATACTAAAGTATTTTTCTAACTAGTTAGTAATAGAAGATTATATGTAAGAACAAATGCGGGCCTGAGTCAGAGATACAATCTTAAGCTGACTTGTTCCAGCCATATTACCTCAGGGTCTGAGGAATGCCCTGGGCACCACAGAAGGCTTTGCCTTCAAAGGCCTCACAAAAGATTCTTAACTATTATGGATCGTATGTAGACACAAACAGACACCCAGCCTTGAGAGGCACTGGGCTCTGTGAGAGAGAGATTAAACATGGACTAAATAGGGTCTGATGCAGGACCTCAAAGGGATGAAAGGGAAAGCAAAAACAATGACCTGTCAATAAAGAATGTCAGCCAAATAAACCCACCACAGCAAGGTGAGGGTCTCAAGTACATCCAGACACACTGCTAGGCTGAACACCTTCCTATCAATAGCCTCTACCCCAAGATTTTTATGGAAACTAAGTAGGAATGCATGGAATAAAAGGAAATGGTACAAAAGCAGGCAAATGATTCTGATTTAATAGTTCTGAAAGAACAGGTTATAAGAAGCAAGAATGACTTTCTATTGGACAGCAAGAAAGAGAGAGCCCATGCCCAACCTAGCAAGATGAAAGTTGACCAGGGAGGAGCAGGTGTGATCCACGGCAGGGTAACTTGGAATGTTGATGCAGCCACCAGAGCAAATGGAATGCCAGGCTTCTGGGGCTGAAGCAGCTCTGTTTAGAACCTCTTAAAACCCTGAAGCCATTGTAGCCCATGTATGTGTGAGAGACAAATCACATTTTTCAGCATCTCCTCAAGGAGATAAGGGGAATGTGAGATATGAAAAAATGCTAGTTAGATTTGGTCATAATCAAGTAGACAAGGGGTACAGAAGTGATTATTGAACGTTATAAATGTGACATATTTATATTCACTAATACACGACATCATCACACAGATGGAAGACACACAAATATACATAGTACAAAATGACAAATGTAAAATAACAAATAAAAATGAAAGTTTTCAAAAAAGGAAAGCTTATTGTGAGACATGATAACAAGGTAGTAAAATCTCTAAGGACTTCAATGACATTGATGAAAGAACTTCGATGTTTTTAACCTTGGTTCTAGATTCCAGAAATTTATAGACATTTGAGTGTCTAACCAGTCACTCAAAATTATTATGTATAAAAATAAACTTTAAGGCCAGCAGATGGAGCAGTGGTTAAAGGTGCTGGATTCCCATGTGGTTGACTGCAGTTCTAGTCCCGGACCTAGTGGCTTGCTTTCTCAATTTTCCTTTCTCTCTCTCTCTGCCTCTGGTCAATTTTTTAAAAAAAATAATAGTAATAACAACTGGAATTAACACTGCTAAAGCAGTCATAAGAGGGAAGTACATAGTCATTAGTGCACATAAGAGGAAGATGGAAAGAAGGCAAATGGATCACCTAATATCATGCTTTAGAGAATTGGAAAACCAACAGCAAAAAAAAGTCAAAAAACTCCAGGAGAAAGGAAATAATAAAGATATGAACAGAAATAAATGAAATAGAAAATAAGTGAACAATACAGAAAATAAATGAAAGTAAAAGCTGGTTCTTTGAAAAGATAAACAAAATCAGATGAGATGGACAATTTCCTGGACACATATAATCTACCAAGATTGAGCCAGGAGGATATAGAAAGTCTGAATAGGCCCATAACAAGCCAGGAGATTGAATCAGTAATAAATAACCTTCCAACAAAGAAAAGCCCTGGTCCTGATGGCTTCACTTCTGAATTCTATAAAACTTTGAAAGAAGGGTTAACCCCCATTCTGCTCAAGTTATTTCTAGAGATCCAAAAGGGTGAATCTCTCCCTAATTCATTCTATGAAGCCTCTATCACCCTTATCCTTAAAACAGATAAGGACAGGACAAGGAAGGAAAACCATAGACCAATATCCCTGATGAATATAGACGCAAAGATTCTCAACAAGATATTAGCAAATCGTATACAACAGCTTATAAAAAAGATAATACAACATGATCAGGTAGGCTTTATCCCAGGAATGCAAGGTTGGTTCAACATACGCAAAACCATAAATGTAATACACCATATTAACAGGAAGAAAGATAAAAACCATATGATCATATCAATTGATGAAGAAAAAGCATTTGATAAGTTACGACATCCCTTCATGATCAAGACTCTCAGCAAAATTGGCATAGAAGGGTCATTTCTCAACACAGTAAAAGCTATCTATGAAAAATCCATAGTGAACATCATCCTGAATGGAGAAAAGCTGAAAGCTTTCCCACTAAAAATGGGTACAGTACAAGGATGGCCATTTTCTCCATTCCTTTTCAATATAGTACTCGAAGTCCTCGCCAATGCAATCAGAAAAGAGGAACAAATAAAAGGCATTCAAATAGGAAAAGAAGAGGTGAAACTCTCTCTATTCACAGATGACATGAATGCATACATAGAAGACCCAATGGTTTCCATGAAAAAATTTCTGGAAGTAATGCATGAATACAGTAAAGTTGAGGATACAAAATTAATATAAAGAAATCTATAGCATTTCTATATACGAACAACAGGCAGACTGAGATAGAATTGAAAAAAGTTATTCCATTTACCATAGCCACAAAAAGTATAAGATACTTAGGAATAAATCTAATCAAAGACGTTAAAGACCTCTACAAGGAAAACTACGAGAAGCTAAAAAAAAAAAATTGAAAATGACACAAAAAAGTGGAAGGATATCCCTTGTTCCTGGATTGGAATAATTAATATAATCAAAATGGCAATTCTACCCAAATTAATCTACATATTTATGGTAATGCCAATCAAAGTACCTGACACATTCTTCACAGATCTAGAAAAGACAATCACAAAACTCATCTGGAATCATAAAAGACCCTGTATTGTCAATACAATTCTACACAAGAAGAGTGGAATGGGTGGCATCTCATTCCCTGACCCAAAAACATACTACAAAGCTGTGGTGATCAAAACAGCATGGTAATGGCACAGAAAGAGATGCATGGACCAATGGAACAGAATATGGTCCCCAAAATAATTCCCAAACATACAGTCAACTGATTTTTGACAAGGGGTACCAGTCGATCCAGTAGGAAAAGGACAACCTCTTCAGTAAATTGTCCTGGAAAAACTGGATTTCCACCTGCAGAAAGATGAATCTGAACCCCTACCTCTCACTTTTGACAAAAATCAAGTCCAGGTGGATCAAGGATCTAAATCTAAGATCTCAAACTGTAAAACTGCTCCTGGAAAACACTGGGGAGATTCTCAGAGACACTTTGGTAGGGA
>NW_006206544.1:2274428-2305091 GCF_000334495.1 Tupaia belangeri chinensis
CAAAAAAAAAAAAAAAAAAAAGATGACATACAAATAGCCAGAAGGCATATGAAAATATGCTCAACATCTCTCATCGTAAGGGGAATGTAGATCAAAACAACAATGAGATACCACCAAACCCCAGTCAGATTGTCTAAGATTAAAAAAAAAAAAAAAATGATAAGTGTTGGTGGGGGTGTGGTGAAAGGGGAACTCTTTTACACAGCTGGTGGGAATGTAAATTGGTCCAGCCACTGTGGAGAACAATTTGGAGATTCCTCAGAAATCTACAAATAGAACTACCATCTGATCCAGCAGTCCCACTTCTTCGTATCTACCCAAATGACAGAAGAATTCTTCATTGGAAAAGTGCTTGCACATTGACGTTTATTGCAGCACTATTCACGATTGCTAAAACACAGAACCAACCCAAATGTCCCCATACAGATGAATGGATTGAAAAACATATATTCTATGGAATACTATTCAGTCATAAAAACCAACAAAATCCTGGCTTTTGACAGAAAGTGTAAGAATACGTAAGATTTAATGCTGAGTGAAACAAGCCAGGCTATGAAGGAGAGACATTGTATGTCCCCACTTAATATATACCGAGTGTCTGCACTCTATGATTGAAACTGATCGACTAAAAGTTGTACAAAAACAGGAGATGGGTGTGAATGCCAGATATGGTATGTGTGGAGGAGTGGGGCCTAAGGAAGGACATTTGGAGGAGGGATACGGAGGCAGAGCATTGACGGGATGAGGAGGTAGGGTGTTATCGTTTGAAGATATTTTGATCAACTGGACTGGGGAGAAATGTTCACATATTGAAATGTTCACTTTGTAAGCTAAAATAATGTGATTGAGTGTATAAAAAATTAAAAATAAAACAAAAACAGAAACAAAAACAATTTAAAAAATAAAATAAAAAAATACTGTTTACTAAAGAATCACAAAACAAATTAATCTAGACATAAATGCAAAATAGACCTGAACCCTAAAAACTGAAAAAGTATTGCTGAAAGTAATTAAAGACATAAATAAATGAGGGGATATAATGTAGTCATAATTGAAGGGTTCACTCTTGTTAAAATGTCTACCAACCCTCTGTACATTCAAAATGATCTCAATAAAATTCCCAGAATGTTTTGGGGAAAAAAAAAAGAATTTAATAAATAAATAATTCTTTAAAAATAACAACAACAACAAACAAACTTTAGCTCCTCCACTCCACCAGTACTACTATGGTTTGGATAATAGTTCGTCCCCTCATGTTTTGGAAGTATGTGTTGGGAAGTAGGAAAAACTGCTGGGTGATGATTGGATCATGGTGATTGTATCATAGAGGTACCATTTCACAAAGAGATTAATGATGTCTCAGGAGACTAGTAAATGATAATTTTTGTGAGGAGTTTGTTCCCCACAAACCTGTTGTTTATAAAAGAAAGAGCTCACTCTCTTCATGTACCTGCTACCCCCTGTTCTTTTATCAGCTAGATGTATAACTTCATACATTCCAGGCACTAGAATTGTCAGTCAATAAGCTTCTATTTCTTTATAAATTTCCCATTTCAGGTAATTCTGTTAACATAATAATGGACTAAAATGATTGATCTTCAGACAGCTCCACCATGATATCTATTTGTTAGCACCAGACCAACCCAGATATGGGTGACAAGGGGGTGGCACTGTTTTTAGTCAACTTAAGAACAGTTATAAAACATTCTAAAATAAAGGGTAGAAATCAAAATATTGGAGGGCATAAAAGCAGTGAAAATAGTTAGCAATGATAAGACAGTGTGGAACTGGGTGAGGGAAGAGTGTGGAGAAGGATATCAAGAGAACAAATAGAGAAGCATGACATTAGTGGGATTCAGATATGGTTTATTACCTGTTGATGATGATATGTATAGTATTCTCAACTGGACTGGTCTGAGAAGTATTTCATGTTGGGTAAAGTCTTTTTATAAGCAAACTGACAAATAGTGATTGAATGTTTAAAGAATAATTGGAATAATATAATAATAATAATTTGGAAAAAATGAAAACCTATTGGATGATGATTATGGGGATTTTAATGTCATTGTATTGACTGATATGAATGATATTCCTTCTGGGAAAAAAATGTAGTACACTGTAAAGCTATATGTGATTCAATGTAGTAAAAAGAAGATTATGATAATAATAAATTTTAAAAAGAAAAACAAAATTGATAAATGGATACAAAGTCTGAAAAAAACATTCTAAAATGAAATTGTTTTATGTTATCTTCATGAGATAATTATTCTAAATAATGTTAGTGATATTCCATTTTCCACTGCAGCCCCCAAATTTTTTGATGGTCTACATTCTAAATATAGTTGCTGTATGTTTTATAATATATGCTGTAATGATCCTATTTTTATAAACCATTTATTAATGAATATTGTGTTCTACAGGAAGTGAATTAGGAGAACGCTAGTTAAACAGTGACCATCAGGGGGTACATGCAATTCAGCTACAGGCATTCCTAGTTCCAACTTCCCATAGACAACATATGCCTCTCTACCTCATTGATACTGTGTATTCCAATATTTGAACATGAGATTTGGATCTCACAACATGATAGCTCATGAAACAGTATAAATTACTTCAATTCTGCCATTTGTATGACCACATGGAGTTTTGTGCTCAAAATTTTAAATAGTGACTGTGTAAACTATCTTTTTAATACTAAAATATTTTTTTATTGTTAACTTTATAGTAATGAATTAAAAATAATGATTAGTGACTAGTGTATGGCTCTTATGAAAAGTAATTTTATTGTTTAGCCTGGAAAATGTACATTTGAAAAATCCACTTAGGGCATGTAATATGTTAGACATACAAGTACACTGTCATTTTCAAAATTCCCTCCTTGCATTTATCATCACATAACATATTCTATATTGTTCTTTATTGCCTATTTCCCCATCACTAGACTATAAACCTTACAGGCCAAAGGATGGCGTGGTGGTTGAGGGCGCTAGACTCTCACATGGCCAACTGTGGTTAAAGTTCCAGACCTGGCAGCTTTCTCTCTCTCTGTCTCTCTCTCTCTCTGTCTCCCTCTCTGGTAAAATTAAAAAATAAATAAATAAAGTTAAATAAATTCTTATAAAAAATATATATATATAAACCTTACAAGAATGATGCTTTGTGAACTTTCACAGCTCTAGTCTAGTGTCAGAAATAATGACCAGCGTATAATAGATAATAATGAATGGGGGGAAAGGAGGAAGGAAGATAGCAAAAAAGAAAGGAAGTTAGGAAGGGAAGAAAGATGGAAGGGGAGAGAAAGAAAGGAAAGACAGACATCAAATCTCCGAGGTATTTCTGTGCTAGCACAGATCCTTTATTTCCTGTGAAGGGTATTTTTTAATTAATTTATTTTTTTTAGAGACTTTTGATATAGGACAAATGCACTTGCAGAGAAATAGAGAAATCACCCTCCACGAGGTGTGGCCACACCACAATCCATTCTCCAGTCACTTCTGGGGATTTGGGGCACACATGCACCTGTGCAAGTTTCAAGCCACAGGGTCTGGGACATGACCTGCAGTCAACCACAGGGAGTTCAGCACCTCAACCACTATGCCATCTGTTGACCACAGGTTAATGAGATTTTTTTTTTTTTTTGAGAGGTTTTTGCTATAGGGCATGTGCGCTTGCCAGAAAGACAGAGACAGACAGAAAGTGAGAAATCACCCCCCAGAGGGGATGGCCACACCACAATCCCTTCTCCTCGATTCTTCTCTTGGGATCTTGGGCATGCACGCATATGCACTCCGCATGAGTTTAAGCCACTGGGTCTGGGACTTAGAACCATGGTCGACTACATGGGAGTCCAGTGACATAGCCATTACGTCAACTGCTGGTCTTTGTGAGAGTTTTTAAAATATTTCAAAGAGTGATATAATTTAATACGGAATCTAAAAGGAGAATAGATATGAAAAGACAAATTAGCCAAGAGGCTAATGTGAGGCTACTGCTGAGATGCAGAAAGTGAAATGTAACAAACATCAGAGATGCCAGGGTAAGAAAGCATTTTACAGAGTATTCATAAAATACAATTGCTATAACACTCAAGAGCAGTCCAGGAAAATCCCATACTTTGGATGATGATATCCGCTAAGAAAGAGGAGCAACCACAGACATGGCAAAATTTACAAAGAGATACCCAGGATCTGAATGTAGCAATCTGTTGCTCAGGACAGAAAGACAGGTCAGGGCAAATAAAAACGTTTAAGTAATCCACATTTGGATGGTCACTGAAGCAAGGAAAGGAAATGAGATTATCCCTGAATACTGCATGATGAGAAAAAGAATAAAAGGAAAGAAAACAGAATTTGATAGAAATTATTATTTTCCTGGTTTGTTGTATTTATGAAAATAGACTTTTCTTCTTCTATTTGTGTGTTTTTTTTAACAATCTAAAGTTCTGAAAGAAATTTTTTTTTTTGTGGTAACCATAAATCCTTCGGTATAGTCAGTGGAATGTCAGATAACATGAAAAAATATTCTTTTTCTTCTATGTTCATGTTCCTTTTGTGTAATGGAATTTACAAATAATAACTCCTTTGCATTCTTTTTAAAACAGAATTCTCATACTGTGACAGATTGCTTCTGTGTTATTACTGTAGATGTACTAGATTTTAAATTGGCACAGGACAGCATCGCCTTGACCATCCTATCTGACAAAAATGTCATAATTTAAGTAACAAAAAAATCAGATAGTATATATTAGACCATCAGAAAAGTCAAGAGTCTTTTAATGTAAAAAATGGATCATGGTGATTGCATCATAGAGGTACCATTTCACAAATTTTTATGCAAAACTATGTCATGACTTTCCGATGACTCAATATGTACCTAAATGACATTTTAGGTCTCTTAATATCATATTTTCTAAACATTATATTAAGCCCTTTTTAAAGCTCAATTCTTTAGGCCAGCAGGTGATTGGGCAGCTAGATTCCCAAATGGCCAAATGCAGTTCGATTCCCAGATCTGGCAGTTTGCTTTCTCACTTTCTCTGTCTCTCCCTTTCTCTCTCTCTCTCTCTGGTGCCCTACATACCCTACAGCAAAATTTAAAATCAAATAATAATAAATAAAATTAAATAAATGATTCTTTAAAAATACATAAATGGAACTCAACTCTTAAAAGATAAAAGCCACAGTGGAAAGAAAACAAAATTATTAATTATTTTATTAATTTGTTACAGCACATAAAATAATCAACCAATTATATTCAATAAAATTGGAATTAGGTACTGGATATCTTTTACTGACTCTAGTAATTTTTTAAAAAGTGGTTGTGATACTATTTCACTAAGGATAAAAGAATCTGTATGGATGCAAAGAGGAAAGAAAGATAAAACTTGACATTACCTCTTTAAGCAATTGATTTCAAATACAAAGCTAATTTAATCTTTTTTTTAGCCACTTTGAAGATACAAGAGAATGAGTGGTATCTTTAAGTGAAAAAATAAATTAATGGCAAAGTTTTGTAGTTGTAATTCTGGCTAAATTCCCATGTCAGTTTTTATAATCCTAAAACAGTGACACAGAAAGAAAGCCTCTACCATGGGACAGTACAAATGAGACTAATTAAACACTTCATATTATTTCTATATGCTGGGCAGATTCAATGGCAAAGGAAAGAAAATAAATAATTTTTCCTTTTTTAGAGAGATTTTTTTACTATAGGGTGTATACACTCGCTGGAGAGACAGAGAAACAGAAAGTGAGAAATCACCCCGCAAGGGGGATGGCCACACCACAATCCCTTCTACTCCATTCTCCTCTCAGGAATTTGGGCATGCACACACACATGCCTGGCATGAGTTTCAAGTCCTAGAGTCTAGGACTTGAACCACAGCTGGCCATGAGGGAGTCCAGAGACATAACTATTACATAATCTTTTACATAATCTTCTAGTCTCAAATATTTATTTAAAATAAAAATGGAAGTCATCATGTTCCATCACAAATCTAGGGGAGTTGGAGCAAATATGTAAAAACACAAATATATATATATATATATATTCATATATATATATATATTGACATATATATATATATGGTCAGTCAATAAATAAAAACACATATTGCTGATTTATGTGATTTAGAAATGCATATCCTGAATTTAAGTTAAGAAAGAGACAGAAATGCTAGGAACCATAATCTTTCACCAAGATCTGTGACACAATAATTCACAAATAGGACCGATTCCATTTTAGGCTTCATTGGAAAATGCAATTAAGGGGAACAGAGATTTTTTTCCAAGTCTACCAAAGTACACAGCAATTAAGTTTATATTTTAAAAATTATCTCACATACTCGCTGATGTGTATAACTGAAAAAAATAGTACAAAGCTTATACATACATTGTTAATAGCTTATGTTTTTTCCTAATTAACAAAACTGGGGTAAAATACCATTAAAATGGATAGTATAAATACTTTCATAAAATAATATATAGAGTATTTCACTTTCCAGGAGAAAAAATTACCAAATATTTTTAACCCTTAAAATTCATAGTAGTGAAACATCAATACAGAATTCATTTAATAGAATCAGATTATTTATGCTTCATATCCTCTTTCTAAAGGGTCTTCTAGTGTGTGATATTTTTGCTGTTGATTTAGTCATTAGTTTTATATTGATGGCTTACATATAAATATTCATATCAATAAATAGTTCAAAATATTTTTATTGATGATACAAATCATTGACAGTTTTATATTATCTTGGTTTAACATCCTGTCACTTGACTAATATTGAAATTGAACATTTATTAACAGAAAATGTAAGAATATCACAAATTTTAGTCCCAACTTCTATTGATTTTATTCTCTGTAATTATCAAATATAAATCTGTTGCTTAATGAATAGGTAAGCAGATAAAACAAATTTAAATGCTTTGTATTGAAACAGATCTTCCAAATGATTGCACTTAATTACCCTATTTTTATATTTAAATATACAATAAACCAAGCAGTATTATTGACTTACCACCCCAATTCTTTCTCACATTTATATAAACTATTTTTCTTTTCTTTTTATTTCTTTTTTTTAAGAGATTATTACTATAGAGCACATGCACTTGCTAGAGAGACAGAGAGAGATAAAGAGACAGAAAGCAAGAAATCACGCCCCCCTGGAGGATGCCCACACTGCAATCCCTTCTCCTCTGTCTTTTCCCTTGGATCTTGGGCACTCATGCACACATGCCTGGTGTTAATTTGAAGCTGCCAGATCTGGGACTTGAACTGCAGTCAGTCATGTGGGAATCCAGTGAAGTAGCTGCTATGTCATCTTCTGGTCCCCATACCAATTATTTTAAGGGACATCAACTCATAATAATTTTATTTTTATGACTAAAATTGTAATATATGTTCAGTGTATAGTCTCAGTTATTTTATTTTTAAAAGAATTATTTTATTTAACTTTATTTATTTCCTTATTTTATTTGACCAGAGAGGGACAGAGGAAGAGAGAGAGAAAGTGAGAAAGCAAGCCACCAGGTCTAGGATCTGAACCCTGGTCAGCCAAGTGGGAGTTCAACGTTCTTTACCACTATGCCACCTGCGGGCTCCAAATCTCATTTATTTTAAATGAAGTAAATTCTGTCCATTTTCTAACTTTGATTTGAACATCTGAAAGTCACTGATGTAAAGCAAACATTTCCCAGCTCAATGTATAAATCTTCATGTGAGTAAAATGACTAAGTGACTGAATCACGGCTTATAATAATAATGCTGGCTGATATGAAGTTTTACCAAGGTATTACTTAAATAAAAACTGCCTTTTACATACATACATTTAAATAGAACTATTTTAGCAGACTCTGACAAAATTATAAACACTTTTAAAATTGCTTTCAATTACAATTTTTAAAAAACTGTAAATCAAAAATATGTGAAGACAATGTCTCTATAGACAACAAAATAATTAGACCAATATTCCATGGAGCTGTTTTTTCCCATCTCAAATAGCCATGATTTTCAGCTATATTTCTGTCAAAGGAAAGATTCATAGCAATGAGAAAATTTTTCATACGATTAGCTGATATAACCAAAAAAATACTTTGCTGTGATGTGTCTTAAAATCATAGGAGTAGACAGAGACATTCTTAAATAAATATTGCTTAAAGCCAACTGCAAAATTTAAAGTGAATAATGTAATCAGAATTTGAGCATTTGGAAAAAAAATGAACATTTAAAATACCATCTGTGAGCCTGAAGTTTCTATATGATTATGAACCAACAATATTCATAATTGTTTTACTCATCATTTTTGATAGCATAAACATGATATAAATGTAGGCATTACCTTAAACCTCCAACATATTCTTGTTTTTCAAATATGGTGATGTCAGAGTAGCCTAACCGAGCCAAAAAAGAAGCACAACTTATACTTGCAGGCCCAGCACCAAGAAGAGCAATCTTTGCAGAATAGGCTTCAGACATTTTTTCTGGAGGAGGCAGAGAAGGATTTCTGATCTGTGGGATATTCATTGCTTTGAACACCTATAGATAAAAAAAGAAAAAAGAAAAAAAAGACAGTAGTTAAATATTTTTAACTAAGTTTTATATCTTCAAACTTTTTAAATATTTTGATCTAATAGTGTTGTAAATAGAAGTGAACAGTACATTTTCAGTATTAATATGCTATACCCAGAATTGTGGTGTGGCGAGTGGATGAGGACTTGTGACTGATCAACTGTGAATCTTTAAAATTTGTTTCTAGAGTCATACCTGCTCTAGAAAGCATTCACCTTGAGTTCTCCTACATCTAGGCCAACATAAGTACTTCTCTTCTGAGTGCCTACAAAATAATCCATATGCCTCTAACATAAGCAGTTACCAATATGTGATTACCTGTGACATTTCTATGTCATTCAGTAGAAAGTTAGCTCCTTGCGACAAAATATGTATCATATATAATAGCATTACCATTATATGGAGAACCTCTGTAAATGAAAAAGGAGGTTTCTGTGTTCTGATGATCCAAAGGCAGCAAAAACAATAGTAGTGGCTAAACAAGAAAGAACCCTCATAAATATCCCAGAACATAGGTGTCATTCTGGATGCTACTCTGTAAGTGGGAATAACCAGAAGTAGACAATCAATGCAGCCTTGAGAGTCCCAGATTTGAATTAATGTGTTTAGTCCTCACGTTATCTGTCTACAAAATGATAAGGTATACCCTCAACAGAGAATAAGTCATTGACAATATTTACAAATTTTCCTATACAGTGCCTAACTTGTGATTAAAAAAAAAACAAGTCTTACCAGGAAGGAAAAAAAAAAGAAAATATGAGAATAAAAAGAGATGTATCATTATCTAGTAAATGTAGTTATCAAATATAAATTTCAGAAAAAGTATAAAAATATGTTCAAAATCTATAATAACAACAATATTAACTTGATTGGAAACGAACTTTTTTAAAATACAAGAAATTTCAGAAGAGAAAAAATTGAAATTAAAAATTAAATAATTATATTTAATAGGATGCTGGATAGTGAGCCAAAAAAGATGGGTTGGTAAAAATTATCTAGGCTAAAGCATGAAAAGAAAATACAGAAAAAAGAAAAAAGAGGAACAGAAGACAACATAAAAAGAGCTAATATATTGTAACTGTAACCCTAAAAGGAGAAGAAAGAATTAAGGAAAAGCATTATTTGGGAGAACTAGGACAAGAATTTCTCCAGAATGATGAAAGATATCCAAACACAAGTTCAGGAAGTTTTGAATCTTAAATAAGGTAAATATATTTTTTAAAAAAATCATACTTATGAACATCACCGTAAAATTGGTAAAAAAAAAAGTAGAAAAATAGAATATTAAAAACAAAGAATAAAGACAGAAAAATATCAGTCATCAACAATAAGCTGACAGGATTTCTCTCAAAAGAAACAATGTAAGTATAAAAATAATGAAGTTCTTTTTTTTTAGTGCTAAAAGAATGCAACTTCAGGACCAGCAAGTGGCATGGTGGTTAAGGTGCTGGACACTTCCACATGGCCAACCACGGTTCGAGACCTGGACCTGGCGGCTTCCTTTATCCCTTTCTCTCTCTCTGTCTCTCTCTGGTCAAATTAAAATAAATGAATGAATAAATAAAATTAAATAAATAATAATTAAAGAATAATGCAACTTCTACCTAGAATTCTTTCAGAAAAAAAAATTTCTTATTTTTTAAATTTTATTTTTTAAATTTATTTATTTTTATTATTCATACATTAAATCACTATACATCATTTAGATTGTGAAGAGACTTTACTCAGCATGATATACACCTCAGTCCAGCCCAGTTAAGACCACCATACATATCCTCATCAACAGATAATAAATCTAGTCCCACAAGTGTCTTACCTCTCCATTTTCCCCCCAAATTTCCTACAATCTTTCCCTCCCACAATTTATTTCCACTTTGTCTCTAGTGTCTATTACAATTTTTAATACTTTTATGTTCTCCAGTCTTTCAATCTCTACCATAGAGTGCAGACAGTCAGTATATGTTAAGTGGACACATACATAGCCTGACTTTCATAGCCTGACTTGCTTCACTCAGCAACAAATCTTCCATATTTGTCCACTTTCAATCAAATTCCAGGGCTGTTGTTTTGTATGGCTGAATAGTATTCCATAGAGTATATGTGCCACAATTTTTCAATCCATTCATCTCTCTGTGGACATTTGAGTTGGTTCCATGTCTTAGCAATCATGAATAATGCTGCAATGAAAATAGTCGTGCAAGTGCTTTTCTTACTGAGTTCTCCCCTGTCCTTTGGGTAGATATCCAGGCATGGAATTGCTGGATCATATAATAGTTCTATTTGAAGGTTTTTGAGGAACCTCTATATCGTTCTCCACAGTGGCTGGACCAATTTAAACTCCCACCATCAGTGTAGGAACATTTTCTTTAAATGTGAAGGTGGGATAAAGATATTTTCAGACTCTGTTGGCAGCAATAAAAGGGATACTAAAGGATGTTCTCCAGGATGAAGGAATCATACCATATGGGAAAACAGAAATGCAGGAAGAAATAAAGAGCAGTGAAAATTAAATATGTGGGCAAATATAAAAGAATATTTACTACAGAAAGTAACAATGTTACATATCATTTATGAAAAGTAAATTCTAGGGGCTGGCAGGTGGTGCACTGGTTGACGCACTGGAATCCATGTGGCTGACCATGGTTTGAGTCCGGTACCAGGTGACTTGTTTTCTTACTTTCTCTCTCTAGTTAAATTTTAAAAATTATAATAAATAAAATTAGAAATAAAAGAAGTAATTCTAAAATGCCTGATAGAGGGCCTGAGAGGTTAAATAGTAAACACATATTAGATCATAGCACTATTTCAAGAAATGATACAAGGACAAATACCTCACTTAAAACCAAGTTCCATTACTAAGACTAGGTCATTAAGCAAAATGGTCAATAAGTGAGAAACTTAAAGGCAGATGCCTTGTGGTGGGTTGTGGCACCATAGAATATGTATTTTTCAGAACACATCACATGACATCACATTAGAATAATGTGATTCTATCCATAAAAAAACCATAAATATACTAGCTAAGTACCAGAAAGTGGTAAGACACACCACAGCACAATAATATAAATCCAGTGCAATTGCTGTTATTCATTCTGAATACTACTATGGGTGAACAATAAAGCACAAATTTATAAATGAAATATGTTGTCTTGCATGATTGCAAATGCTTCATGTAGTGAATACTGACAGTAGCAACTAAACAAAGACTGAAGGGGATTACCAAGATTTAAACAGAATGAAAAAGGGGATTCTCAGTGTTGTAAACCTTGTCTGAGAGGTTCATTAAACAGGTTGTTAAGTGAAGAGTGGCTGTACCTATAAGACTATAATCAGCAAAGAATGTACCTTGTATCTGTACAATAACCACTGCAGTGATAGCAAAAAAATAAGAGTCAATTTTTTCTTTGAAAGTGGAGTGAAATTTTGAAAAATGCTTTATTTAGTTAAAAAGAAATACATAAGAGAAAACTAACATAAAAGCTGGTGAGGAGATAGAAAACCATGAAACAAGTAATAATATGAAGATATAACTAAAATGAGTAATTACATTATATATATATGGGCTATAATTCCAAAAAAAAGACAAAAAGTTGTAAAAGAGACAAATCTTAACTATAAGAAGACAAGGTGTAAAATTAAAGGTGAAAAAATTATACAATGCAAATACTAACTAAAGAAAGCTAGCATATGTTTACCAAATATCAGCCATATTAAGATACTTTAATACAAATTTCATTTCTAAAATTAAAAACCATTTCATGGTAATAAAAAGGTCAATTTTGCTAGGAACAAAATTTTAGAAATTCTAAATGATAAACAATTATATTTTTAAACACAAAGAAAACTGAGAGAACTAAAATCCAGAAAAATTACCAAAATATGTCACTAGTCTCCTCTCTTCAAAACTTGACTATCAATACAAGGGGCCTATAAATAAATTCATGTAATAGGTAAATTATTCATATTTAATGGATTACTTCACAGGGTTGCTTTTGCATTTTAGAGCTCAAAGCACTTAATTTTTCTCCTAGTGGAAAATCAGACCAAGATCAAGAAATGTAAATGAAAGCTTTCCTTTGGGGTGAGGAATAGGAAGGACAGGTCTATGTTTTGTTGACCTCATTCCATAAACTTTGCCATTCAAAATAAATAGGGAACATGAAAAAAAACTTTTTTAAAAATTCAAGATGGTATTATCAACAAGTGTTTTAAGACCTAATTTCTCAACCTAAGTTAAATGACTCTTCTATATGTTTCAATAACATTTTGTCATTTTTATCCTAATATTTTATCACATTTTACTAGTTTACTTATTTTTTCCCTCTCTTAGACAATAGTATCTTTAAGGGTACAAGCCATCTTTGAATTCAACTTTTAATCTCCAGTGTTTTTATACACAGAGGATATATATTTACTGATGAAGAGTTATTAGAGAGGTTTTTGCTATGCGCTCACCAGAGAGACAGAGAGAGACAGAGACAGAAAGTGAGAAATCACCACCCAGAGGGGATGGCCACGTTGCAATCTCTTCTCCTCCATTCTCCTCTCAGGATCTTGGGCACGAATGTACACGCGCCCAGCCTGAGTTTAAGCCACCGGGTCCAGGACTTAAACCACGGTCCACTACATGGGAGTCCAGAGACATAGTCATTTCACTAACTGCTGGTTCTAAAAGATATACAAACACAAGAGATGAGTGTGAATGCCAGATGTGGTGTGTGTGGAGGAGTAGGGCCTAGGGAAAAAAAATTTGGAGGAGTG
The DNA here is from genome assembly GCF_000334495.1 of Tupaia belangeri chinensis. Lineage (NCBI taxonomy): Eukaryota > Metazoa > Chordata > Mammalia > Scandentia > Tupaiidae > Tupaia > Tupaia belangeri. The sequence goes on from NW_006206544.1 coordinate 2,287,758, forward strand.
ATACAGAGGTCGAGCATTGACAGGATGGAGAGGGGTGGTGTAATCTATTGCTGATATTTCGATCAATGGGACTGGGGAGAATTGTTCACATACTGAAATTTTCACTTCATAAGCTAAACAATGTCATTGAATGTATATAAAAATTAATTAATTAATTAATTAAAAAATAGTTATTACAATAATTTCTTATTCTGTTACGATTTAGAGTTTTAAAATTTATAAATATGCACTGCTCTTCCCTGTGCTATCCAAATAATACATATCATCATTCATATTAATTTTTAATCACTGCATACTTTTACTTTGAATTCTTTCTAAGCAACGTGACCTAAATTCTAATTTTAAATGAATTACTTTATTGAACCATTAATAAATATTAGTTAAGATCTATTTTTTCCAAGTAAGATTTCACATACTTATCACAAACAGATATTTAAAATGTGTTTTTAACAGGGTTAGAGAGAATTACCGTTAATTTAGTTTAGGGATTAAATAAATGCTAATTTCTTTCACATTCAGATCAGCAATGTTAATTTTGTGACTAGTAAATAAAAGCTTCACTTCCCTATGCTAAAATTAACTAGTATTTATAAATTAATACTGCATTTTAACAAACTTTAGCAGCAAAAGATAAATGATTATTAAAACAGAATAATTTATTGCTGACATCTTATACAATGGAAGAAAATTTAAGGTAACTGGTTAAAGACTGTACTGTATAACAAGTTTGTTGCAATGTAAAGTTAAGGTTCGATAACCAAATAGAACAGGATTTATGAAATGTTTGTCTTATTGCATTCACTCGGTAGAAAAAAATAACTTATTAGACATCAAGCATATCTGACACAAGTTCTAGTTAATAGTATGCTAATAAAACAGCAAAGTTTTAGCTAATAGTATGCTAATAAAACAGCAATTATCCAAAAATATATAATATTTATACATATTTGACTAAGGGTATTTTAATATTTTTAAGGAATTTTTAATCATCCTTTTAAAAAAAACAATAAAATGTAAACAATGAATTTCGAAAAAATGTTTATTGAATCCCTACTAGTGCCCAACACAGAGATGGAGGCTCTAGTGATGTTTGAGAAATGAAAGCAAGAATATTCCTCAACATGCGTAGCACTATGAAGACTCAATAGGATGTAAATGGTTAGCCCTACTTGTGCAAATCTAATCCCTGCAGCTAATAAACTGTTCAATACTTCCTCAGTAATGTCTGAATTAGTATTTCTTGGTCTCTATTATATTGTATTCCTTTCTTTTGTTTTTTGTTTGTTTGTTTGTTTGCCACTTTTTATTGCTATCATCCTTCATAGTATTTCCTATAAAGTGAATATCTGAACAACATTTTGTACATTTTAGCACAAAGGGTAAAGTTTTTTCTTTTTAATTGGATTTTATTTCATAATTCCGTATCTACATTTAATTGTTGTACATCATCATGGCATACAATGTGGTTTTTCAAAGCATGCATGCTGTGTGTGATAATCAAACCAAGGAAATTACCATATATACTGTTTTCAACAAATAATTTTATGTTCATGTGTCTGTTAAGCACTTTTTTCCTGAGCCACTTCCACCCGTAACAGCCATCCACATCCCCTTCAATACAGTCTCTGGTATTTATTCTTTTCTTCATTACTATTATGCCTTCTCATCTTTAAATTTTTGCCAAACATAGACATTCAGTTTTCATTGAGTGGGGACATGCAGTGTTTGTCTTTCATATTCTGATTTATTTCACTTAGCATTCAATCTGTGTTTCTTCATTATGTGTCAAAGGACAGAATCTTGCTTTTCGTTATGACTGAGTAGCATACCAGCCACATTTAATATATGTGCCACATTTCTTTTTTTTTTAAGTTAAGAGAGTTTTTTTTTTTTTTTTTAACAACATTTTGTACATTTTAGCACAAAGGGTAAAGTTTTTTCTTTTTAATTGGATTTTATTTCATAATTCCGTATCTACATTTAATTGTTGTACATCATCATGGCATACAATGTGGTTTTTCAAAGCATGCATGCTGTGTGTGATAATCAAACCAAGGAAATTACCATATATACTGTTTTCAACAAATAATTTTATGTTCATGTGTCTGTTAAGCACTTTTTTCCTGAGCCACTTCCACCCGTAACAGCCATCCACATCCCCTTCAATACAGTCTCTGGTATTTATTCTTTTCTTCATTACTATTATGCCTTCTCATCTTTAAATTTTTGCCAAACACAGACATTCAGTTTTCATTGAGTGGGGACATGCAGTGTTTGTCTTTCATATTCTGATTTATTTCACTTAGCATTCAATCTGTGTTTCTTCATTATGTGTCAAAGGACAGAATCTTGCTTTTCGTTATGACTGAGTAGCATACCAGCCACATTTAATATATGTGCCACATTTCTTTTTTTTTTAAGTTAAGAGAGTTTTTTTTTTTTTTTTTTGAAGAGAAATTTTGTGATAGTAGTGTGTGCTCACTGGAGAGACAGAGAGAGAAAGAGAGAGAGAGAGAGAGAAACTAATAAATCACCTCCTGGGGGATGGCCAGGCCATAATCCCTTATCCTCCATTCTCCTCTTAGGATTTGGGGAATGCATGCACTAGTGTCTAGTGAGTTTCAAGCCACCGGGCCTAGGACTCATACTACAGTTGACCATTTGGGAAGCCAACATCTTAACCACCATGCCATCTGCTAGCCCTAGACATTTTAAATCTAGTTATCAGTTGGGCACTTAGATTGACTTCAGATCATAGCTATTGTGGATAATACTTACATAAACATACAGGGTAAGTTTATATATATATATATTTTTTTTTTTTTTAATTTGCCAGAGTGTGTGTAGTTGCCAGAGAGACAGAAGGACAGAGGGAGAAGAAAAGCAAAAAAACATCTCCATGGAAAATCATTACACTGCAATCTCTCCTCCTCCATTTCTTCCTCGTCCTTTTAAGATTTAGGGCACATACCTATACTTGCCCAGTGTGCTACTCAAGTCACCAGGTCTGTGACTTAAATGCATATGGGATCTAGTCACCTAATCACTACACCATAGGCCAGCCACTCTAAAGTTTTTCTTGCTCTGCCTATTCATTTATCTTTCCACCTCTACCCCTTAGAAACATACATCTTTCTCCTGTCCCTATACGTTTACCTTTTCTAGAATGTCATAGAGTTGGGGCCAGCAGGTGGTATGGTGGTTAAGGCATTGGATTCCCACACACCAACTGCAGTTTAGGTCACAGATGCGACAGCTTGAGGATCATGTCAAGTATGTGTGTATGTGTGCCCAGGAATTTGGGAGAATGGAGGTGATGGGATTGTGGCATGGCTGTTCCCCCTAGGGGATAATTTCTCACTTCTCCTCTCTTCATCTCTGTCTCTCTCTCTGGTGAGCATATATCCTCTATGGCAAAAACCTAAATAAATAAGAATGTCATAGAGTTAGAATTATCTAACCTATAGCCTTTGCAGGTTGGCTTCTCTTGTTAGTAATAAGCATGAAAGTTTGTCCCACATTTTAGTTTTTTGGTTTTTGTTTGTTTGTTTGTTTTTAGAGACTTTTGCTATTGGGAGCATGCACTTGCCAGAGAGACAAAGAAAGAGATATGGAGAGAGAGCAAGCAAAAAATCACCCCCAATGAGGAATGGCCATGTCACAATCCTGTCACCTCCATTCTCTTCTTGGGATTTTGGGCATGCATGCACATGCAGCTGGCATGAGTTCAAGCTGCCGGGTCTAAGACTTGAGTTGCAGTCAGACACGTGGGTACCCAATACTTTAACCACTATACCACCTGCTGACTCCTTTCCCATGTTTCTTTATAGTTATTTTCTTTTAGTGCCGATTAACATTCTACTATCTGAATGTACCGTAGTATTTCTATTCACGTACTGAAAACAACTTGGATTCTGCCAAGTGGTAATCACAAATAAAGCTGCTATGAATATCCTTGTTCAGGTTTTTATGTGAATGTAAATTTTTAGTTCTTTTGTGTAAACACCAAAGAGTGCAATTGCTGGATCATATGGTTAAGAGTATGTTTAATTTCATAAGAAAATGACAAACTATCTTCCAATGTGGTGTACAATTTTGCTTTCCCATAAGCAATGGATGATAGTTTCTCTTGCTTCATATACTTATCATTGTTCCCAAATGAAACTTCTCTTCATGAATACATTACATACTGGTTCAGCCAAAGTCATTACCATATACATTATAATCAACAGATTTCTTTCCATTTTAGATTCTTTAAATGTTTAGCTTCTTTTTTCTTTCCCTTGATTCCCTCACTCTCACCCTCCACCATTTCCCACTCTCCTCCCACACTGTCTTCAATATTACCATTGTTCTTTATGCTTTTATAACTTCCAGTCATTCAGTTTCTCCCATGGAGTGATGACATTTGGTATATAGAGAGTGGGGACATATAATGCCTCTCTCAAAGTCTGGCTTGCTTCCTAATCAAATTTTCAGAGATATTCTTCACATATTTAGCAGAAAAATTATACAATTTTCTGGAATTATGAAAGACCTTGTATTGCTAAAAAAAATTCTGTGCAAAAGTGGAGTAGGGAACATTTCAATCCCTGACTCCAAAATATATTACAAAGCTGAGATAATCAAAACAGCATGGTACTGGTACAAAAAACAGGCATGGAGACCAAAGGAACAGAATAGAAATCCTAGAAATAAACCCTGAAATGTACAGTTGACTGACTTTTTTCACAAAGGGCACCAGTCAATCGAGTAGAGGAAAAAAACCTCTTTAGCAAATGGCTCTAAAAAATGGTGCAGTCACCTGCAGAACGATGAAATTGGACCCCTATCTCTCATAATTAACAAAAATCAACTCAAAATGAATTAAAGATCTAAAACTAAGACCTCTAACTACTTGTGGAAAACACAGGGTAAATCCTTACAGACACAGGAGTAGGCAGACTTCTTGAACAAGATCCCAAAGCACAGGAAATAATCCCCAAAATAGAAAAGCAGAATTACATCAGATTAAAAAACTTGTGCAGAGCAAAAGAATCAATAATTAGAGTGAATCAACAGCCCTCAGAATGGGAGAATATATTTTCAAACATTGCCTCAAATAAGGGACTAATTACCAATGTATACAGGGAAATCAGACAGCTTGCCTGAAACGAAATGATCGCCCCAAATGAAAGAAGGACAAATGAGCTGAACAGACAATTTTCTAAGGAAGACATGCAAATGGCCAAAGACACATGAAAAATCCTCAACATTCCTTATCAAAAGGGAAATACGAATCAAAACCACAATGAGATACCACCTAACCCCAGTGAGAATGGCTATGGTTAAAAAACTAATATTAAAGAATCATAAATGCTGGAGAGGCTGTGGTGGAAATGGAACCCTCCTACACTATTAGTGGGAATGCAAATTAGTACAGCCACTGTGCAGAGCAATATTAAGGTTCCTCAAAGACCTACAAATAGAACTAACACCTGATCCAGCAGTTCCACTCTTGGGTATCCACTCAAAGGATAGGAAAACTCTCAGTTAGAAAAATACTTGCACATGCATGTTTACTGCAGCAGTATTCACAATTGCTAAGACATGGAACCAACCTAAATGTTCACAAACAGATAAATGAATTGAAAAATTGTATACATATACACTACAGAATACTACTTAGTCATAAAAAAAAAGAAACCTTGGTATTTGATAGAAAGTGGACAAATATTGAAAATTTATTGCTCCATATAAACTTTAAAAGCAGTTTGTCAATATCCATAAGAAAATTTGCTGAGGGACCAGCAGTTAGCGTCATGTCTATGTCGCTGGACTACCATGTAGTAGACCGCGGTTTGCATCCCGAACTCAGTGGCTTAAAACTCACGCTGGGTGCGTGTGCATGCGTGCCCAAGATCCTGAGAGGAGAATAGTGGAGAAGGGATTGTGGCATGGCCATCCCCCTGGGGGGGGTGATTTCTCACTTTCTATTGCTCTGTCTCTCTCTGTCTGTCTGGTGAGCACACGTGCCCTAAAGCAAAAACCTCTCCAAAAAAAGAAAAAAAATTTGCTGAAATTTTTTTTTTTAATTGGGATTGCATTGAATCTATAGGTCAAACTGGGAAGAACTGACATTTTGACAATACTGAGTTTTCCTAATCAGAAACATGGAATATGTCTCCATTTATTTAGTTCTTTGATTTCTTTCACCAGAGTTTTATTATTTTCCCCATATACAGAACTTGTACATCTTTTGTTAGATTTATAATTTTATTTTTAACAGTGCTAATGTAAATGACATATTTTTTAATAATTATTTAATTTTTTTATTTTTAATTTGATCAGAGAAAGAAAGTGAGAAAGCAAGCAGCCAGGTCCGGGACTTGAACTGTGGTCAGCCATGTGGAATACAGTGCCTCAACCATCATACCACCTGCAGGCCCCAATAACATTATATTTTAAGTTTCAAATTCTAATTGTCCATTGCTGATGTATAATAAGACAATTGACTTTCATATCTCAACCTTATATCTTGAAACTGTGTTATAATTGCTTATTAGTCCCAGGAGTTCTTTTGTTTATTCTGGATTATTTATTGAATTGTCAACATAAATAATCATGTCATGGGAATGGGAATAATCCCAGCGCATAATAGAGTTCTACCAAATAGTAGGCATTCAACAAGATTTTGATGAATTTCAAATTTTCTGAATTCCAGTGTTATGCTTAAACAAGTCAAAATTCACTAATGGGAAAAAGAACACTTTTATTTTTTTTCCTGCTTTATATATATACATTTTACGTCCTCTTATCTTCGCACACTGTATTTATATTCATTTTAGGGTCTGCTTTCCTTAAAAATATTGTTGCACTTTATTTCAAGATTATTTTACTTTGTTTTTATCAGAATAACAAAAACTTACAGAGTCTTAAATATAACATGTACTGTGTTGTAAGAAACAATGAAACTGCCCTAGAAATAGCCCTAATAAAGTTCATTACTAGGTTTACTTCTGTAAAACTATGTCCAGTGACTAGTAACTGAACTGATTATCTGCTAGACACTTTGTAAGGAACTTTATATATTTTTTTCACTTAATAACATAAACTATAAACTACTCAAGAGAGTTTTCCTTTTCAATCCGTAATCCCAGGGCAAAATAGAGTTCGACCGCATAGTAGGCATTCAACAAGATTTTGATGAATTTCAAATTTTCTGAATTCCAGTGTTATACTTAAACAAGTCAAAATTCACTAAGTAAAACATTCCTGCCTTGTGATAATGAAGGACAATTATTTACAAGTGAATTTTCTTTTTGAGAAGCATTTTAAAGTAAATTTCCTTGCATAATCTTTCTGTGATTTCTGATCTTTCACTTATCTGGAAAGTGCATTTATTTCATCACTCCAAATTGGCTTTACTAGCATTTTCTCCATAATTTTCACATTATTTTGAGGCAAGGGAGAGATTGCCCTGATTTTAAAAATGGAAAGATTGAGATACTGAGAGGAGCCATGGGATTTTTCCCCAAGTTTCCTCACATTCTGCAGACAGAAACAGTATAATTTTGTAATCATTATATAGTGCTATATAAATGAAAAAGAACATAACACTGTAAATGGGAGGATATTTACGAATTCTAATTTGAGGGTAACTCTTTCTCATTTTAATCTTTCTTATTTTCTAAAATGGTACATAATAAAAATAAACATGAATGTTTGGTAGCTATAATTCTTCCCCAATTACTCTGTTTGTTCTTATTAAGCGAGCAGTAGCAAGAGTAAACTATAGAGAAATCCTGACAAATAAAATATTTTTGGAAATTTCAGAACATCTTCATTAGATAAAAAGTAAATTTTAAAAGGATAGTTGCATTCCAAATATCTCCTAAGAGGCTTAACTTTTGTCAAGTATTTAGCTTGATCCCATTATAGAATAAAGATAATTTTTGGTAATTTCAAAAAAGATGATTTCATGGGAACCAGCTGGACTCCCACGTAGTCGACTGCGGTTCGCGTCCCGGACCCAGTGGCTTAAAACTCACGCCGGGCTCATGTGCATGCGTGCCCAAGATCCCGAGAGGAGAATGTAGGAGAAGGGATTGCGGCGTGATCATCCCCCCTTGGGTGATTTCTCGCTTTCTGTCTCTATGTCTCTCTCTGTCTGTCTGGTGAGCGCACACGCCCTATAGCGAAAATCTCGCCCCCCCCCCAAAAAAAAAGATTATTTCATCAGTTCAGGTTCAAAAAAAACTTAATAAAAACAATATATTCATTTTCATTTTTCTGATTTTGTCTCTTGATTTATTTAACTAGCAGAATGACAGTTGGGTTACCTTTTGGATGCCTGAATGGGGAAAGATTATTTGTGCATCCAAAAGTAAGTTACCTCAGATTACATGCTTTCTAGTAGATGCTTCTGTGTAATTTTCTTAGTAATGTGCTTTTTTTTTTTTTTTTTTTTTGGTACAAGAAGTCAAAAAAAATACTGAGTACAGACTATTTACTGCATTCAATCTATAAAAAGAAGGCTACCTGACAAATGGCTTTCTTCACAATTAAACATATCCCACCAAAGTGGGGCCTGTGCTTCAAATGTATTAAAAATAAGGAAAACTTCATATCATACAAAATTTTTAGTTATTAAAATTATCAATGTATTAGCAATTCTTAAAGATTTTGTTTCACAATTTTCAATAGACATTTTGAGAGAAGCCTTTGGAATGGTAAAAATATTGTGTGATTGAAAACAATATTCTGTTTCATTCAGTTTCTACTTCAATATGGAAAATATTTGTATGTGTCCTTTATGTTCTGGATAACTGTATAAGTAGAAACATAAACCCTCCAGTATATAGATTCATGGCTAACAAAGTCCTTGTGTATCTTAGATATAGAAAAATTATTATAATGAAATCTGTTTGGTGCAGGCTTTATTTTTACACAGTGTGTTCTCAGAATAGGTGAGACAAAAAAAACCTATCCAGGAGAGAGGAAAAGCTGACACCTGAGACAACTCTTTTTTTAAAAAAACACATTACTTAAGAGTACTTCATCGGTCTAGATAATCAGTTCTGAAATTAAAGAGTAATAATTACTTTAGCATTTATTGTGAGGATTGTATGAGTCAATAATGATAATTTCCTGTAATTAGCATACTTTTTTTTTTTGGAGAGGTTTTTTGCTCTAAGGCACATGTGCTCTCCAGAAAGACAGAGAGAGACAGAGAGACAGAAAGCGAGAACCCCCCTGGGGGGGGATGGCCATGCCGCAATCCCTTCTCCTCCATTCTCCTCTCGGGATCTTGGGCACACACACACACACACACACACACACACACACAGCGTGAGTTTACGCCACCAGGTCTGGGACTCGAACCGCGGTCAACTACATGGGAGTCCAGTGACATAGCCATTATGCTTACTGCTGGTCCTGATTAGCATCCTTTTTATAAGGCACTCTTTAGGGAGCTTGACTTTCATATGTCCAATATTAACAATCTTCAGTTAGGTATGACTTCTCATTTTATAGACAAACTGATTTGTAACTTATTATTTTTATACTTTAGCCCATATTATTTGTTTGTTTGTTTGTTTGTTTATTAACAGAGAGTACATGCACTCACCAGAAAGACATGGGAAGATAGAGAGGGAAAGGGACCGTGATCACATTGTAATACCGTCTCTATTTCTCCATCCTGTCAGGATTTGGGGTACTCATACACACACACCTGACATGTTTTTTGAGCCAGGGTGTCTGGGATTATAACTATTCCTGTGGAATCCAGCTTCCTTAACCATCAGGCCACAGACCAGCTCTGTCCATATTCTAACGATTACACTAAATGTTATCCTTGGGATAGGAGACTGGACAATTGAGTTTAATGGTTAAGGTGATGAAATTCATTTGAGAACCTAGGTATTTATGTTTTGGTTATGAGCAAATTTACTCATCCAATAGCCCTTGCAGATTCACACTACTTGAAGCAAGCACTCTCAAGCCTTCAGGATTTGTTTATGCGACTGCCTCCGCCTTGAATGTCTTCCCACTACTGACTACGCTCAGTGAACACTGTATAAGACCCAGTTTAAATGTCACATATTTGCTCAACTTTTTTTCCCCCGCTAGACTGTCTACAAGGTTTCCTAGCTGCAGGTTTCCATGACACCGTCTCACTCCCCAGTCTCAGCACCTCACTGTATTTGCTTTCCTGTCTCCATGCCTATCTTGTTCATCGCAATACCTTAGAACTGAGATACTGCCTAGAATCTAGTCAGTAAGGCAGTCAGATATGTATGCAATTATGGAGTTGGACATTAAAGATTTCAGGAGCCCAACCATAGAGATGACATTTGACTGGGAACTAGAGAAACGATAAGTAGACAACAGAGAATGGAAGTGGAATTGTGGACTGGAGAGATCTTCCATCCTGTCAGCCTCAACTGATTGCTCTATATTAATATGATTTTTCTAGAAACAGCAGTAATGATTAACTCTAGACCCAATGTTACTTACTAAAAGATTAATATAATAAATTAGAAGGCTAGAATTGAAAGATAGCTGCAATTTAAATGTACTCATTATTATGTGACACATCAGAAAATTATTTTAAACCATTTTCAAAGAGGCAAATTTTTGTGTTTGGATCGTCATTATGTTTACTTTTTTGATCTATTTCATTATTTTCCATTATTTTCACTTCTTTTCCCACTCTCTGGTCTCTTTTTAGCTGACTGGGATAAATTCTACCTATGTTTATATATTCTTCTTTTTCTCTGCTACATCCAATTAACACTACAAATTTTCATGTAAAATGACTTGGGATGCATCTCAGAGTTGGTCATTGGAAGTTGTTGGGTCTAAATATTGTATAATCTTCAATGATTCTTAAACCCATGAGTCATTTAAAAATGTGCTTTATAAAGCTCCAAACAAAAAAATTGTTATTATTTTCATTTTAACAATATTTTTTTTCTTTTTTTGGAGAGGTTTTTGCTATAGGGCTTGTGTGCTAGTCAGAAAGACAGAGAGAGACAGAGAGACAGAAATCGAGAAATCACCTCCCCACCCCGGGGTGAAGGCCATGCTGCAATCCCTTCTCCTCCATTCTCCCCTTGGGTTCTTGGGCACGCATGCATATATGCCCGGCAGGAGTTTAAGTTGCTGGATCTGGGACTCAAACCACAGTCGACTACATGGGAGTCCAGCGACATAGCCATTATGCTAACTACTGGTCCCACAATATTTTTATTTTTGATGTCTAATTAATTTTGTTAGAGAAAAAAAATCTGTTTATATTGATTTGGATAGAATATACATTTATTACTCATTGTTTCTGATTGAGTACATAGTTTCATAATTGCTTGAAAAGAGGGCATCCTTTCCATAATAGTTAGGTTCAGAAAACTATATGGAGTTCTTATGTCAATCCAATAAACTTTATTCAAATATACCTTACTCATTTGGATAAGACTATGTTGTGATGTGTTTCGAAGTTTATGAATGCTATATCTTTAAAGAGATTCACTTTTTTTTTAATCATTACTTATTTTTTCTCTTCCTAAATACTTTCCCTGTTATTACATAAACTTTTATTTTTATCTATCTCTTTATACTTTCAAAGTTTATTTTATTTGTGAGACAGAGTGCTTGCATACAAATGAGAGAGAGAGAGTGACAGAGACCCTCAACTGGGTCCCATCACACTGTAATTCCCATTCCCCAGCCTTCTAGCTCATTAGGATCATTGGCATACCTACACACAGGGTGTTCCCCCGTCAACTTGATGCAAACCTAGGGTCACCACATGGCTTTCACTACTGCATTTCAGCACACTAATGACTCTAACATCAAGGCTAGGCTTACAACGTTATTTTTGACACTTTAAAATAACTTGTTATTATTACTATATAGTCAATATTCAATTATTGATTATTTAATTATGAATCACCATATTTTGATGATTTCTTTGTTCATCATTGTTTTTTATTTCTCTTTTATTCCAGGTTTGTTACCTTCACTCTAAAAATTAATCCTTAGTAGTTCTTATGAAAATGTGAATGTTAAAGCAACTTAGATTTTAAATGCCTGTAAATATCTTTATTTATGTTCTTACTGTCAAAGGAGAAATACAGTTCTTTGTCTTAGACGTTTACAAATTTTGTGCTCTTGGTCTCTGAAATTTATTGATACTGATGAGAAATCCAGGATCAGAGTAATTGTCATTTGGTTTTAAAGTAAGCTGTTTTCTCCTTTTCTGGAAGCATTGATTCTTCATTACCTTCACTATTTCAGAGTATTACACCTATATATCTAGCTGAAAGAGTGACATCTTTTCTTTCTTCTGAGAAATTCCTCACCATTACTGCTTCAAGCAATCTCTGTCTGCTTCAGAAACTCCTTTCCCATGTATATTGGAGTAGTCTAAGCTTCTTAATTTCTCAATTATACTTTTCATTTCCTTTTAGCTGTTTACTGTGTACTGATTGAATTTATTATTTTAAATTAAAGGTTATCTATTGTTACCTTAGATGACTAATACAGGGAGATAGAGAGAAGAGAAAAAGGGAGAGACACACAGCAGCCCCAACAGAATCTTCACACCATAATCCATCTCCAGCCACAACCAGTCCTGATTTCAGGCATGTGGGTGCCTCTGAGTGCCCAGGGAAGTCTCCAGATATGAAACCTGGAACCTTCCCAATACGGTTCAGTCTTGCAGAGCATTGCATTACCACTGCTCCACAGTATGGCCCTCATCTTGTTTTAATTTTGTCAATCAATTTTTAATTAAGCAAATCATGCAAATAGCCAGTACAAAATTTAACTTTTTCTCTTTTTTAAAATTTTTAATTCCCAGAGGGTATGTGTGTGATAGAGAGAGAGAGAGAGAGAGAGAGAGAGAGAGAAGGAGAAAGCACCCTCCAACGGGATTCAGTCACACTGCAATCCCTTCATTTCTCCATCCTCTCAGGATATGGGGCAAACATGCATACATGTCTGATGTTTTTCAGGTCTCTGGGGCTGAGGTTAAAACCACAGCTGGCCATGTGGTTTTAACCACTTAGCCACTAGGTCAGTGCCCGGCACCCAAGTTTAATTCTCTGTAGAAATCATTCTAGCAAATATTTCCAATTACCAATTTTTCATCTTAAATTATTTTGTTTCTTCATTACTTTATCTTATCTTTTCTATGTTATTTCTACTTATTTATTTTAAAGGCCTTATTATCCTAGTTGTGTTAAAGTTAGTATGGAATCTTGTCTTACTAGCTTAATCTTTGGATTATCACTAAAAGCATTCACTTTTCTAATGCAGTTTCTGACTTTTTGCTTCAGGTTTATGCTGAGCAAGTTTTTTTCTCTCTCATTGCATTTCGCCTTTCACTTGCCAGCAGGTATTTAGTGGCCTTCAGACACCTACACTTCTTTTCCTCTCTCCCACTACAGAACTAGGTCTCTAACTGAAAGAACATTCAGGGCTCTAGCTCTGAGGTTATGTTAAAGGCAGCAGAAGAAAGTGACTGTGTCACAAGGCACATACTGCACAGTTTTCTCTGCATTTTCCTGTCGCTTAATATAAACAGTAGCACTGTACAGTAGTTACACTACACACACACACACAAGCACACACACACACACACACACACACACACACACCAGACCAGCAGAGAGTGAGCCAAGTCTTCTGCTTACAGTCAAATACTTCTATATGATTTTTAGCCCCAAAGTGTATCTGTCTTCTTTTATAGTTCAGCTTTTAATTTGTTTAATGTGTTATTATATTGCATTTATTACCCTTTGGAGCAAAATGGGTGCTTTAAATTTTGACTCACAGCATCATGCTTTTCACAAGTGATTCATGCTCATACAGCAACACTGCTTTATACTACTTTATACCACTATTCATCAAACATATTTATGAAAAATGCACGTCAGGTTATTATGACTCAAACCAATAAAAATTCATCATTCTAAACCACAAGTTGCCTAAAAATAGTATATGATTGAACTAACAAAAAATAAATTTACAGACAAAAATAACTAATAGTGAATAATCTTAGTCAAGCAATTTTGGTAAATTTCACTTATTTTCCTTAAATTGCTGAAGATTATTTTTATGTTTTAAATCTCTTGATACTAATGTAAGGTTTTCAAACAAAATAAAATATTGTGATAAAATCCGATAGCAATCCATTCTATCCTACAGTTTTATTATCAATCGTGTACCAGCATTGAGTATTTATAATAGATTTCTAACAATTTTTGGAAAAGAATGCCAGATATTTAGTGAAATCTATCAAAGCATTATTTCTTTCTATTAATCACTGTATTAAGACTAAAAGCGGGAACACAAGTAGAATCTTAACAGATATTACTTGTATTTGCACTCCAGAAAAACCACATTTTAATGGGGTGAAAAAGGGACCAGCAGTTGGTGTAACGGCTATGTTGCTGAACTCCCTTATAATCAACCACGGTTCGAGTCCCAGACCTGGGACTTAAACTTCAGCTTAAACTCATGCTGGGTGCATGTGTGTGTGTGCCCAAGATCCCTAGATAATGGGGGAGAAGGGATTGCGTGTGGCGATCCCAGGGGGTGATTTCTCGCTTTCTGTCTCTCTGTCTCTCTAGCAAGCGCATATGCTTTATAGCAAAAACCTCTCAAAAAGTAAACAAATATATACATAAAAAATAAAATAAAATAAATAAAAGGGTAAAAAATATTGATTTACTACTGTTTATTATATACATTTCATCTATAATTTTATCTATATCCTGTTTTCCCATATATACTTAAGCTTTCTGTGTGTATTGTGGACAGTGTTCACAAACTATTAATAATACTATTTTAAATAGTAGCAGCATAAAAAAATTTTATTCAGAATTACACAATTGGGAAAATAGGGTAAATATGAGGTTTCCTTAACAACTATTCCTTAATCCATATTCTATTTATAAATGGCCTACAAAAGGTATTAGCCATAAATATTGTTTATTATTCATTATCATGGTAATTTATCTTAGTTTTAGAGTAGTTACATGAACTGACAGATTTTATTGACTTGCTAAACTATCATAAACATGCTAGGCTTATTCCCAAGTTTACTCATATACCAGCGATCACAAATTTAGACTTGGTGTTTCCAAATTAAAATAAAATTAAAAGAAAAGCTTACACTTCAGTTCTCCTCTTTTCCTTGACAACTACTAATGCTGTATATTTAAATTCAGACTAATATTTCAATGGTCAAAATAAATAAATAACAAAACTCTTTGGTAACATTCTTAAGTAAAAAAAAATCCCTAAGCTACACGTGTTGTTATACAAACTATTTTTATATCATTTTTTATAACTAACAGAAAATTAAAGGATTGTGAAGGATGGTCACTGAGACAACACAGTACAATAGATACTGCTGTAAATGTGGAGCCAGAACACCTGGGTCTACCTTGAACCCGTAACATTTACTGCTAACATTATTTGGAGCAAGTGAGAGTCTCTAAAATTAGAGAACAGAAATTAGAGCATTAGCTTTGTTTTCTAGATTTGCCTCTTACTAAACACGAGGTTGTAAAAGTTAATTAATTTTATAGAGCCTCTTGTTTTTCATATACAAAAAAGAAGATGCTAACATTTACTTCAAGGGCTATTTTGAGGATTAATCAAACTCTATGTTTATTTTTAGAGAGGTTTTTGTTATAGGGCATGTGTGCTAGTTAGGGAGACAGAGAGAGACAGAAAGTGAGATATCACCCCTACCCCTCAGAGGATGACCACGCTGCAATTCCTTCTTCTCCATTTTCCTCTTGAGAGCTCGGGCACACAGGTACACACACCCAGCGTTAGTTTCAAGCCGCTAGGTTTGCGACTTGAACCATGGTCAGCCATGTGGAAGTCCAGCAATGTAACCACTGCACCATTTGCTGGTCCCAAGAATTAATCAAACTGTAAATAAAGGAGCTAACATTGTGCAGGACACCAAGAGTTTGTTAAATGTTAACTATGATTTAAATTTTAACTCGTATGTCCAAAATGGGAAAAACATTTCCTAGTTTACATGCCTCCAGGGTTGTTTATCAACACTTTAATGTGAGATATTTTAAAAATTCAGGGACTAGCAGATGGCATAGTGGCTACATCACTAGACTCCCATGTAGTCGACTGTGGTTCGAGTCCTAGACCCAGTGGCTTAAACTCACACAGGGCACGAGCGCGTGCTCAAGATCTCGAGAGGAGAATGGAGGAGGAGGGATTGCAGTGTGGCCATCCTGGGGGGGTTTGGTGGTGGGCCCATCCTCCCTAGGGGGTGACTTCTCGCTTTCTGTCTCTCTCTGTCTTTCTAGTGAGCACAAGTGCCCTATAACAAAAGCCTCTCAAAAAAAAAAAAATCATTGACATGCTACACAAGTTCAGTATATTACAACTCTACATTTCTCCCTGCTTGATACTTTCCTTTGTGTTAAGATATAATCACCTCCAAAAACCAAGTGGAAAAAAAATGAATGAAAATTGGAATATAAGTCCAAGGATGCCAATGTAAAATGCATAGTTCTGTTGAATTTACTATCAAATATCAACCATTGGCTTTTACTATTTTCTGAGTAATTGCAATGATTCATAGGACCTGTAGTTTAAAAAGCAATCTACAAGAGTAGTTCCGGACACCAGGCGGACTGAGGCTGCAGGCTCGACCCTTCCGAATCTTCGTGCATCCCCACCATTCTTCCTCCTTGGACCCCAGGTTGGTTGTCTGGGACTTTAAGGTGAACTCCCACCCCACCCCACCCGCAATCGGGACCAGGCCGGCCAGTAGTTCCAAACACCAGGCAGACTGAGGCTGCAGGCCCGACAACCTGGTCCTGTCACTCATCCTCTGGCCCTTTCCCACTAGCCTTTGGACTCTCTGAATTTTGGTGATTTGAATAGTGTGCAGCGTGCATTGCAGGCCGTGCAATTTCTTTTTTTCATTTTGTTTTTCTTTGCTCTTGAGGTGTTGCTTATTAGGTCAGTTGGAGGCTCACCACTCCTTAGAAACAGGGAGGACTTTGGGCCATCCAGGGCTAGTGGCAACAGTTAATGGTAACTGTGAGCAACAGGTAGGCCAACCATAAGATAAATCATCTATTTTCTAATCCTGTACAACTTTGAACACTCAGAGATACCTTAAGTAAGTTAGGAAGAAACATATAGATTACCTGATGACTGGGAACAATCTCAGAGGCTCAAGAAATATGAGCAACCAACAAAAGGCCTCTCCCTCAAGGGAAATCATCAAACCTACACCATCCACTGTCAATACAATGGACGTCGCGGACATGTCTGATAAGGAATTCAGAATATTTGTAG
>NW_006206544.1:2309570-2346821 GCF_000334495.1 Tupaia belangeri chinensis
GAGGTGAAGAGAAGAGGATAGAAAAAGATAGCAAGAGAACAATAGAGAGGAAGGATGGTAGTGAGTATCAGATATGGCTTAATACCTGTTGATGAGGACATGTATAGTATTCTCAACTGGATTGGTCTGAGAAGTATTTCATGATGTGTAAAGTCTTTTTACAAGTAAAATGAGAAACAGTGATTGACTGCTTTAAAAAATAACTAGAATAATAATAATAATAATGATTGGGAAAAACATAGAAAAGATATTGAATGTTGAAGCGGGGAGATTAATGTCTCTGTATTGACTGACATGCATGGCATTCCCTTTTGAAAAAGCAATGTAATACACTGTAAAGTTATATGTAATCCAACATAATATAAAGAAGATTTTGATGATAATAAAAATAAAAAAGCAGTCTACAACAATTAGTTGTTTTTGCTTTTAAATTTTGTCAGAGGCTGTATATGCTCACCAGAGACAGAAAGAAAGAGAGAAAGTGAGAAAGCACCCTCCACAAGGAATGGCAATGCTATAATCCCCTCTTTATTTTTCTTTCCTTTAGGGATTGTGGGTACCCACACACATGTACCTGATGTGTTTTTCAAAGTGCAGGGTCTAGGACACATACCACACAGTTGACCATGTGGAATCCAGCCTCCTTAACCACAATGCTACTAGCCAGAACTACACTTAATTAATAATTAAACAATGCTCAATCCTTAACTAGTGATAGTTTATTATGCTGGGTGTTGACACAAACCGTTTGCCTAGGATGGTTCTAGGTTGTGTTTGCTGCATTGGACTAATTATTAATAATTTTCTTGTTCACTATTCAAAGTATTTCAGTAACTTGATTATCTTTCTTGTAAAGCAATCAACATAACACCCAGCTATAGTATATCGAAGCTCACATTTCAGTTTATGTAGGAATACTCATGTTTTTTGATGACTGGTTTTAATTGAGGGTCTGTACTTTTTTTATTGTCTCCACTTTTCTATTTAATAGATGGAATGTATCATAGAGACTACATTAATAAACAGAAGACAGGCAAAAGTCTATTGTTTTTTAAAATACATATTTCTAAACTCTCCTCAGATACTTATATAAGGCAAAGTTTTAAAGCTTTTAGTGCCCATCCTGTTCAAGATAAAAATATGGTAGAAAGAACCACATATTAACTTGAGTGTGCACACTCCTTATTCATTCATAATTCTTTATAGTATTTTTATAGGATTATGCAAAACATAAATGTTGATGTATTTTTAAATAATTGATAAATGTTCCTTAATGTAGTGTCATAAGAACTGGCTTCTGAAATTGTGTTAGCATATTTTTATTTGACTATAATCACTGATCAATTTGATTCAGAGTGATCAAAATCAATTTGATTGGAATTGATGTATATTTTATTATCTGTCTAATAAAATAAAGAACTAAAACACCTTAAAGACATAATAGTATATTATTTATTCATCCTTTAGGAAAAATCTTATATTCATGTATACAGTAAATGATCAGGGATAGTCAATAACATTCTGAAAAAAAGCAATTGAAAAATAAATACACACTGCCAGATAGCAAAATATATTATAAAATTATAGTACTTAATATAGTTCATACCACTTTAGGCTTACACAAATAGATCAGTGTAAAATAATAAAGAGCTTCCCCCCAAAATAACAGACAAATTCACAATTATGAACTTGCTATGTAAAATGAGCAGTATTACAAAACAGTCTGGAAACAGACTATATAATAAATAAATTGAGTTAACTTTTTTCAGAGAGAAAACACATATTTGGGACCAGCAAATGGCACATTGGTTTTGTTACTGGACTCTTACTTAGTTGATCATGCTTCAAGTTCCAGACCTGGCGGTTTAAACTCACGCCTGGTGTGTGTGAGTGTGTGCCCAAGATCCCAAGAGGATAAGGGATTGTGGCGCAGCGATCCTTTCTTGGGGGGGGGGGGCGAGGTCTTGCTTTCTGTCTCTCTATCTCTCTCTGTCTTTCCAACAAATACACATGCTATATAGCAGAAACCTCTCAAAAAAAAAAAAAAAAGAGAGAGAGATTGAGAGAGAAAACACATACATACTTAAAGAGTGGGTGTATTATATAAGATCCTTCAATCACAACTACACAACAGACAAAAAACACATATTAAAATTTTTAAAAATCGATATAATTTTGAATTTGAAGTTATATGACCAATAAATGTATGAAAAGATTTCTAAATATCAATTTTGGGACCAGCAGGGGGCATGGTGTTTAAGGTGCTGGACATTCCCACATGGCTGACCATGGTTCGAGTCCCAGAACTGGTGGCTTGCTTTCTCACTTTCTCTCTCGCACTCTCTCTCTGGGTCTATCTTTTGTCAAATTAAATAAATGAATGAATAAATAAAATTAAGTAAATATTTTTTTAATTAAACAAACAAATAAATATCAAATTCATTGAAGAAATACACACTATTTCTACAGTTATTTTTTATGAAACATGTACATAGAACAGATACAACAATTAATTAGTGTATGAGAGAGAAAGATAAATATTTAATTTAAAGCAAGTGAAACAAAATAAATTTTATTAATTACATAAAATATTCTTGCATTATTACAAATATTAAATTATGGGGCAAGAACCAGCTGTCAAATGACAGGTGATATTAAAAAACTTGCTGAGGAGGGACCAGTAGATGGCATAATGGCTATTTCACTAGACTCCCATGTAGTCAACCATGGTTCAAGTCCCGTACCCAGTGGCTTAAACTCATGCTGGATGCATGTGTGTGCGTGCCCAAGATTCCGAGACGAGGATGGAGAAGAAGGGATTGCAGCATGGCCATCCTCCCTGGGAGGTGGTTTCTCCCTTTCTGACCCTCTGTCTCTCTCTGTCTTTCTGACGAGTGCAAGAGCCCTGTAGTAAAATCATCTCCAAAAATAAATAAATAAATAAATAAATAAATAAATAAATAAATACCTGCTGAGGGAACCAGCAGGTGGCATAGAGATTGGGGCACTGTATTCCCATGTGGCCTACTGCAGTTTGAGTCCTAGATACAGGCTTGAAACTCACATGGGCATGTGTGTGTGCATGCCAAAATCCAGAGAGGAGAGTGGAGCAGGGATTGCAGCATGCCATCCTCCCTGAGGATGTGATTTCTGGCTTTCATCTCTCTGTCTCTCTCTCTCTTTGGTGAGTGCATGCTTCCTATGGCTAAAATAAATAAATAAATAAACCATACAAAATAAATAAACAAAAACACCTGCCTAGAAATACAATTAAAGAGAAATCTAAAGAGTAATTCAGAAAGACAGAGAGAGACAGAAAACAAGAAATCACTCCCCAAGGGGGATGGGCACACTGCAATCCCTTCTCCTCCATTCTCCTCTCGGGATCTTGGGCACACACGCACACGAGTCCGGCATGAGTTTAAGCTGCCGGGTCCAGGACTTGAACCGTCGTCAACTACAGGAGTCTAGCAACATAGCCATTACACTAACTGCTGGTCCCAAGAGCGATTCTTTTTATCAGTAAGTCAGCTGATTTAGTTTACAATTCTATTGTCAGTTACATTCTTAACTAAAAATATAAAGCCTACCTAAAAGTACAGTGCCAAGTATGTAACATGCTAAACAGAATATTTAATAGATATTATAATAACCTCATAAAATGCTTATTGTGAAAGACATTGTGTTTAGATATCAATATCATAATCTACTATATTCCTAAAAATTGATAATTGAGTCAGTAAATTTTTTGTAAAACTGGCTCTCATCACATCACTATCCTCTTGCCTCAGCCTCCCAGCTCGGACTATACAGATACATACCACCACATGCAGGTCACTTTCAGACAAATTCTCAGCACGTTATCCAGGCTAGCTTTGAGCTCATGATCTTCCTGCCTTACTTAGTCCCCCAAATAACTGGGACTACATCTATTTGTGTCCTACCACACTAGGCCTTCAGGATCGACCCAGAATTAAACCTGGGCCACTCATGTAGTTCTATGCTGTAGAAAAGTGCATCGTTACAACATTTACACCTTGGTCAGGTCAGTAACAGTAATTTGAAACACCAATTTCTAGTTGTAATTCATTGTAACGTTTAGTCAAACTTTAGAAACGTGGAATTTTAATTATAATTTTTTTCTAAATTGTCTCCATAACTCTTTAATATCAGGAAAAGGGAACTGATGTGACATGCTGCTAATTTTCTATTTTAAATTATTTTTTCAAATTTTAGGTAATGGGTAGGAAGATGCACTGTCATTTCTTTCCTCTTCCAACAATTTATTAATTAAATTTGAGAGGCGAAGAGAGTCTAGTTGGTCTACTAAATATAATGAATATACGACTTCTTTAAAATTCAATTAAATACTCAAATGCTTTCAAAATACAATTTTTTTTTCTCTTTATTGGAGAGGTTTTTTTTGCTACAGGGCGCATGTGCTCACCAGAAAGAGACAGAGAGACAGGAAGTGAGTAATCACCCTCTGGGGGGATCACCCCACAATCCCTTCTCCGCCATTCTTCTCTCAGGATCTTGGGCACGCAAGCACACGCGCCCAGCATGAGTTTAAGCCACCAGGTCCAGGACTCGAACCACAGTCGAGTGCATGGGAGTCTAGCAACATAGCCATTACACTAACTGCTGGGCCCCAAAATAAAATTTTCAAGGGTTATATTCGTGCAAAGAAATTTAAAAGCACTCACAAGATTGACAAAAATCCACACCAAACTAGAATCGCCAATAAAATCAACACCAAACTATTTTATTTTTTCCAAATTATTTTACTGAAACAATATTACTGCAGATTACAATGTGATTAATAGGAAAAACTGTCTTCCAGAGAGGAGCACTCACCCGTGCAGCTTCTTTATTGCTGCAAGTGTCTAAAGCAAGGTGATTGTCCTCTCAATGAGGATATAGCAAGTGGTTGAATAGGCATCACAACAGAAGACCTAAACTGCATAGATGGGATGCCCTGATTCCATAGCAGGTTATCCTCTGTGTGACTCCTTCCTTTTTAACCACAGTCCCTCCAAATCACACACTCATGTTCAAAAAGAGAAGCATGTGGTATGCACCTAACCAATAATGGCAGACTACTGAGTTGATATTTTAAAATCACTTACAAGTTATAGAAAAAAAACCTTTTTAAAAAATATTATACCTTTTTATTCTGCTTTCCTAACCTTTGCTTAATTGGTTGAAAAAATAGATTTGTATTTCTTTAAAGGTCAAAAATCAGTGTTGTTTTATCAAACAATCAACACATAAAACTATTTGCATCATATTACACTTCTACCTACTCATGTCAATAATTAGCCACTTGAAGGAATAGTACTATTTTGCACTTAACCCTTTTCCTCCCCCATTAATATTTACTTAATTGTTATTAACATTTTCTTATCTTCACAATAGCTTTGGCAGTTGGGTAAATTTAAGTAAACCACACCTTGACCTAGAGAATACAGTCTTTCTAAAAACAACTCACTATAAGTGGCCAATCTATGGAAAGCTTGGAGACAAAACCTCATTAAAACCGAGAATTTCCAGAAGGATAGATTTTCTCTCTCCTCTCTGCCTGCCTGCCTGTCCCTCTCTCTCATGTCCATACCACTGATAAACTTATGATATCATTTTAACTCATTTTGTTTTGACATGTGTTAGTTCATATGCAGACTGTGTGGTCTTTCACTTAACTACATCTAAGACAAGCTTGCCTATTTAATGAAGAGGCAATGAGTCCCCAAAGAAAGATGGGGAGGAATTCAAGTGAATCAACTAAGGATTTTCTCAGCTTGTAAAGATCATACCTAACACTGGTCAGGTAAGCCTAATGCAATTTTGAATTTGGTAAGAAAAGAAATTAAATCCAAGAATTTATTGCAACCACTCACAACCTCAAATTGCTTCTATTTTCTTATTCCCAGGAGCCCTTCTTTAGAATTAACTTGTCAGAAAGCAGGAAAAGAATAACCCTGATTTATTACTAAAAGCAAAGTGAGATATAAGCTTCAGAGATGTTATAGGAAGGGTCTAAAAGCAAAGACTACACAGTGTTTGCATTGACAAAACCAGATTGCTAGGTTATTAACAAAAAAAAAAATCTAGTGTTGACAGGTATTTAATTTGGCCTTCTGGCCAACTAGTCTCTAAAGATTATAAAATCTTACTATAACCTCCATATGAGTTGATCATTTAAATGGAACATAAGAATTGAACTGCTAGTTGACTCCTAATAGGAGACCCCAGAGAGTACAAGGATGTCCAGAGAATCAGTCATTTACAAAGGATTCATAGAAGAGAAAGCCAGGACCAAAGCTATGGAATAAATAGTAAAACAATCTTTCACTTTATTTCATTATAAATTTTGATCCAAATAACAGACCTTCTTCCAATCTACAAGTTCACAAAATCTAATGGTTTTCTTAAATTGGTTAGAGAATGTAATTCAGTTTCAGGGTTTTTGAAAATTCTCTAATCTCTATTACTCAAAGAATATTACAAAATACTGCTGGCATATTATTTCAAACCAGAAAGATTAAAGAGAGTTTCAAGAAAAAGAATCAGTTAAGAAAGATAGCCTTTTCATAATAGGGTCTCCTTGCTACACTTCAATGTAAAGTTAATGAATAAGTTCTATTCTCAGATTGCCTAATTTATACACTTTCAGACAAAGTATTTTAATAACCCGCTGGGATTGCAACTAATCTGACATATGGTTTTGTAAACTTTCATTTTTGTAGCCAAGTTGTTGAATAAAAATACTGTATGTTCCACAAAACCCTTATATTCTAGCAACGCATAACACTAAAAATGTTGTATATCAACAGAGCATTAAAGACAAAAGTTATTTTAAGATCTCTGTGCTTGGTGGTGGGGAGGGGGAACCATGTGCACATTTTACATACCTCAGTAGCAAACTGCTGCAATCCACCAATATTAATTGGACCCTCTTCAGTGGCATATAAATTACATCCACCTACACAAAGATCAGAGGTTGGACATACCATGCCACAAGTTAGACCAAGTGGGTTGTCAGAAAAAATCATTTTAGCAGCTCCATAATAGTTCTGTAAAAATAAAATGAAATTCAGATTTACTTTGTAGCAATAAACTTTAAACATCCAAATATGACAAGCATATAATTTGTTCTAATAGATAATTTGATTGAGGATTAAGATGTGTATAGGATGTGAAAGTTATAGTACTATTCACCATCAGTAACCAATGAAAACTAGCAGAGTATCTGGCACATAGGAATATTCAATACATCTGTATTAATAAACGAAAAACTAATCATATTCTAACTGAAAGCTAAAATATAAATGCACTATAACTATTCATTTACAAAGCATGTGACTATAACTTGCCACATATTCTTTTTTTTTCTAATTTTCACAAAGATAGGTAGCATTACTTGAAAATTTTCAAACTTAAATTTTAGAACAACAACCAGAAAGATTTTACTCAGATTATACTGTATTTAATTAAATTAAAAGCAGAGCTTTCTCTCTCTCATTTCACTTGGCTTATCCAGGGATATTATATTTTATGACACTTCGTGTTGATTAACACCCTTCAAAAGCATTCCATTAGTCAACGATGCAGATTTAGCACATTTTGTAGGCACTACTAGACCAAACTTCAAGAAGTTCATCATCTTTCATTATTTACTCTCCATGTATGACTATTATAGCATCAGTTTGACACATTTTGACAAGTTTTTGTAACCTAATTTGTCATACATACACACACACACATGCGCACACACACACACACACACACACACACACTTAACACCCTTCAAAAGCATTCCATTAGTCAACGATGCAGATTTAGCACATTTTGTAGGCACTACTAGACCAAACTTCAAGAAGTTCATCATCTTTCATTATTTACTCTCCATGTATGACTATTATAGCATCAGTTTGACACATTTTGACAAGTTTTTGTAACCTAATTATACATACACACACACACACACATGCGCACACACACACACACACACACACACACACTATTTATTGAATAAATAATAAGCTAAATATTTGGAATCGTTTTTTCCCTCTAATCAAAATTGGGCCTGGACAATACTCCTGAAAACTGTGACTTACATCAATAAAAAGTTTGAGGAATTATAATAGTCAAGATGAGCATAAGGAAATATAACAATCAAACCTGATGTATCTTGGATAAGATCATGAACAAAAAAATTAGGTAGAAATTAAAGAAATCTGAATAAACTAGGGACTTCAGTAAATAGTAATATATCAGTATTGTTGCACTAATTGTAACAAATGTACCATGCTATGTAAGATATTAATAATATGGAAAATTATATACAGGTATATGGAAATTCTTCATACTATTGTCACACATTTTCTGAAAATCTAAACCTACTCTAAAAATACGCACTAGACTCCCACATGTCTGACTAGGTGGTTTGAGTCCTGGTCCCAGCTGCTTGAAAATCACACTGGGCATATGTGCCCAAAATCCCATGAGGAGAATGGAGAAGAAGGGACTGTGGTGTGACCAGTCTTCCTGAAGGGAGTTTTCTCACTTTCTCACTCACTGTCATTCTCTCTGACTCTCTCCAGCAAGTGCATTATGTCCTCTGGCAAAAACCTAACAAAAACAAACAAACAAACAAATAAAGGGACCAGAAGGTGACATGGTCATTAAAGTGCTGGACTCCCACATGGTCAACCACAGTTCAAGTCCTGCACTTGGTGGCTTGCTTTCTCACTTGCTCTGTCTTTCTCTCTCTGTCTCTCTCTAGAGAGTGTCTATGCCCTATAACAAGTTAAAAAGTAAAAATAATGATAAATAAAATTAAATACATAATCCTAAAAAAAAAATAATAAAAGAGTTACTGCATGACCCAGCAATGCCATTCCTTGGTGCACAAGAATTGAAAACATATGTCCACGCAGAACCTACATTAATGCTCATTGTTTATATTAGCCAAAATGTGGAAACAACCCAACTGGTCAGGAACTGATGAATAGCGAAATTTAGTATATTCATATAATTGAATAATTTTCTGAAAATAAGAAGGAATGAAGTAATGATATATGCTACAATACTGATGAACTCTGAAAAGATTATGCTAAGTCAAAGAAGTCATTCACAACAGACATAAGGTGTAATTCCATTTTTAGTGAAATGATTATAACAGGCAAAACAGAGACAGAAAGCAGATTAGTGGTTCCTAGGGCTTGGGGCTCTGATAATAAATGGCAAATGACTGTTAACAGGTATAGGGTATCTTTGGGGGGTGGTAAAACTGTTCTCGAACTCTGCTGATGCTTGCAACATCATAAATATCTTGAATTGTTGAGTTCATTTATATGAGAAAATATGTGGGATTTGAATTACATCTCAATAAAACTGTTATATTTTTTAAAATGTATTTGAGGGACTAGAAATTAAATAAGCAACTTAATTAAAGAATAGTTGAGTAAGATTGCTATATTAGATACAAAACTGGACGGTGTTATAGAGAGCAATAAAACATAATTTTGGAGTCACTTATCTCCTGAACTGAAATAATTTGCATCTCAACTGGACATAAATCTAAAAGCTAACATATAAATTCATAGTAAGATCTTTTAATTAATATTGAACAGCAAAGTCATTCAATGGTTCTTTCTCCTAGAAAACTAAATAATACTTAGGTGTTCCTTTGTATTTAACCAATGCTTTAGTATGGTAATGAAAGGATAGAGAATCATCTTCTTGACCTTATTTCTGATTTTGGATAATTTTACTTAATAATAATTAAGATAAACAATTACTAACATAAAATTCATCAGTCTGTTCCTAAGTAAACATCTTTATTCCCTGCTTAAGCCCACTGATCCACTGCAACTGAGAAGTTTATCACTGCTAAAGATAATCTAGGCATCATGGGTTCGTAGTCTTTTTTTTTTTTTGAGAGAGAGAGATTTTTTTCTTTAGGGTACATGCAGTCACTGGAGAGACATTGAGACAGAAAGCAAGAAATCACCACCCAGGAAGGATGGCCACACTGCAACACTGCAATCCCTACTCCTCCAGACCTCTCTTGCAATTTTGGGCATGAACCCACATGTGCCTGGCATGTTTTAAGTCTCCAGGTCCAGGACTTGAACAGTGATCGACTATGTGGGAGTCCAGTGACTTAACCATCACACAATCTGCTGGTCCCATCCTTCCCACTCTTACTTATTATCTCAGGACCATGTGACATGATTGATTAACCAATATTTATTAAATGATTGAATGACTAAAAATTATATTCCATAATGAGAAGTATTTTTGTAATATCAAATCCGTGTTGTGAAAACGTGATCTATAATTGGTAGAGCACATTTAAAGATTTCTTAAAAAGCACAGAAAGAATATAATCCATTTAAACATCTAGGAATCTTTCCATAGGAATATTGTGGCATGAACCTCATACTAAGTTTTAAGATTTCACATAAACTGATAATGCAAGAGAGACACATGTATGACTAAATATAACAAATAAAACATTTAAAATGACACATGTTGCTTATGATTCACCATACCTGTTAAACTGTTAGACACTGTATATTGTTGGCCATAATAATTCCTTAACATCCTCATGACTGCAAGTATAAACTTTTCAGCAAATTAAAAATTGTAAGAAGTTGTAAAATTTTTAAAGTTAATAAGGACTTCTTAAATATCTTTTCAATCCAAAGCATTTTAGGTATTTTTTAAAATCTAATATATACATATGCTTCCTGACATCAAGATGCTTTAGCATTAATGTTAAGAACTCTTTTCAGGCTAAAGTGTCAGCATCAGCTTTACATAAGTGGAAGTTTAAAAGATTCTGGGTGTGACAGGGCTGAGAGATGAGAGAGAATAACATCTGAATGGATGTAGATTGACATGAAAAAATATCCAAGAAAGTTCAGAATCAGTCTTGATGTAATGACTTGGCAATTTCGCTAGAGTAGTTAATCACTTAACAAAAGCTGATATATGAAAAATGCACCAGAACCAAATTATGGAGATCCTGACTGTCAGGAAACAGAAATAGAAGAAAAACAATTGTGACATGACATGCTTTACTAAGAAATTATCTCATTCTCTCTCTCTCTCATTGTGTGAAAAAAAAAAAAAAGCCTAAGCCAATATTGAGTAATGATGCAGAAAGCAACTTTGAATTTCTTTTCTCACAGATTACTTTGAAGAAATGGTAGATAACTACACTGTTTAAGGATCTGAGTACTCAAGAGTCAAAGACATTACAAAACCAATTAGAAAGGGAACACCTCAACTCTTCCCATAGAGAACATAAAGATCAATATCAATTTTTTCTCTCATAGCAAGTGGGAAGTTTTCTTGAGCCCTTTTACTACAAGAGAGTTGATGTCTATTCTGTGAGCTCTTCAATCTTTTTACAAGTAAAGGCTAGAACATTTAAATTTAGGAGAGTACTTTACAGACATCTCAGCAGTCTTCTAGAAAATACACAGCACTTCAACTGGTTTCTTCATGTTGTTCAATCAATCACAAGCATTTCAGTGTTGCATTGTGTGAAGAGAAATGTACAAGGCTTTGTTAGAAGGGATACAAAATGAATACCTAGTCTTTGGGCACAGAGTTGTATTATGTTATTTTTAAGGATTACGACTTTTATTCCTTCTCTTAAGAAAAATCTAAAACACAGAAATGATATTTGAAATGTTTGTTTTCAAATAAACACAAATGCATAGGTGTTGCATGTTCTGCCCACTAGGTTATCGTATTTCGCAGGTGTTCAACCTTCCATTAGTTCTGAGTTTGCTGTTCTTAGGCCATTTAGGTGAGTTAATTTTAAAATAACTTAAAATTTTATTTTAAAATTATAGTTTGAAACTACATTAGTGTCATTTTTCTACAATTTAATGATTTTTAAATTCATTATCAAGAACTGAAAAACTCAACTCACAAGCCAGCTATCCTGTCATATGGTATAACTAATTTAACAAATAGTCCTATCATATTCAGGCCTTCATATCACTACAAGATTATCAATACAGCTGGTGGATTTATTTTAAAGTGTTCTTCCTTCTTCTAGTGACAGTTTTCACAGATGGAAGCACCCTTCCAAGATAAACTCCAATCTGTTGCATTTAAAAAATACTTTTGGGCTAAACTTCAAAAAGTTTGCATGTGTGAGAAGGGTGAATTAACATTACTTACATTTCTGGCTTAAGCTATCTAATGGTGAAAGTACTGATGTACATTAGTTGAATAGAAAATGTCTCTAGTAGGACATCAAAAGAAACCTAATGGCAAAAGGAGCATTCTTTCTCTCAACCCATCACCACCCCTTGTTGAACAACCTGTGTGTCTTCAGATATTTGGCTAAGAGATTGCATATAGATCACCCGTAGAAACATGGAAGGCCCTGCCCTTGTAGTATTCATATTTTTGTAGGGACAAATGGAGATAGGAAAATGGGTTTGGCTAGTTTTATTCTGTAAAGTCCCTATTCATATATTCAATATACTGAATTTTAGATATGTCTTACATGATTAGATTTTGAGAAGTATGAATTTAGTTTGACTAGCATTGTTTAAACCTAAATGTGGAAGGAAATTATTAATTACTCTTGTAGAAAATAAAACTATTTTTTTCTGACTCTGAGATCTTAAACTGGAAAACACACACACACACACACACACACACACACACACTCTTAAACACAAACCCCACACACTAGTCATATATCCACAGACTTCTGTCCTGTTCATACCATACAGGAACAGTATGACTGGGGTGGAGGGGAAAGTAGCATCTCTTAGCTTTAGCTTCACACTTGAGAAAAGTAGATCAGAATCCATTCTTCATTAGTCATATTTATATTATGTGTTTAAAACACACTTGGCTGGGACCAGCAGTTAGCGTAATGGCAATGTCACTGGACTCCCATGTAGTCAGTCAAGGTTCGAGTCCTGGACCTGGAGGCTTAAAACATGCAGGGCGCATGTGCGTGCATGTCCAAGATCACAAGAGAAGAGTGGAGGAGAAGGGATTGTGGCATGGCCTTCCCCCTGGCGGGTGATTTCTCACTTTCTGTCTCTCTGTCTCTCTCTGTCTGGCAAGCACATGCGCCCTATAGCAAAAACAAAAAACAAACAAACAAAAAATAACTCTCTAAATAAATAAATAAAATAATAAAATAATAAAAACACACTTGGCATCATAAGATTCATAGTACGTTACATAGTACAAACTAGATTTAATGAACTTAAGTCTCCATTCTACCTCCACTCAGGCTCTTTAAAAAATATTTTACTAAATGTTCATCCTGTTAGTTTAGTTTATTAAAAAAGTTCTTGTCATAAAGTGAGATAAGAAAAACAATGTGACAGAGACAACAATGTATGAGTAGAAAAACAGTAATCCATGAAGCCAAAAAAAAAAAAAAAAGGGATGACAAGGGAACATATGAATGGTGGCATAATTCTTTATGTAACTTACTTAAGTGAAAAAAAATCACTTCTGTTTCTCCTGTATTTTGTACCCTTTTCCCCTTTGTTTACTTAACAGACTTGGGAACTTGACATTTTTTCCCATGAGTTATTCAAAATAATTTAGTGTATGTTTGTACACAAATTCAATTTCTATTAATCATCAAATACATAAGAGATCTTTGGTAAGCACCAAATATGCATGAAGAATCAGTATTGCTGCCTCTGGATTGTTCTTGTTAAATGGAATAAAAGTTCATCCTTATCCAAATTAATCCTTTTCATAATTTACTTCATTGGTAAAAGGATATTACTTTCGAAAAGATTTATCAGTATTTCAGCCATTTTCCAGATTCAAGCATAGTGCTAGAATGTTTTTTATTTATACAATAATCTTTGATCACTGTGTTTGTTATGTATATTTATTATAGTTTTATATTCTTCTAACATGTGTCTTTTTTCTTACTTTATTAAACTCAGAAATACCTAATCTAGTTCCTTACTTATAAACAGATAGTAGAAAATAATACTAGAAACTGAATTATTTATTACCATTGATTTGCTTTATCAAAAATATTCTATAACATATAAAAAGAGTAAAGAGTTTCATAATTTTTAATAACCCACTTAAAGTATATAACATGATTATCTGCTGTAAAAAGCAAAAAAGCCCACATAATCTAGAGAAAAAAATAACAACTACAGTAGATTTTGTAAGAAATTTACAAAGGTATCATTTTTCTATTTCCAATGGACTATTAAGAACATGAAGAGAGAGAGAGAGGATATAAGATCACTTTAGATAGTGTATGTTAAAGATTATGTAAAGTCATATACCATAATTCATTATATATTAATAATTTGCTTTAAGTGATAAGGTGCCTTTTTTTATCTAAATAAATATAGAAACAAAGATATTAGTTAGAGCTATGAAAAAAATAAAAACAGTAGAATTCTACAATCATCAGTTATAAATATTATCAACATGTAAATAAGAATGTTTTAATTTAAGAAACTACCTAAAGGTGACTTAAGATTAATATATCTCACTTTTAGAAGGCTGTAAAGTTTTTCTCCAATTATTATATTATAAATTTAATTTTTCACTGAGATAGTTTTTTCTTTCAACCAATTAAATTTCAGATCCTTGTAAAAATAATTAGATTTATGCTTAAATATCATTATTTGTACTTAACAAACACACACATACACACATACCACACCCTCAATATGTGTCTGGTTTCTAGATGTTTGATAGAAGTTTGTAACTAAATGTATGCTGCACTTCATATACTTCCCTTTTTAAAAGATGTTATACAAAGAATAAAGTTGTATCACACATGTTATGGACTATCCATGAAATAATTAATAATCATTCCATATTTTATTTATTTTAAAATAGACTGGTTACTAATATTTGACAACAAAGTAAAAAAAAACTGTGATGTGTTTTATGGTTGCTTTAGTGTTGCTATTTTGTTTATTTTTAAAAATTATTTGTCATTAAAATGTATAAAACGTCAAAGCAATCTAATTATTATATCCTCAATAAAATATATATACATATACATCCATACACACACACACACACACACACACACACACACACACACATACATATATGTGACAGCAAGATTATATAGGTAAGAAGTACCTTGTATAATCTCACCTCAAATAATCTAACCCCCCAAAACAAGAATTTAACAACAAACTTAGTGACTGTTAGTGAACATAATGTACACACACACACACATACACACACACACACACACACAGATATGGTATTTAGAAATACATATCATATGTTTGTGTGTGTATACATATAAACAAATGATGAAAAATATATTTAGACAGTGGTATACAGTGAGTACAAGCTGTTTTCTTAAAAAGTCTCCATTCCAAGCCATATATACAATGATTATTTAATAATCACACTTACTATATACATGATAATTTACTCCATTACAGTGAGAAAGTAACTTCACACCATTATTTCATTCTATGCATAAGAAAGGAAGAAGAAAAGAAGGAAATATAACAGGCTGTTTTGTGAGGGTTTGCTCTTCACTGACAAAAAAAGAGATATTTCCTAATTGACAGCATGCTGTGGTGTGTACTCCAGCATGTTACTGTGCTATGTACTGTGGGTATAAGCAGATTTCTCAAAAAAAGTCTACATTCCAAGTACATTAAACTCATTACTACTTTCAAAAATATAATTAATATTGATTATAATAATTTACTTTAAATCCTTCAATTTATCAAAGCAGTTTTCAAAAACCTAAACTCAAATTTCCTTAACATGAAGTCTATAACATTAAACTTGGTATCCAACATTCAAGATGTTAATAATACTCATAACATTTTGTCATAATAGCAAATGTGCTATTTATTTAAGCCATTGTATTTCATTAGTGATTCATAATATACATACTTCATGCATACAGATATTGTATTGTGATGTAGACAAAAGCAAACTGGACAAGAATTCTGGAAAATTCAGTTATACTATCAAGCAAACCTGTGAACTAGGTAAATACTTAGCCTTGATAGGTATCATATTTCTTCTCATATTTAAATGAGATGTAAATTAACATTCTTTTGGTCTAGATTCTGTTACACTGATTTTTACATATTAATATTAGAACAATATCCTAATTAGTAACCTATACAGTTTTATAAAGATTTATCTGTTTTGAGATTACTGAAGAAAAAAGTTATGATTTCAGTTTAATTTTCATATATGTCTAAATATATTTTTTATCATTTATTTGCTTGAAAAATAATTTAAATTTAAAAATTTACAAAAGCATACATTTAAATTTTTCTACACACACATAACCACAAACAATACAGTGTTATACACTTGTATCAAATTAATTTAAACACTAAAGTGAAAATCCTTTCTCATTTACACAGACATTACTTTTAGATGTGTATTGCTTATCTAATTTACACATGACTAGCATTTGCTTTGACTTACAGAAGGCTTTTTAGATCTAAATATTCATCCATTGAACCAAATATGAAAAAAGTGGCCATTATACATTATTTCAGCTGTAATTAAAACTAAAACTGTAACTTTATAAAGTCTCAAAGAAATATATTACAAAGCAGAAAAGACAGATTTTACATAAGCATTAATGATTCAATAGACAATGTTACATTCATCCATCTCTTTCAGCAAATACATTAAGAGATGACATTTTTAAAATAATATTCCAGTCCTTTGTCTTTAACACTAGTAAATTTAGTATCCTAACATTTGCCAGATTTAATACTAGAAACTTATATATTAAAATTAAAGACTATTCTGGAAAATTCAGTTAATAGTTATTTCAACTGATAAATGAGGTAAGGTGTGCATACATTTGCATTAATAATTTGAAATTAATATTTTATTATAGTGTGAACATAATGCTCAATAATTATTTTGAGGCTTTTCAATTTACAAAGCTAGTTGTACATTCAGAGAAAAAGTAGGATATACTAAAAATAAATGCTGTATCAGGAAAGATTTTCATCAATGACAAAATATAGTACATAGCATAGTATTAAAACAATTTGGTCTTTTTATGTATAGATAAATCAATAGAACACATAGAGACCTTGAAAATAGTAAACATCAAATTAAGTATAGGATAAAGGTGGCATTTCAGAACAGTGAGAAAAATCATTATTCGACAAACATATTTGGAACTATTAGCTATTTGGAAAAGAAGCCTAAATCTTTCTCTCTGTACACCAAAATAAAAATAAGGTATGTTATATGTTACTTTGGCACATCTTAACTCTGTTTTATTTTATTTTACTACTGGATTCATATTTATTATTTTGATATAAAAATGTACATGTTTGTTATATGAAGTAAAATAATATGCAAATAAGTACAAGCAGAATACAAATAGCCTCACTTAACCATACCCCAACTTCAATCTACTGAGGCAACTGATGTTAAGTTATATACTCCCATACTATTTTTAATTTATATATAATTGGAATGCTTTTTTAGAAATAGTTTCATGCAGTTTATGATATTATGTAACATTCTCTTTTTTTTATAGAAATACCCTTCTAGATCAGCAACTACAATAATGTAGCTTTAAGAATAACCTTATAGGCACCAGCAGTTAGCATAATGGCTATGTCACTGGACTCCCATGTAGTCGACCGTGGTTCGAGTCCCGGACCCAGTGGCTTAAAACTCATGCCGGGCGCGTACGTGCCCAAGATCCCAAGAGGAAAATGGAGGAGAAGGCATTGAGGCGTGGCCAACTCCCTGGGGGTGATTTCTCACTTTCTGTCTCTCTGTCTGTCTCTGTCTGGCGAGCGCATGCGCCCCATAGCGTAAACCTCTCCCCTCCCCCACACACAAAAAAGAATAACCTTATAACATTCCATGATATAAATATAGCTTGATACTGAGGGAATACTAAAGTTGTTACTAGCTTTTTGCTACTTTCAACACTGCTAAAATTACTTCAAATATTCAAATAGTACCTTTGTATATATATGTGTGTGTGTGTGTGTGTGTGTATACACACATGCATGCATGCATACATATATACATGTATGTATATGCCTATTTACATTTATGTGGTAGTACTTTTATTTCTCTACACACAACACATAATAAAGCACTGCTGGTAATACCATATACACATTTGTAATATTCAAATACATATCTGCTGTGTAAGTGGTCTTGTTTCCTTCCTGCTAAATAGCATAGGAGGTTATTGGACAATCTGATGAGAGAAAACTGGTGCTTCATCTTTTGATTTACATATTTCTTTCTAGTATGGAAGTAGGACAGCTTTAATATGGCTATTAATCATTTACATTACTTCTTCTACAATGTTTGTAACTTTTTCCGACGCCTGCACAGAGTTGCCTTTCTCATATAAATTTTCAAGAACTCTTTGATTAATGAAAATGTTAACATTTGTCCTGAAACATGCATGACAAATAATTTTTCAGCTGATTTCAAGCTTGGTTAGTTTTTATGTTAAAATACATTTTAATATGTGTGTATTAAAATTTATTCTTACATACTTCATTGCTTCTACTCTCTAAAATTATCCTGAAATTAAATATATATATAAAGATATAGTTTAGTTCCCCTGAAACATACTCTAGGTGATCTGATAAAAGTCCAAATTATCCAAAAAGTTATTGATTTTTTTCACTAAATTGAAACATTCTCATCATTATATATTACATATTCATATTTACTCTGTTCTAAATACAGACTTTCATCTGTTCCAAAAATATGTATACCTACACCAACACTATCCATCTTTTATTATAACAACTTTATAGTACATCTCAATATCTGATATGGCAAACAGTTTTGGTCTAAATCGTTAAAACTTTTTTTTCATACACCTTCCTAATTAATATTCCAATATAAAAGTTAGAGTTTTAGTAATCTAGGTTACTCTCTCATTCTTAAATTTTTTGCATTTTTCTATATGTGTGGAGCT
The DNA here is from genome assembly GCF_000334495.1 of Tupaia belangeri chinensis. Classification (NCBI taxonomy): domain Eukaryota; kingdom Metazoa; phylum Chordata; class Mammalia; order Scandentia; family Tupaiidae; genus Tupaia; species Tupaia belangeri. Next base: position 2,328,535 of record NW_006206544.1, read on the forward strand.
GACTCTTCTATTTTTTAAAAAACTAATAGATAGGTAAATCCTATTTTTTAAACAGTCATCTTGGGGCTAGCCCATGGCATGGTGGTTAAAGTGGCTTGATCCCACATAGCTGAGGTCCCCATGTGAGTCCTGGATTCAGCAGCTTAAGAACCTTGCTGGTTGCATCTTCATGTATGCCCGAAGACCCAAAGAGGAGGGAGAATTCCCCCAGGAAAAGGGTGCTTTTTCACTTTCCCTTTCTCTCTCTCTCCAGGCCTGCATGTGCTCCTGGGAGAGAAGGGGGGAAGGGAGGAGAGTCAGAGAGCCATCTCAAATATATCTATGAGTAGCAATGCCCAAGGACTGAAAGTGATAATAACAACAGTAAGTGGGCCAGAGAAATAAATTAAACTATCTTAGAGACCTTGACCAAGCCAGATGATCACAGGATTCTGTTTTTCAGAGCCTAGAGAACAAAGGTTTTACAGGGGGTGGGGGGATCAATGCCCATCCAAAGACTGAGTCTAATATAAGATTTGTCCATAAATCTAGAATTATCTAAGCCTACAATGTCAGAAAGACAAATGAAAAGTACTACTTGACTACTCTCACCCTTGTTTCTTAAACTTGAGTACAAGAAATAAAGGAGAAAATGATCTCTCTTATAAATTCATAAAAACCCAGTATTCTTCCTCTCCCTCTCTTTATCTCTCTCTATGGAGAATTGTAAACACCCAGTGGAAAATTTTATATATATATATATAGAATTAACTTGCTCTATAGTGCAGACTGACTCAGATTAATGTGCTGCATGGCACAAACTCATAATATATATTCAAAAATTGGAGCCATTAAGGGAATTAGTCTGTGAGTTAAGAACTACTGATTTAAATCACATGACATTTTTAACTCTCCAGGATAATGGCTCCCTTACCTTATAGGAGCATGACACAGAGATCTCTAAAACTGTTTTCTTGAGCACTGTCTTAGTGTAGGCAGGAAAGTAACTGTCAAAACTTTTGAAATGGATACAGGTGGACTTAATTGTCATCTAGCAATGCAGATGAAAACACTGGCTTTGTGTACCAAAGAGAATCTGAAATATTATCATTACTTTTTGTTTTATAAATCTAAAATCTTTGTTATTTTAAAAATTACTGGGAAAAAAAATGGATCAGCAGTTGGCATAATGGTTATGTCACTGGACTACCATGTAGTTGACTGTTTTTTGAGTCCCGGAATCAGTGGCTTAAATTCATGCGGGGCGCATGTGCATATGTGCCCAAGATCCTGAGAAGAGAATGGAGGAGAAGGGATTGTGGCACGGCCATCTCCCCTGGGGGGTGATTTCTCGCTTTCTGTCTCTCTGTCTCTCTGGTGAGCACAAACTCCTTATAGCAAAAACCTCCCCCAAAAGAAAAGAAAAGAAAAGAAAATTACTGGCGATAAATGATGAATTTCTGGGACCAGCGGATAGTGTAATGGTTACATTGCTGGTTTCCACATAGTTGACCACAATGCAAGTCCCAGACCCGTCGGCTTAAGGCTAACTAACACCAGGTGTATGTGTGTATGTGTGTGTGTGTGTGTGTGTGTGTGTGTGTGTGTGTGTGTGAGTGCTCCCCAAACCTCAAGAGAATATTAGAGAGAAGAGATTGTGGCGTGACCATCTCCCTTTGGGGATGATCTCTCTCTGTCTCTCTGTCTCTCTCTCTATCTCTGGCAAGCACACACACTCTATAGCAAAAAATATCTCTCTCTCAAAAAAAATGGATTTCTTAACATTCTTTAAAATCTATTTACTTGTCTAATAAAACAGTAGGAGAATTCCCAATCAGCTCATATAATTGATTACATGTTTAGATGTTAGTTTCTGGGAACTGAACTTTAGTTTTTGATAATAAAGTAATATAACTAGGGCTACGCTTTTAGAAAATTAGTTTGATGGAATCAGAAGATGACATAATGGTTACGTATCTGGACTCCCAAGCAGTCAACTGTGGTGTGAGTCCCAGACCCATCAGCTTAAAACTCATGCTGGGCATGTGTGTGTGCATGCCCAAAATCCCAAAAGGAGAATGGAGAAGAGATTATGGTGTAGCTATCCCCCTGGGTGGTGATTTCTCTCTTTCTGTCTCTTTCTCTCTCTCTGGCAAGCACATGTGCCCTATAGCAAAACAAAACAAAACAAAAACAAACAGAAAACACAAACAAAAATAAAAACAAAAAACTCTAAAGAAAAAGAAAAATTGTTCTTGAAATTATCAATATTTAGTTTGATAAGAGCATAAACCACTTAACCATTGAAATAGAAAACCAAGCTTCAAAGGAGAATGTATCAAATCTATGGATTCCATTTCTGCTTCTCTGATATGTAACAGTTCTCTAGTTAACATGAACTATGTATATACATATATTTTTTAAATATAAATATTTCTGCCAATAGTACTTATGAGTAAATTCTGCTGGTTACATTTTGTTGTTGCTCTAACTTTCAGTTACTTTTAATTGTTATCTATTATAAAGAACCTTTTATTTTATACTGAATCATATAGTCAGCTTTTCTCTATTGTGTGTTATTCAATTTATTTATCTATATATAAAAGCCACACAATTTGAGTATACTGATTCTACAAATGATGTAAGTTAGAGGAATAATCAATGCTTTGCAATTTCAAGTACCAGTTTTGCAGAAAACATATTATTGTTTAATTTTTTTAAAAAAATCATGAAATAAGAAACACTTTAAAAAGTCATGACTTATAGACTGACTTCATGTATTCTTATATAAAGTAGTGTTTTTAAAAAGGAAAACTATCAAGAAATATAACCAGCATTCACAGTTTGATGAATCTGAAACTTGTGCTTCCCATTGAGAGATACAATTGCAAACAACAGCCTGCACAAACAAAACAGAGGAAAACTGACTGAGGAGGTACAATAGAATTGAGTGTACCTTTCGAAACTAGAACTGTAATCCAGTTTGTAAGAAAATAAAGAATGGAAGTATTGGCCTAAACTCCACTGAATCACAGAAGCCTAACACAATACAATACGAGTGACATCCTTTTCTCAAAGAGGCACAAGGCTCATTGAGTCTGGCGATTCAATTACCCTCTCAACCTGGAAGGAACTCCCCTCCTGTGTTGAGGTCCACTGGCAGAGCCATGTAGGACAGCCTACATTGTACACAGCTGGTCAATATCTAAAAAGCTGCAGGCTTTAAAGAACAAGAATATTTGACCTTTCATGATTGCCACACTGATTCTTCAACAAAACATGACTTAAAATAGTTTCTGAAATGTTGATGAAGATCGTATTTTCCAATAAATACCTTCAAGGTCTCATAGTCATGTAATAATCTGTTTAAATAAATACCTAAGCACAATGCTTCACTAGGTGATAACGAATTGTGGACAAATTAATGAAATAGAAAGAAGTTTTCCTAAAACAGTGATGATTCTGATCTTGCTTAGACACTTTTACAAATATTTCAAAGGATATCATTATCCTCTTGTTATCTTATTTTCTCTATAAACTTGTGTAAGTCTCAAATACATGAAGTGCTAATTAGAATTACAAGAGTAATGCTGCCTTTTGAAATTGTGGACAGCACTGGTCTTCCAAGGTGGTTTCTCATAATTCCCATATCAACTCATGCTTGATTCAGGAGTGCTAACTTAGATTTATTTTTAGTCGAAACACTTCAGACTTCAAATTTTGACTATTTTGTTTCATTCGTTTTCTGATGAGATCATTATTAAAGAAACTTTCATAATATTTTCACATAAGTTTGTTTTCACACATAAGACAAAGGTCCTGTGATGATGAATGTTCGGGATACTATGACATTAATAAGTAAGATTCTTTCCCAGAATTCATCTTAACTACAAAACAAATATAAAACATTGATTATTTGTTCCTACCTATCGATTAAGTCCCAATTATTGAGAATGATACTCAATATTTTCACAACTTATCCCCAGTCTAAGTGTTTGGCCCTTTCCCACCTATTTCTATGTAATCTGTGGTCTATTTTAATCATTCCGAGTTTATTACATCCTCCCTCCTCCCCCACCGCCACAAACTCGCCATGTACATGCCCACATCCTTGCTTTCTCACGTGGTAGATACTCTCCCCAAACTGCAGGGCTGGCCACACTAACTGCACTAGATGATGAATAGCGTTTGTTTTTAATATAATTGTCTTCACTTACAGATTATGAACTAAAAGGCAGAGTCATAACAGGGACCCTGTCTCATCCACTGTCCAGCAATATGTGTGGCAGATATTAACTGTTCAACAAAGAACATCAGCAACAAAAATAGCAATCACTTCTAAGATTCCACATCAACAAAATGATTATTGTGTAAAGTAATTACACAATGTTAGACATCAGAATATACAAGTATTATTTAGTGTATGCAGCAACTTTATAAGACAAGTGCAATCTTAAATGATAGTAAAGACATAAATAATTTTCTCTGGGATCACACTAAGTGATCAATCTAATTTTTTTTTGGAGAGGTTTTTTGCTATAGGTCGCGTGTGCTTGCCAGAAAGACAGAGAGAGAGAGAGAGACAGAAAGTGAGAAATCACCCCCCATGGGGGATGACCACGCCGCAGTCTCTTCTCCTCCATTCTCCTCTTGGGATCTTGGTCACGCACACAAGCATGCCAGACGTGAGTTCAAGCCACTGAGTCCAGGACTCAAACTGCAGTTGACTACATGGGAGTTAAGCGACATAGCCATTATGTCAACTGCTGATCCCTAAATCTAAAATTTTAAACCCAAACTTTAAATTTTAATAAATCTGACAATACGGATCAACACCATGACCTTACATCTAAGTAATAACTTTTAATTTTTTTGAAATCCTAATGCAATAAATTGTCTATCACTTTTCCTCCTGAAGTATTTAAAAACAAAAACAAAACAAAACAAAACAAACAACATATTGGATGCAGCAGATGGCACAGTAGTTATATAACTGGACTCCCACATGGCCGACCGCGGTTCAAGTCCTAGACTCAGTGGCTTGAAAAATCACACCAGGCATGTATGCATATGTGCCCAAGATCCCAGGAGGATGGAGGAGAAGGAATTGTGGCATGGTCACATCCTCTGGGGGAGTGATTTCTCACTTTCCCTCTCACTGTCTGTGTCTCTCTCTCTCTCTCTCTGGTAAGCGCACATGCCCTATGGCAAAACTTCTAAAAAGAAAATTGACACATCAATAAATTATTTTGGGGACCAGCAGATGGTGTGATGGTTACATCACTGGACTCCCACATGGTTGACCACAGTTCAAGTCCCAGACCCAGCAACTTGAAACTCACTCCAGGTGCATGTACATGCCTGCCCAAAAACCCAAGGTGAGAATGAAGGAGAAGGGATTGTGGCATGGCCATACCCCCAGAAGATGATTTATCACTTTCTGTCTCTCTATCACTCTTTGGATCTCTGGCGACTGAATGCATCCCATATCAAAAATATCTCTTAAAAAATTTTAAAAAGAGAAATGATTTTGATATCCCAGAAGACATCTGGTTATTGAGGGAGGGTTTAATGAATCTTTGAGGCTTTTCAGAATATTGATGTTGGGACCAGCAGTTAGTGTAATGGCTATATCATTGGACTCCCATGTAGTTGACAGCAGTTTGAGTCCTGGACCCGGTGGCTTAAACTCACTCCGGGCACATGTGTGTGCATGCCCAAGATCCTGAGAGAAGAATGGAGGAGAAGAGATTGCAGTGTGGCCATCCCATCTCCTCTGGGGGATTATTTCTTGCTCTCTGTCTCTGTCCTTCTGGTGAGCGCACACGCCCTACCGGAAAAACCTCTCAAAAAATATAATAATAATAATATTGGTGTTAAACCTTCTCAAAAAAATAAAATAAAATAAAGGATTGTATTCTCATGGGAGACATTCTACTTTTGCTCATTTGTTAAAAGACAAGACGCTTGGTTGGCCAAGAGCTTCCAGTGCTCTTTTCATGAAAACAATAGATACTATTAATTATTCAATTAAGCAACCATTTACTTAGTGAATGAAAACTTAGCTTAGCCTTACATTGATTTTCTTAAAAAGTTAAACATCAAAATTTCTTTTGTTCTACTCATGCCTAGAACTGCCTCTTTTTCTATCTTCCGGCATTTTTGTTTTTTAAGTTACAACGCTATTAGTTTCTATAAATTACTTCAAGTCTTAAATAATTCAATTTCTTTGAAAGAAAAAAAGTGTATTCCTTTGATGTATGTAACAGTGCACCAGACTTAATGCCAAAGCATAATTTAAGACAAAGATATTTCACAAATTTGAAATGTATTTTGATAATCAATGACAGTTCCTACCTATAAATAGTAAGCTTGAGCTTCAGTCAGTTTATTTATTGACTGATCTGTATAAAAAATAATTTATTTCAAAACAAATTTTTCAAGAAAGAAAACAAAGATCCATATTCACAATAATCATATCATAGTTTAGAAGAGCTTAATTATTCATTATTAAAATGTACCACATTTTCAAATGCCTTTGGAAATCATATTTTTAATATTTTAACCAATTTCACTAAAATAAGCTTTTTAAGTTTTTTTTCCCCCTAAGTTTGCTGTATGAGATATGTGCTTGCCTGAGACAGAGAGAAAGAGAGCTAGAGAAAGTGAGAAATCACCTCCCAATAGGGATGGCCACACTGCAAACTCTTCTCCTCCATTCTTTTCTCTGGATTTTGGGCATGTATGCACGCACACATGCTCAGCATGGTTTTCAAGCCACCAGGTCTGGGACTCAAACCACTAAGCAGGCCATTTGAGTTCCAGTCACCTTAACCTCCATCCCACCTTCTGGCCCAACTAGACAATTTTTATGCTTTAACCACAGATAACAATAAAAATTGGAGATCAAGGTCAAATTCTGGTATTAATTTCACTTGCAGAGCAAAATATGAATTTACCTTGTTTGCGATACTTGTGATGAATGATTTAATATCTAGATTCGTTGGACAACTCTTCTGACAGGGGGCATCTGCACATTTCAGGCATCTAGGGAATAAAATAACAGCATTAAGAAAACTGAAATGCAACTGAGATAATCCATATATTTTAGTGTCTAGTTAAACATAAATAACATACTATTTGGGGGTATAAAACTTTTTTTAAAAGTAATAAAGTAAATACATTGTATCTGTTTCACTTTTTGCATAACTCATAAATTGCATAAAATAGCACTATTCTGGCTAATAAATGCCCCTTCTCTCAGAATTCCTTCCAGATTACAAGAGGATAATAGCTATTTAAGATACACCACTCACTTACTTACTCTCTTAATCTTGTTTTAATCCCTGACTATACTGAAAAGCATGCAATCCCTCATAGTAAGGTTTGCAAGTCTTGTAGACCACAACTATATACAAACACAAAGATAAAGCCTCTTATTTTACTACTTAAAATATCTTTTCTTCCTCCTTTCTTCCCTCTCTCCTTTCCCTTCTCTCCCCCTCTGTCCTTCCCCCTTTTCTTCCAATTTTCTAATGTCTTTCAACCTACCACTCACAAGGCAACTGAGTTCTGTAGTAAATGCTTCAAAGCATAGACCAGATCTACTCTTTCAGAACCAAAGAATATGTTCCCCCCAGATGCTCTGTCCTTAGCTAAAGAGAATGGGCTCAAATAAGGTCATGCTCCCTTTCCAGCCAGCATCCAATTACAGGCCAATAAGGGGGGTTAGGGGCCTATTTTCTTACACCTATTTGGGGAACTAGTCTGCAGGGATCCACTGAATCCTTTCTTGTGACTGTCTGCAGATCCTGCTTCCTTCACTCTCCTACAGATGTTGACCTTCAAAAAAACTTCCTGCATACTAATATCCCTCAGAATCTGCTTTCTGAGGAACTGACCAGAATTAGGTTGAAACTTAAAAGTGCCTAAGAATCCCCTGGAAATGTTGATAAATGCCACATATTTCATAGAGGAGCATTTTGTTTGTCTGAGTTGTTGGCCTAGAGATCTGCATTAAGAAAAAATAAGACCTCTGTGGTGATTATAAATATATATGATTAGGACCATATTTTGAGAACCAAGACTCTATACTTACTGCTTCAGAACAAATGAAATCATTACTAGAATAACATTTTATTGTTACATGGACTTATAAATGTACTCATTTATTCACTCACTTAACACATATTTAATAAGCCTCTGCTCCATGGCAGACCTTGGGATATGAGAACATAAAAGTGAGGGACAAGGCCCAGTTGAGGTGGCCTATACTGCGAAGACACTGTGCTTGATTCCTGATCCAACCTAAAGGCTGGAACCTCCACCTGTAATCCCAGCAATATGAGGAGGCTGGGGCAGGAAGATGAAGAGCTTGAGGCTGACCTGTGCAACACAGAAACCCCATCTATAAAAAAGAGGCAGGCCTGATGGTAGTACTTGTAGTCCCAGCTAGGGGGCTGAGACTGAGGAACAATGACAAGGTGAGACTCTGTCTTTGGGGAAAAACAAAACAAGTGTTGGACAAGAAGACGAGGTTCCCCAAGGTCCTGCTCACATGGAACTTGCAGTTTGAAAGAAGTACAGACACATAAAAGGCACTCCAGTCCTTAAGGTAGATTACTCAAACTGAGGTGAAATATTGCATGCTATAGAAATATAAAGGATAAAGTATCACAGGGAGAGAAAATGCTGGCTTGGAGGAATAATACTTAAATGGAAGCTTGAAGAATGAGTGGACATTTAATGGAACAAATGATGGTGGGATTTGGAGTGCAGGGTCACTAGAGAACAGTATTACAGCAATGCCTGGGAAGAATACAACATGGTAGATGAACCAGTATGGCATAAAGTGATCTGGTGTGGCATAAAGTGAGAGTGAGAATGGAGAAAACTAGGCCAGAAATATACAACATAAGAAAATAAACTACTGTCATTTGTGCCTGAAGACCAGACTTATTCAAGAATTCCATTGAGAATGAACCTACATTGCTCAGTGACAAAGGTGACTCGCTAGTGCATTTTTTATCCACTTCCTTGTGCGAGGACCTTGGTTCATTTCTTCCAATAAAACAATACCAGTCTCCTTGTCATTCTTTTGTGAGTAAGAGAGCCCTCTTCATTGTCTGAACCAATTTCTCAGTACCTAATTAATATCTTGTTTTGAAATCTGATCTCTTTTCTCTGGTTTATGCCCTTAGCCTTCTCTCTAAATTAAATTTTACACAATGAGTACTGAAGGCTTTTCATAATCAATTGTCCTCTCTGAAATGTAGTCATTAAACCTCTCCCCTATCATTTTTCTAAATGCCATTGTTAGATTCACATCTATCATTTAGTCAAAATCCTATCTGTTCATACTTAGGGTTTTTCCTCCTGAAACACTGTTACTGAGTTCCAAAATAATTTCTTGAAAGTATAATCTGCACAATACATTCAAAACAATGCATAAAGAATATAATGCATAGCCTATTTGGTCCTTGATGTTGAAATGAGTGATAAATTTATGTGCTATGACTGTGCAGATAAATATATTTGTATTAATAGTGGTTTGAAAGGATTCCTTATTATGTAGTAATATAAAATAGCTAAAAATTTAGCAAATGCCTTAATATCTTAAGTATTTTCTCATTTCTAAAAAAAAAAGCCATTTAAACAATTTAAAAAAAACCTTCATCATTACATAGAAATACATATGTATGAAATATACCCATAACATATACATATATTAGAAAGTATGCTATATGACAAATTATATAGATTCTGGCTATCCCTAATAAAGTCACAAGTTTTATGCTTTTCTTTTTTCTAACACCCAACTTGAATAATAGGGCAATTAAAAAATAAAGTTAAATGTTAGCAGGTATGAATGAACCAAATTAATGTCCAATGTATTTTTCTATTCTTCCAAAGAAATCTTAAATTCAACATAAACAGATTCACTTAACAGCAATGACAATGTAAGGATTTTTAGTTGTAGTTATTAAACCTCTTTACCAAATAATTCTCCTTTTATTATTGAGCTAGTTCACAAATAACAGCTGTTGGAAATGTCAGATGTTAATGAGGCAGGGCAACGCAAACCTGAATTGTAGCATTCTTTTTTTCTTTGGTGCCATGAATATGCCAGAATGGGCAGACGCTGATAATAATACCATCTTGCAATTCTCTAAGCGCTCTGCAGACTAAAGTGCATCAGGCTGCCATTAATCCCACTTATCACTCTGACAGCTCAGTAATTACACCACCGCTATAGCCAGGTAGTCCTAATAAAATATCAACCACTGCACTGGAATGCATACTGGTGAGATGTTTTATTAAACTCGTGGGGGGGTTGATCATCAAGTGACATTAGTGTTGACCTATTTTTCTATTTGACAATAAATTATCCTTTGACCATGCCATAATAGATATTACAGAGTGCATTTACTGTACCAAATCAGAAAGGTACTGCATTACAATGATGTAGGCAAATGGTGTAAATAAAATAGCAGAAATGCATGTCAGAATGTTATTACCTAAATTGCTTTAAATGATTGATACCATGAAAAATCACAGACACAGTACTTAGGGGAATATGTCAACAATTATTGTAAACCACAGTTCTACATAAATTTTTCCTTAGAAGTAACATTTAAATTACACATGTTTTTATCTTCAGTCATTTAATTCCCCTTTCATCTTTGAAAGTTACTCTGTTATAATGCATTTTATTTTTAAAGGCATTGTAAAAGGTGAAAGTTAATTTAGATAAACAATTATGTAATATATTTAATCCCCAAATAATTACATTTGTACTGAAAGGAGTATATTAGGTTCTTTTTTAAAAGCAATGAAACATCTTAGATTTCTTCCTAATGATAAATTTTTTATTTCCATATTTAATAGAGAGTGTAACAATAGATTTTATTAAAGGCAAAGTATAAAATCCTTAATAAATGTTAATCTTTCATGATTCAAAATGACCGTAAAAAATTATATGAAAACTTCAGTACTGCTACTTCAGGGACCAAAATGATTAAAAACATATTTATTCACGATCTTTCTCTAGGGAAACAGAGACATGATTCCCCTTCTCAGATATCAGTGTGGCTGGACAGTTTTGCTCCATAACAAGACACCAAAAAAGATATTATAGTGAATAATGAAATAAGTGACATTTCATTCTTCACACATCTGAGAACAGATGCTTGCTTCTTTTAGTAAGCATCCACAGCAGTTAGAATTGTAACCTATGCTTTTTAAATAGTTTTCAACTCCATGAGTTTAAATGACTGAATTAATTTCTTTCTCAGTAAAATATAAAACAGAACAAAATATACACATGCAAATCTGAAAACTCATTTTGCACTGTCTTCGTTTTGCTAGACTCTGTTTTAACCAAGTCAGCACTGTTTCATTAGATTATGTAAAATCAACACACACAAATATATAAGTATACATGAATCGTAAATAGTGTGTATATATAATGGATTTGAGCAAGTTGACATTTGTATTTAAACATTAAACTATGTCTCTAATATTGATGATGTCTGTCCTTAGATCTTGGATGACAGCACCATCATTTGCAAAGTCTGCAAAACTGAGGTATAGCAGATAAGTAATGAGCCTTGCTTCCCTACATCTATAAGCACCACTGTGGGCAAATACACAGTTTAATATCCTTCCCCAGTTGTGAGCTATTCCTACTGAACACTGGGTAGAACCGAGTACAGGCCTATGGCAGGAGTGTGAATAAAGAAATGGTGGTGGGAAGTGTCATACACATGTCTAAGTTCCACAGCTTTCATCCCTTATGCCCAGACTCTGGCATAAGAGGAGGACCCAAGAAAGACGGTTGGTATCTCAAAAGATGATGGGACACTGGGACTGGCAGGTGGCATAGTGCTTAAGGTGCTGGATTCCCACATGGATGACTGAGGTTCAAATCCCAGACCTGATAGGTTGCTTTCTCATTTTCCTTCTGTCTCTCTCTGGTCATATGAAAAAATAATAATAAATGAATACAATTAAAAATGATGAGACTAATTCCATTTTCTGTTCCACTAGACAGTCAAAGCATTCAAAAGCCATCTTCAGCTTACAATAATTCTCTGGTTATTTATACCTCTTCACTTCTCTCCATATTCCATTAGCAGCCCTTCCTATGCACATTCTGACTCTGCTTGCTTCATTTACACCACAGGTTCTTACTGGCTTGAGAGTATTTCAAACTAATGTTGAATATTCTTAATAAGCATGTTGGCCCAGCTTCTACATTCTGCTAATTCGGAAGCTATGGTAGTATCATTAAAAGTAACTGAATTGTTAATGTTTTGAACCATTCTGCTTTTAACCACACATATGGTATTCACATTTTAAAACTTTTAATATTTATTTGTATTTATAAATTGACACCAAACATATTCTTCAAAGAGCTATTTATCTATTAGAAATTTCAATTCACATAAGGTGCTTCAAACCAATTCAAAACTAGCAAATTTAAAACAATACATAATTTACACAATTATTCAAAGTAATTTGTTGGATGATAGTGATGATGAATCTGAGAATAAATCATAGTTGAGAACTTGCTTACAAACTTTCTGCAGTCTCTGTCAGAGAATTACTGGGTTTTCTAAATACCAATGGCTTAAAAGATTGGGCCAGCTAGTGGCATAGTTATTAAGGCAGCTGGATAACATATGGCTTACTGCATGGTTCAAATCCAGGACCCAGTAGTTTGATAAACATGCTGGGCACATGTGCATGCATCCCCAAAATTCCAAAAGGAGAAATTGAGGAGAAGGAATTGCAGTGTGACCATTTCTCAGGAGATGGGGTGCTTTCTCATCACTTTTCCTCTTCCCATCTCTGCCTCTCTCCATGTATGCACTCTCTGGCAAAAAAAAAAAAAAAAAAAAAAAAAAGGGTAAATGTATAGGGCTTTTTTTTTTTGCATATTTTGAATTCAATGAAGAGATGGGTGTGCTAATTTCTATATTCACTTTGATCTTAATACGTATCAGATTCTTAAAAACTAGTAGGAGTACTTTTATGTCCACTACATAGATGAATATACTGAGTCACTGGAGAGTGACCTCCCAGAAGCATGAAGAGAGTGGTGGTCAGAGTTAGCTAAATAAACTAATAAAATATATGTATCATCTTATATTCAAACTAGTTCATATGAGTCCAACTAGCCCTAACTAGTCCTTCACATATGAGGGCAGGTTAAAATATGTAAAGGTGGTATTCTACTGACTCCATCTCTGGTGACATCAATGTTTCATTGACAGCATAATTTAAAGACTGAAGAAAAGCAGTTAAGTCATATTTAGAAAAGGTCCTGTATCATCTCATCTAGAGTCCAATTTTAGGTTAAGAAGGAAAAAGAAAAGAGAGAGAGAGAAGGTATTCTTGACTGTCTTCTCAAAAGTCCTCTTAAGTCAAGATGAAAAGCTTAGAGTTTTATGGATTCACACTGTTTTGAGGCTTACTGCATTCTAGTAGGCAGTGAGTGGATCATGGAGTGTCTCCTAAATCTTTCTCAGAGTTTATGGCAAGCATTTTTATCCCAAATCCACTCTCTTTTCCATTTGGTACATTTATTTTTCCCTAATTCATGTGCTATTAAAAGAAATTTTGCTGTACTTTTAAGCAACTATGGTTTAACCATTTATGTTAGAAAGATACTTTTCAGATTCTTATTAAAACATTCCATATGTATCCAAAACCCCCAAAACATAAGAAATCACAAACTCATATATATCCTGTTGTCTTACAAGTATATAGAATTTTCAAATAAAATATCTACATAACATTTCATTACATACCACCCTCTACAAAATTTCAAAAAAATATTGTACATTTTACTACACAGAAAGAATATCTATGAATATCTGAAGGACGCTTCTCTTATTTTTTTTTCTTTTCTTTCTTATCCTTAAAGAGATTTGTAAAAAAAAAAAAGAGGAGACTTGAAAGAAAAATTTTGGCGGAACAGAGTTGAACAAGAAGGATATGATGGAATTGGTGTGAATTAATAATTGGAAGACTCACTGGAAGAATATACACACACCTCATGATTATAGGCACAGATAGAAATAATTTGGCATGAAAAGAGAAGAGAGCTCATATTAAAATAAATAAATAAATAAAAGTAGGGTCAGTCCTTGACGTTTCTAAATCTATCAGGGCTCTAAGATATTGGTAATATAAATATTATACATTCAATAAGATTTAAAAGGTAATATCAAACAACAATGACTGAAATACCAAAACAAAATAGGCTTATTTGCCAAATGAGTAAATGAACGATACTGAAAATAATGCAGAGCATTACAAGGGAGAATGAGATCACTGAGGTTGCAGCAGTGAAAGAAAAGTATCTCCATTTCAAAAGTCTCTTTTAGAAAATCATTTAAAGAGTACAAGCTATGACTTAGAGGCTGAACTGTGTAAATGAATTAGAGAATTAATTATCACATTACAACTATTAGAAGTAATTAAATATTAAGTATTTAAATTTTAAAATTAAAAATACAGAAATAAATTCAATAAATATTTTTGAAAGTACTTATAAATGCTTTTTCTATCCAGTAGATATAGATATTTCATTCCTTTCAAGGTAGGTAGTAATCAAGAAAACCAAGGAATACCATAAAAAGAAGCTCTGCTTGCTCTGCTTTATTTCCTGGAAGGATAGTCATATTGGCAGCACTTTTTTTTTTTTTTTTTTTTTTTTGCCACAGGGTATATGTAATCCTTGGAGAGAGTGAGAGAGAGGTGAGAAATCATCCCTCAGGGGGATGGCCACACAGCAATCCCTTCCCCTCCATTCTCCTTTTAGGTTTTTTGACACATTTGTACAAGGTGCTGAAGTGTTCTCAGGCCTCTAGGTCTGAGACTGGAATCATGTGAGTCAGCCATGTGGAATTGAGGGCCATAACCATCATGCCACTTACTGGCCTGGTAGTTCTTAAAAAATAAATAAATAAATACATAAATAAATACTATTCTTTACCCACCCTAAAGGTGGTGACATTGGAATGACTTAAAGGGACTGAGTAAAATAGCTAGATTTGAGAAGACAGAGTTCCCTCCATCTTGCAGTAATGAGGTAAGTAGTGGTAACTTTACAATAAGGTTCTTTGTTCATTTGTTTTGTTTAGAATTATTTATTTAATTTTATTTATTATTATTATCAATTTAATTTTTGCAATAAGGCACATGTGCTCACTAGAGAGAGAGATAAAGAAGGAAAGAGAGAGAAAGCAAGCCACCAGGTCTTGGACTCAAACGGCAGTCAGCCATATGTGAGTCCAGTTCCTTAACCACCGTGCCACCTGCCAGCATTTTTTTTAAGAGAGAGTCTAGCCTTGTTACCATCCTCTTGTCTCAGCCTCGCAGCTCAGACTACAGAAATGTACCACCACACTCAGATCTTTATTTATTTTTTATTGTGATTTCTGCTTTACATATAATCTTTGTAGATCATTGTGGGGTATATCATTTTTTATCAAAGCATTCACGCAGTATATAATATTCAAAAGAAGGATAAATACATATTTATCTTATTCAGCATGGAACATTGCATTATGTTGTATACATTCAATAAGAGTTACAATAGTTTTTTTTTTTTTTTTTGAGAGATTTTCACTGTAGGGCACGTGCGCTCGCCAGACAGACAGAGAGAGACATAGAGACAGAAAGCGAGAAATCACCCCCCAGGGGGGATGGTCACGCCGCAATCCCTTCTCCTCCATTCTCCTCTCGGGATCTTGGGCACGCACGCACACGCGCCCGGCGTGAGTTTTAAGCCACCGGGTCCGGGACACGAACCGCAGTCGACTATGTGGGAGTCCAGCGACATAGCCATTACGCTAACTGCTGGTTCCCTACAATAGTTTTTTTGAGGTGATGGAAATGTATATTGTATAGTCAATTCCTTTTTTTACTCTATTGTAGTACTTTGGGTTCCATAACCTATTTCACTTTTTTTTGCATTATTTTGTCTGTTAATCATATTTTCCAGAACCCCCATCCCTGCGTCCTCTACTGTAGCTTCGGTGTTTAGCACTACTCTCTACTTCAATGCTATTGAGATTTCACTTTCTACCACAGAGGGAGAACATTCTGTATATGTTAAGAAGGGTCTACAGTATTTGCTTTTATAGTCTGGTTTATTTCATGTGGCATTGTATCTTCTAGATTTACTTACTTTGTGTCAAATGCCATGATATTGTTCTTTATGGCTAAGTAGTATTCCATTGTGTTCCTACACCACATTTTCTTAATCCAGTCATCAGCTGTTGATTTCATGCTTTAACTATTGTAAATAATGCTGCAATAAACATGGATGTAGAAATGTCTCTCCAACTGAGTGATTTCTTGTCCTTTGGTTCAATCACCAAGAGTGGGATTACTGGGTCATACTTTTAGGTTTTTGAGAAACCTCCATACTGTTTTCCACAGGGACTGTACTACTTCACATTCCCATTACATTATAAGAGGGTTCCCTTTTGTCAGTAACCTTGGTAGAATTTGGTACTCTTGTTTTGTTTTTTGGTTTTTGGTTTTTTCTTTTGGTACTCTTGTTTTTTTTTATCATAACCTGGTGATTCCTCACTGTGGCGATTTTTGTTTTGTTTTGTTTTGTTTGTTTGTTTTTCGGAGAGGTTTTTGCCATAGGGCACATGCGCTCACCAGAAAGACAGAGAGACAGAAAGCAGAAATCATCCCCCCAGGGGGGATAGTCACGCCACAATCCCTTCTTCTCCATTCTCCTCTCGAGATCTTGGGCATGCATGCACACGCACCGGCCTGAGTTTTAAGCCACCAGGTCTGGGACGCGAACTGCAGTCGACTACATGGGAGTCCAGCGACATAGCCATTACACTAACTGCTGGTTCCCTCACTGTGGTTTTAATTTGCATTTCCCTTATGATAAGATGGGTTGAATTTTTTTTCATGTTTTCAGCCATTTGTATGTCTTCCTTTGAGAGTTGTCTGTTCAGACCAACTGCTCACTTTTAAACTGGATCACAAGGTCTGATCATGTTGCTCAGACCAACCTTGAGCTCATAATCCTTTTGCCTCAACCTCTCCAAGTTGTTTCCATTACTGTCGCTGCATCAGCCTTTTAGACTGGAACAGAAATTAAATCCAGGTCTCACACAATGTCTCCCACCTGCAGAACACAACATCTAAGCCATGAATTCCACTGCAGCTGTTACCAGGACAGTGTTCTGAATTGCCCTAAGAGCACATCACTCTTGTGTCTCTAGGATAGATCTGATGTGATACTTTTTAAGGATTATATGAGGGAACTTTAAACAGTTCATGGGAAAATGGGATTAAAATACAAGTGTTTTGGTGCAAAACATTTTTTAAATCCATGCATATTTGTTTTATAACATAGCTCTTCCATGAATTTTTGAACATCCCTCTTATGTTTATAGTACTAAATAGTATAGAATTCTTTAGTACCTTAATAGGTATTCTCTATTTACATACATACATCAAACATAGAAGATGGCTGACAAACATAAACATATGCTTTAAGTGATCATTTGCTTAACGTGGGATTTCCAGGAGAAGGAAATATCCATGTCAAATATTTCCATGTCAGGAAAATCTGAAAAGTCTTCTTATGTAGAGATACTTTCAATTTAGGATGAAGGACAAATAGGATTTGATCACATAGAGATTAGAATTAAATAGCATAAGTTCTGGATGCATATGTGGCTGTTGTTTTCATTCCACACAGCAGCTATTATGTACATTTTAGCTACCCTATAACGTAGAATAAATAAATAAATGAGAGAAATAAGGGAGAAGAAACTCCATTCGCTAAAGCAATTAATTAAAAAAAAAAAAAACCAAAATCACGTTGTGGGTCATCCAGGGGAAAGATTATATAACTCATCTTTGTTTATCAGAACTTATGCTATGTAAATACTAATATACATTTATGAAAAGTTCTCCATTTAGTGTACTTCTCCAGAAATCGAATCATGAAAACACAGCACATCAGTTTTATAAGTGATCCAATGCTATTTATATGAAAACCTTTCCTCATGAAGCTCTGGTCGTTTTCTCTACTAATGCTATGACATAAAATTTTTCTTCTCCTAAATATCAGTAAATTGCACATGATAGGATGAACTACACAATAATACACTGTGAAGTTTGCATTTTTGAAAACAGCTAAATTTTCACTAAAAGTGAAATTGATCTTTATTACACATATATGTGGGTGGGAATCTAAAGGATGCAACTGGTAAATATGAGAACCCAAGTGATAAAAGAGGCTTTCCTTCATTCCT
>NW_006206544.1:2346838-2364551 GCF_000334495.1 Tupaia belangeri chinensis
CTCTACACCCTATCTACTAATGCTTGCGTGTTGTCAGTGTCCATGATAGGCATTTTTCTCCCTTCCCCTTTCCTATTGCTGCCACCTGGTGAGACAGTAACAAAGCGTTACCTTCCAGGGTAGAGTAGCATTTTCTCTTGACAAATCATGGTAACTAAGAAAAAATATCATCTTTCTTTCACTAGGCATTTATAATTAAGGAAATACCTATTTTTATATGTCATTTTTTTATATGCATTCAACCACACACATCTGTAATAAAGATCAGTTACATGTCAGTTAGCATGTGGCCAACTGCAAAGCCCAAGCCTCATAGATTTTATATTCCCATCTACCATTTTAATTTAACTACAAGTAATTCATAATGTTGTTTTTCAAACCAGCATGTTTCTTCTCACCACAATTGTGGTCCCCTTCATATTTCAGACAGCTGTTATATGATGCTCAATATACTTTTGATCCTTTACAGACCTTAGAAGGAACTTGGTGACAGTCCAGATAGTTTTTATTATAGCCTTCCTACTACACAATAATCTTATTTCACCTGGACTATTTCCCCAGTAGTGTCATAAATTCTTTGATTTATATCAAGAATACTTCCAAGGCTTCATAGAAAAAAAGACATTATTTTTTGTAGCATATCCATATGCTGCACAAATTATCTTTTCAAAGTTTGAAACACCTGTTGTACATTTATTGTAATGTCAATGAAGCCTCTTTAGGAATGATAAGAAAGAAAAAACAGTATATATTAGTTATAAATGCTCTAGAAGTCATTTTTCAGCATTTATAAAATGAAAAAGCTCTATACTTTATGACTTATTTGTAAGCAATTTCAGAAATAATAGTAATATTGACATGTATATTTATATCTGATTTCTATTAAAGATGTGAAAGAGAAAATAAAATAGTTTAATCCAAAAATAAAATAGGTCATTTATTATAATACAATTTCTAGATGTGTGAAACATGTTGATTATAAAAAATAGAATTTGTGCAAATATGTAAACCTACTTAAGGGCATATGGGGAAAGGTTTTACTTTCTACAATGCTATATTGCTTGCAATTTTTTTTGCAATGAATAAGTATAACATATATAATTAATATAAGATGTAGACGCTATTTATAATTAGAACCACATTATCCTGTATAATTTTTATTTTTTTGCTCAGATCAAAACAAACTCATGATGTTCCTATATCCTTATTTTTTTTTTTTCCCCCTTAAAAACACCCAGAAGTCTTATAAAAGATCCACCTAACAGTTCTAATAGGATGACCACAGTGGAACATACTCTGAGTAGTTGCTGGCTAATAATGCAAACAGAGCAAGAGGTCAGGTCTGGTAAAATAAATAAATTACTGAGTGATAACACAAATACTGGAGGGACACATTAATTAAATTTAAACAACAGTGAAGAAAATACTTGGTCTTGAAATTAAAAAACAACGTTCATGATGATAGAATTTAGAAACGTATTTCTCCATATTTTAGCTCTCTGAGTATAACACAGCAGTAGGAATACTTCAAATGAAAACTACAGTATTCTAAGTTCTGTGTTGGTGAAGGACTGAAACGTAACATGAAGATAATGGATAGAGCCAGACTTACTACATGCGAACAGTTTTCTCTTAATAGGGATTTGGGGAGGACAGGCCTGTTTTTTGTTTTTGTTTTTGTTTTTTTCCTTTCTCTATAAGAGTGATTAAAATTATTTTAGTGGCTGTAATGACCCATGTGGAGAACGATAGCCGGATCTGGGTTTTCTTCCTTATCAGACTGTTGAATTTCCTGTGTGGTGTCCACACAAATTTATGTAACATTTTACTCCATAAAAATGATGCCACTCTCCCTTTTTCAAAAATAGAAAGTAAACACTTTCCACAAACATTTGGATTTAAATTTAAATACCAATTAATTTCACTTAGCTGGATCTATGTTGATTGCACCCAGTGAAAGAAAAAATTAGCACACCTTTTAAATAATGTGTTCTATGCAACACTGTTGCTTTTTAAAAACCTCTCTGATCCTGTCATTCCCTTGGTTAAAGGGAGAATCTTGGAAAAAAGTTATTTCCAAGCCTTGGCTATTTACTATTTCATTCCTGCAGCTCCAGTTCCAACACTAACCCACACTAGGACTCTATTCACATTTCCACAAGCAAGTAAATAATTTCCGACCTCTATGCATTCTAGCATGCTTTACCCTCTCTGGAAGAGCCACTCCAAGCCTGCTTCAGAACTCAGCTCAGGTGTGGCTCCAGGAGAGACTTGTTTTTTTCTGGAGCCATTTCTATCTCTAATAGCATCCTGTGGGGTCCTTTTACAAAGCAATTAACACATTGGACTACAGCAGCTGGTTCATTTTTCTGATCTCACTTCTATTTCCTTCTCCAGTGAGAAAATGGTTGAGTTTCTTTGTGTTTGAAGTTAGTCTGCTTAGAAATAGTGTAATTTAAAATCAGATAGGAAAAAAGCCAGAATTTTCCAGTTACTAGTTTTAATGTTTAGAAAAAAAGTTTTTTATAATTGTTCTTCAAACTCCTATAAAATGATACATTTTCATAATGAAAAATAATTGCACTTAGTTTAATCTATATAATAAAACTTATCTAGGGGTTATTATATGCTAGCACTGTTCTATGTTTTATAAATATTAACTCATTTAATCTTCATAATCACCATTGTAAATATAAATATTAACATATTTTTATGAGAACATGATGAGATAGATACTGTTGTCATTTTCATTTTTAAAGAATTATTTTATTTAACTTTTATTTATTTATTTAAATTTGACCAGAAAGGAACAAAGTGAGAAGTGAGAGAGAGAGAAAGAGCGTGAAAGCAAGCCACCAGGTCCGGGACTTGAACCATGGTCAGCCATGTGGGAGTCTAGCATCCTTAACCATCACAACACCTACTGGCTCCCCTTGTCATTTTCATTTTAAAGAAAAAGACACTAAAACGCAAAACTTCCTTCTCGGATTTAGGTTTGAAATATTTTATTCCTTATCTCTGTGATCCTAGTGATCAGATAGAAGTTAATAAAGATCTCTAAGTACTTGAGGGATCACACTCACATAGGTTTTATTATAGTATATTCTTATAACTGTTTTGTTTTACTATCAGTTCTTAATCTCATTGCATCGAATTTGCAACAAACGAATAACTAAATAAAATAAAAAATGCAAGGACAGAATTTTGCTATAGGGCATGTGAGCCAACCGAAGAGAAAGAGGCAGAGAGACAAAAAGTGAGAAATGATCCCCTAGTGGGGATGGTCACACCACACTCCCTTCTCTTCCATTCCCCTCTTGGGATTTTGGGCACGCGTACATACACTCCCGGCATGAGTTTCAAGCCTCCAGGTTCAGGACTCCAACCACTATTGTCCATGTGGGAACCCAGCGACACAAGCACTCCGCCATTTACAGGTACTAATTTTATATATATATAATATATATATATATATATATTATATATATATATATATTCTTCCCTTAAGAAGCTCACAGTGGAAGAATTGGACAAATAAATGCTTATCCTCAGATGAAGAGGACAGATGAGAAATAGCATACATACTTGTCCAGGTTTAAAGGTGTACTCATCTGTTCACACCTGTATCAATGCCTAATGTAATGTGAAAGACACTGACTGTTCATCAAACATTTGTTGGCTGAATGACTAGTATACGGTTTTGTTTCTTCATGGTATGTGTGTATGTGTGTTTTGTGGACAAGTCAAGTAATGCAGAACTTACGGAAGATAGAATGTGAGAAGAAACTGGAAGCACTGGTTACTATCCTACCAAAAGTGGCATAGAGCTCACATGACATTTCCCTGGGTAGCCTTGAATCAACAAAGTTCCTACCTTTTTCTATTTGTATAACAGTTCTCAAACATAATTGTAACATGTGCTCGGAAGGCAGCATCTTGAGATAAAGAAGAACTGGCTGAACAGTTCAGACTCTGTTCTAATTCCCCTAGAAACAACACATCTGTCCGTGTTTTATCCCAGCAGGTCTTGGGACACTGGGGTATAAAACTGGGACCAACTGCTATCCAAGGTCTCTCAGCTGTGGTACAAGTAGGGTGCACACTGTTGAAACACCATCTGTCTCTGTCAGCCTTCCTGTGCTTTTGAGACTGGTTCACAACGAATCTCGGGCTTGTGTTGGCCCTTCCTGGCTATCTGGAAGTAATAAATCGACTTCATGGAACTTACTGCATGTGACTGTGTTCTGTCTCACCAGATTTAGACAAGTTGGAAACCAGGGCAGTGAGTCTTCACAGAGCTCTCTGCCCTACTATTCCTAAAGCGTTCCCACTGTAAATCAGTCATTTCTTCTTTCAACCAATCTCTCTTCTTTTATCTAAGCACCATCCATTAGGTATCCACCACAAGTCAGTAGTATAGGAGGCAAAACAGTATAATGAATTCTGGCTTTAAATCCAGCTTTATCACTAGCTTTGTGATCTTAAAAAAGTTACTTAAATCCTTTGTGCTCTAGTTTCCTCATCTACATTGCTAATTATAGGCTAGACATCATACCATTTTGGATAAAATTAAATAAATAATACATATAAAACATTTAGAACAGTGCTTGCTATACAGTTAGTGCTTAATAATATAGATCACTGTTGTAAATCATTTGTATTATTATCTAGGACCAATGGAGACTACAATGCAGGAAATGAGCACTGTTTTTCAATGGCTACTGGGAAGCCCAGTGCTATGTTTAAAACTATAGAACAATGACTGTCACATAGGTCTCTGTGAAAATAAATACATGAGATAATTATGAAGCACCAACAATGCAATGGTCATAATAGCTGCTCAATTAATGTTAACTAGAAAACATGATTTTATCAAATCTTGATCCTCCATGCCAGTCTAAGGGAATCTGGCATATACAGAAGCAAAGTGGTATCATTTGAATAAAAACAAAATGCGTAACCATGAAAGATCATAAGGAATAACATATGTGTCATGTGTATTCATAAGGTTTATAATGAAAGCAGCAGTCACACCACACGGCCAAACATAAACTGATGTTCATAGATACCCCACCAGATGATGAGTTACATTCATCAATGACTCTGTGATTATTATCTTATTTCTCCAAGTGACCTTCTCTTTAGTTCATTATTAATGGCTTTGAAAGGACTGCTTCAGGAACCAATTCTGTATTTGGGTATTGTAGGCAAATTAATATGTCAACAATGAAAAGCGGTATTGAAGCCCGGGGTGGTGGGAATAAGCAGGGAGGCAAATGAATCTCGCTTTGTCCGGGGAAGCTCTCTGAAGGAGTTATTATTAATATTTTTTGCCTCCTTTATTCACTACATCTAAAATGGATTTTTGTTAAATGAATTTAGATGAGAAACCTAAATTTACTGCTCTAAAAAGAAAGAGATAAAAAAGAAAAACTTATTTAAAAAATAATTTTAGAGAATTCAGTTTTCTTACGTACTGCCTTTCATTCAAGCTGTGAAATTTCTCACCTGCTCTCTTCTTGGTATTTTTTTTTTTTAAGGTGAACTTTTCAGAACAATCCCACTGAGAGGAAATTGCTTTGCAAGCTAGGAAGATATTAATCTCTTCTCCCAGCATAGTGGGTGCATAAATCCTTTTTTATAGAAGAGGTGTTCTTAAAAGTTCTATATATAAGACGACAGTACAGTATTGATTTTGGTAATGCTAATACAAAAGCAGTATTTTAGTTAAACATGCTATATTCTTTCAGTTTTCCTGCCCCAGCTCTTGCTTTGCCTCAATACAGAATGTGTGACTGCTCACTCACACTCCCTATCTGGCAAGTTCTGGGGCATACTTCCGAGATGTGCATTAGGTGTTACCTCCTCTTGAAAAGCCTTCCTTAACACCCCTCTTAAAGGATTCTCATTTCCTTCTTGATATCCCCATATATTTCAAACTATGCTATAATAATCGTTTTAAGCAAACTATTCCTAACTAGCCTGATCAGTTCTAAAAGGACATTCATTTACTCAACAGATACTGTTTCAGTGCTTTTAGGTGCAAGGCCAAGGGAAAACAGAGGCAAGTAAAACAGACCCATATCCTTTCTGTATTGTGGGTCAAACAAAGAGAACAACAAACATGTCACTGTAGATTAAGATGAAATTATGGTAGCACAGAGCAAGCAGTGGGATCAGGGATATCTCCTTGTCATCTCAAGGATAAGCAGGAGTGACACAAGGAGACAAGAAAAGGAATTGAAAAGAGATGTGTACATGCTACGAAAGGGCAGGAGGCTCGGCAGGTAGAAAGAAGGCCTTGGCAGCTACAAAGGAGGCGAGACTCTAGGTAGCTGATGACGGTGAGGACATTGCCAAGTTAGTCTTGGATTTCTAGCAGCTAGCCATACGAGATGATCAAAAAACAGTTGTTGAATGAATGAATGAATGTAATAGCAACAAAGATGTTATGTGCTACTGCTTAGTTTTTGAGGGTTTACATTATTCTTATCTTGAGAGAACTAAAAATTTTAGAAGGTAATTTATTTCCCATTACTACAGTAGAAATGTTTTTGCCTTATTAAGACTTCCCCTTTTTCATATATTTTAAAATAATTTCGAGGGCTATAATTCACTATTAAATACAGAATATGTAATACTTATGATGCAGCTAACTTGAAAAACAGGCATCTTACCTACATCTGCTTCCAGAAATGGTTATTTATAATATTTAGTAAGATTCACTGTGGATCCAAGGGAACGTAAGTTGTATAATTTTTTTAGGAAAAAAACAATCATTATTTTCTACAGTGTTACCAAATGAATACCCCAAAGGCAGCTTGGCACTAACCATTTCTCATGTCTGTACTACTGAATTCCCATAACATAAATTACTCCAGAAAAAGGAACGCTTGTATCTCATTTATAGACATCTCCCATCACAGAGTGATTCAGTCATAAGGCACTCAAACAAACTCTTGGGGGAAGACAAATTAGAGAATCTAATCTATAATTGCCTCTCCGCATGAAAGAACACTGGATAGGGGCCTGCAGGTGGTGTGATGGTTAAGGCACAGGACTCCCATATGGTTAACCATGGTTAAAGTGCTGGACCTGGTGGCTTGAAAATCACACTGGGTGCGTGTATGTGCCCCAAATCCCAAAAGGTGATTAAAGAAGGACTGCAGCATGACTATTCCCCCTGGGGAGTGGTTCCTTCACTCTATTTCTATCTCCATCTGCTGGGTGCACGTGCCCTATGGCAAAATCCTAAAAGAGAAAGAAAGAAAGAACACTGGACAAATAGTGTTTTCTGGCTCTTAGGAACAAATAACATAACTCTGAACAAATTACTTAACCTCAGTTAACCGAGGCCTGACTAAGTCTCAGTTTTCTTATCTATAAGAAATGGGTAAATGACTAGGTGGCCTTCTAAGACACAGGGTCATGACCTCCTGTCTTCTTTAGATGTGTCATAAATGTTATGAGATTATGAGAATAATTTTTTGAGAGGGTTTTGCTATAGAGTGTGTATGCTCGCCAGAAAGACAGAGAGAGACAGAGAGACAGAAACCGAGAAATCACTCCCCGCCCCCCCGGGGAGGATGGCCATGCTACAATCCCTTCTCCTCCATTCTCTTGGATCTTGGGCACACATGCACATGCATCTGGTGTGAGTTTAAGCTATTGGGTCCAGGACTCAAACCGCCGTCAACTACATGAGAGTCCAGTGACATAGCCATTACGCCAACTGCTGGTCCCAAGAGTAAGTTTGTTTTTTTGTTTTGTTTTGTTTTTAAAAAATCAGTTTGGAGGAAAGCTTAAAAAAAGATCACCAGAATAAACTCCAAACATTTTCTTTAAAGGAAGAAAATTAATCTGTCAATAAATACAACGTGTTTTGAACCTAATAATTTAACTTCTCCTAAAATTTAATTAGCAGTTAAATTTTTATTTTTAAAAATGTGAAGAATTCGAATGAAATCCAGCCCACAGAGTAAAAATGGTAAAATATTTGACAACCCTAATCTGGTATAAAATATTTGGCTACATTAAGGGATGAGGATATAGAATGTTTCCAGTTCCTCCACTCGATATTTCTTGGCAGTCTGACTAGCAAAATGTTGGAATAAGTCCTTAAGAGAGTTATTTAAGTCCATTTTCCAATATCAGGAACTGACCTCCTCAGCCTACACTACAGTCCAAATTTTCCCATTTATTTCTATCTACATCATGTCATTCTAGCCTCTTGCAATGGAAACATCATGCTCCTTTCTAGAAAGTATGTCACAAAATAATTTTAAAATAGTGGGTCTGAGACCAGAAAAATAGGAGTTTACATCCTATTCTGCTGCTTACAAACTATAGGGTTTGGCTAAACTATGAGATCTCCCTATGTGTAAATTTATCTGGGAAATGAGATAATACCTACTTTAGAATCATGAGACCCCAATAATGCACACAAAGTGCTGGAGCACAAGTAACTATGAAGGCACACTCAGTGGGGGACCAGCAGGTGGCATTGTGGTTAAGGTGCTGGACACACCCACATGGCCAACCATGGTTTGAGTCCCGGACCTGGTGGCTTCTTTCTCACTTTCCCTCTCTGTCTCTCTAAAAAGCAAAAAAAAATCCTCTGTATATATTTAAAGAAAAAAAAAAAAAAAAAAAAAAAAAAAGCACACACTTACTACTTATTCACATTCACATTTTGTTTACAGTTGTTCACACCCACTCCCCCAGGAAAGCATTTCTCACTAAGTAATGATTAGTTTATTTTAAATAATTAAGAGACCACTTGTGACAGTTAAATCCACTACAATTTTCAGATTAGAAAAACTAGTTTTTTTTCAGCATTTTCAAAATGTGGGACAAAAATATCAAAACTATCACTCCTCTAAAGCACAGGCATTGATCCTAAAAACAGACAAGTGGGACTACACCTAACTAAAAAAATTGCACAATAAAGGAAACAATAATCACAGTGAAGAGATAACCCTGAATGAACCTCTCAGGGGCTAAATCTTTTGGTCTGTATTTTGCTTATTTGCTCTCAGTCTGTAGGCCAACATTACTGAATCCCACAGACAGAAATCATTGCTGAGCTGACATTCAGAAATATTTCACTAACTTCCTATCACCCTAAAACTCCAAGGCATCTGTTGACTAATCATTAGATTATTTTTAAGTTTATTTTTATTACTTTCATGAAAGAGGAAAACAGAGAGAAAGAGACTCCTCAACAGAATCTTCATGTCACAATGCACCCCCAGCCTCAGCCAGCCCAGCACAGGGAGACTTTGAGATGCAAATTCAGGACCTTCTCCTACAGCATCAGCATCATAGAGTGTTGCATTAAGACTTCTGCACCAGAGACTGACCAGGTCAGATTTCCTTTACTTCCAAACCTTCCTCCCTCCCCATTTCTAGGTCTATGCTTAAAATTGCTATAAGCCTGTCTTGAATTTTCACTGCCCATTTAGCTTTTGATATTATGCTCACCTACTCTTAGATAATCAAACAAATTTATCCATACGGCTTTTTATCTCACAACTATCTCTGATATTTCCTTCCTTTGGTAGCCATCAAGTTATATATAACAATGGTAAAGAGCATTCATCCAACTAACACTGCAATACTTTCCTTAGAAGACAAATAATACAGTAGTCCCCCCCTTAGCTGCAGACCATAGTTCTAAGGTCCCCAGTATATCCCTGGAACCATGGATAGTACCAAATCCAATCACTCTCATTTAGAACATGCTTCTGTTCATGTCACCCAGCCACAATTTTAGTGCATTTCCATAGTAACTATACATTTATTACACACTGTGTTTTTTAGTTTGAGGTGCAACAGCAAAACTAGCACAAGTTTATTTTTCTTCCTTCACGATTTTATGGGTTTAAGATTTGTTCTTATTGTAGATTTTAACAACCTTGGGATCTAACTTATTTTTCTCTCTCTAAGATAGAAACTTGTCACTTACAGGAAGTAATGTACAGCTTCTCTTTGGCATCATTAGGCTTGTGCTTTTAGAACATTATTAAGTAAAATAAGGATTACTGCAAAACAAGCACTGCAATATCACCACAGACAATCTGATGATCTGACAACTGAGATGGTTACTAAGTGACTCACGGGCAGGTGGCATATACCATGTGAGGACACTACACAAAAGATGATTTATAGCCGAAGCTGGACGGAACTGGCTAGTACAAAATTTCATCACATTATTCAGAAGCATGTGCAATTTAAAACCTAAGAATTGTTTATGTCTGGAATTTTCTATTTAACATTTCCGATTACAGTTGATCATGGGTAACTGAAACCACAGAACGCGCAACTAGAGATGAGGGAAGACTATTGTATTTTTGTTCGCTACTGTATAGGAACATATGTAGTGACATACTAATTTTTCAAAAACAGTGTTGTCTTGTTTCCAATGAATATTTGTAAGACACACAAATACCAAATTATATTGCCATCTTCTATAGTCTTTTCTGTATGTTTTTAGTAATTACACCTTCCTAAATTGATATATTAGGTGATGAAAATAACACGAGGTTTTACTTTATATCATTTGCTTTAACAACAAATACATATTTATTTTTCAAGCATTTTCTAAGTACCCACAATGTGATAAACATATCATGCATCAAAGTTTCAGAGATGAATAGAATCTTATCTGTGACTTTAGTAAATAACCATACTATTGAGCAGCAGATACTTAAATATCCAAAATTAAAGAAAGAAGTGATATCTTCTCTAATGTGGAGAATCAAAAGACTTATCTCAGGTAACTGTCTTTTGAGCTATGTCTTAAGGAATAATGATTTTGACCAAGAAGGAATAAAAGAGTTATGTAGGAAGAAGTAGCAAAATGAGCAAAAGCATGGAACATAACAGCATGTGAGATAGTCAGGGAATCTCTGTCATCCAGGAGAGCTAAGACAGTGGATGCCTAACAGAGTGTAGCAAGAAAGAGAAGTTGAGAAATCCAGTCTGTATTAAAATGAATTTTACTAGTCTTCTAAAAACTTTGGCTATAATGACACTTCAATATTTGGACACAAAGTCTATTTTCACTGGAAACATATATTAGAATCTGGGTGTCTTTCTCTCTCTCTCTTACTCTTTTTCTGTCTCTCTCACACACATACTACATATATAGTGTCAAAGTACAGACACAAACTACGGAACAACTGAGATACTTCAAAGGACCAAAAAAGTAACAAATACATACAGCAGCAAGCATAACAAGCTACAGGTCTGATGAGCTCCAATTTTGAAGCAAATAGAGATAATCTAGAATCAACCCTCCTGGCATAATTCAGACCAGAAGTACCTCACCTGAGTTTGGGGGCTACAGAGACTCCCTGTATTCCTGAGCCTAATATCACGGGCTAGGTGGGTGAGAATGCCTTTCTCATGTAAGAAGCTAGAAAAATACTGAGAATTTTGCTAACCTGGATAAAGACTTCTGTAAAGTTGCATGCCAAAGAGACAGAAGGAAACCAACACAGACATGGCTTGAATCTAAGATGTGGTTCAAGCTACCTATTGTGTGGTTTCCACAGATATAGCATCAACACAGTATTAATAAAGTATTATTCCCAGATCACCATTATAAAACATGATTCTAGATCAGGTGCCCTGAGATACACATTGAGACAACCATGAAATTATTAGATGGAAGGGAGAGCTCATCAAAAGAAAAATGAATAAGCACAAAAATCACTAAAGGTGCATAAATATATAGTTTCTAAAATCATACAATGAAAAACTAAATTTTTTAAATTGCCAGTAGTCAGAAACTGAATTCATTACAAATTAAACATAATGGAGCAATATGTCAATTTCTTTAAAATTACTGTTTATGATCCTCAAAATAAAAGAAAATAAAGGACTGAATACCATTTCTCCTATGAAAAGAATATACAAAACGAAAATGGGCAGAAATTATAAAAAAGAGAGAGGATATTATAAAGAACCAAATATAAATTCTGGAAATAGAAAATTCTATCACTGAAATAAAAAATTTGCATCTGTATTTTTGATGTATTGAAAACAATACAGTCCAGAGAGGACAGTCAGAGAGAAATTAAGTAAATTGTAATACAGTGCTGGAGAATTCATATAAAATGTAGCACAAAGTGACATAGATTAAAACATTTATATTTGGCTCAGCCCCTAGTTTAGTGAATAAAGGAGTCAAATCTCACATGGCCAACTGTGGTTTATGTCCAAACCCCAGGAGCTTGAAAGACATGCCATGTGCATGTGCATGCACACCCAGGATCCTGACAGGATGGAGAAATAGAGAATGGATTGCAGGGTGATCTTTCCCCATCGGAGGTGCTCTCTTTCTCTCTCTTTCACTGACAAATGCACACACCCTCTGGGACTAAGGAAAAGAGAGGGGGGGTGAAGGAAAGAAGGAAGGGAGAGAAGAGGAGAAAAGAAAAAAAAAAGAAAAGAAAAGAGAAGGAAGAAAGAGGGAAGGAAAGGAAAGGAAAGGAAAGGAAAGGAAAGGAAAGGAAAGGAAAGGAAAGGAAAGGAAAGGAAAGGAAAGAAGGAAGGAAGGAAGGAAAGGAGAGAGAGAGAAAGAAGGAAAGAAAGAAAGGAAGAAAGAAAGAAAGAAAGAGAGAGAGAGAGAGAGAGAGAGAGAGGAAGGAAGGAAGGAAGGAAGGAAGGAAGGAAGGAAGGAAGGAAGGAAGGAAGGAAGGAAGGAAGGAAGAAGAAAGAAAGACACTGATATTCAAAGAAAGTCACTTATATTCTAGGATAATTAGTTTAAACATTATTACATAGATCAAAGTGTTATCAATGGTTATTAAGTGGATGCTTTAGAAACTGAAATCTGTAGAGGCACTTTTACGAATGAGCAGTAGGTTACTGTTCTAGTCCTCTTGAGGAAAGATGAGGTCCTAAACAGGCAGTCAGGCAGTGGAAGAAATGGAAAGACCCATGATCTTTAGCAGCTTTTCTCTCAGACTTCATTAAGTCAGTTTCCATATTTAAAAGCTGTTCAGATGTTTAAAAGGTTATCAGTCATTCTCTGAATCCTCCCTTCCTTGGCCTCAGATTCTACACATTTGCTATTATCTCCATGCTTTCCTTCAAATCCACCTAGCATAAAGCCTGAGTTTTTACTCTCTAGACTATAATCATTTTACCCCAAATGATTGCATATCTCCAATTTATCTTAAGTTGACAGTCATAATATTTTCTAAAAGTGATCAAATCAAATGGAGTTTGGAAACATGATAGTAGAAACAGCAGTATCCTAAAAGTCAAATGAACTTAGATTAAAATCCCAATTCTTCTTAATGATATGACAAAGTAAAATTTATGAGAGTTTCACTTTCTTATTCTTTATAAGTGGAATCAAAAGCCCCTATTTCAGAGAGTTATTGTTATTATTATTATTATTATTATTAATATTATTATTATTTTGGAGAAGTTCTTGCTATAGGGCGTGTGTGCTCACCAGAAAGACAGAGAGACAGAAAGTGAAAAATCACCCTCCTCCCAGGAGGGATGGCCACACCACAAGCCCTTCTCTTCCATTCTCCTCTCGGGATCTTGGGCACACACACACACAAGTGCCCGACGTGAGTCATCGGGTTCGAGACTCTAACTGCGGTCAGCTACATGGGAGTCCAGCAACATAGTCATTAAGCCAACTGCTAGTCCCTCCAGAGAGTTATCAGGACTAAAATAAATTAAATACTTAAGACCAACATATGGTGTAATGGTTATGTCACTGGACTCCCACATAGTATACTGAGGTTCAAGTCCCAGATTCAGCATCTTGAAACTCATGCCACATATGCATGCTTGCCTAAAATCCTGAGAGGAGAATGGAGGAGGAGGGATTGAAGTATGGCCATCCCCCTGGAGAGTGATTTTTCATGTTAGTCTCTCCAGAGAGACACACACCCTATAGCAAAAATCTTTCTAAATAACAATAATTTTAAAAAAGAAATTAAATCCCCATTGAATCTAGCAAAGTGTCTGTAATGAAGAAAATGTTCAATAAGCATTTACCCATACCCATTAACCCTCATCATGAAGGAATTTTCTAATATTCCTAATCAGGAAGGGAAACACCAGTACCTCCATCATACCTTACTTGTGGAGAAAGACAAGGCACAAATGGGGGCACGGCAAATTTATATAATTTATGTACACATCTATCTACCCCTACTAGAAAGCCTTTCAGAGCAATGCCCATATTATATTCCATCCTGTCTCACTCTATGTCTAGCACAGTGCTACTCTATAGAAGGAGCTTACTAAATATTTGATTAATATGTTAATGTATTATATTCTAATTTATCTTCCACTTACTGTCCTCCATGCAACCAATGCTTTCCTGTTTTTTTGTTTTGTTCTGTTCTGTTTTTGAGATTTTTTTGCAATACAGTGTGTGCACCTGCCAGAGAGAGCGTGAGATGGAGAGACACACACAGAGGGAACGTGAGAAATCACTCCCCCGAGGATGGTCATACCACAGTCCTTTCTCTCCCATTTTCCTCTTGGGATTTAGGGCATGCACGCACGTGCACCTGGCATGGTTTTCAAGTCACTGGGTCCAGGACTAGAATCGTGAAGTCAGCCATATGTGGTCTGGCACTGTAACAACCATGCCACCTGCTGACCCTCAACCAATGCTTTTTAAAACTGTACAATATAGGCTTCTTAACTTATCTTTACTTTCTCTTTCTCTTTTATTCTACTTCTATCATTCCCTCTGGCTTTCTACTTCCTAGATGAAGCATACACAATCTACCTCATTATCTTCCTCAAAACTGATGTATCTTTGGCCAGCAGGTGGTGTGGAGATTAAGGTGCGAGTTCACACATAGCAACTCCATGATTCAAGTGCCAGATCTAGCCATTGAAAATCATGCCAGGACTGAAGAAACTATGAAGTGGTTATTGCTCCAGGGGTGATTTCTCACTCTCTCTCTGTCCCTGTCTATCTCTGGTGAGCAGACATGCCCTATAGCAAATAAACTAAACTAAAAACTAAAATAAATAAATTTAAAAAAACTGATATAACCCTTCTCTAAACTCCTCCATCAATAAATGAAAAAAGAAAAGATAATTTCTGGGGCCAGCGGGTGGCATGGTGGTTAGAGCACTGGACTCCCACATGGCTGACCACAGCCTGCGCCCCAGACTTGGTGGCTTGCTTTCTTATCTCCCCTCTCTCTGTCTCTGGTAAAATTAGCAAGTAATAAGAATGAATAATATTAAATAAATACTTTTAGTAAAAAAAAGAAAAGATTTTATCAATAATATCCCATGATATATTTTGTTTTCGTTAGCCTAGTTTCTAACATATAGTAGAAGCTCAAATGTGTTTATCTAACTTTAATAAGCCTCTCTATTAATTAATGTAGTTTTACATTATATAAAAAGATAAAGCATCTAAATAACTTAAGATTTATTAATTTGATTACTTTGATTTGTGCTAAGAAATGTGAAAAATTAAAAATGGAAAAAGGAGGGACCAGCAGTTAGCGTTAATGTCTATGTCGCTGGACTCCCATGCAGTCGGTCACAGTTCCAGTCCCGGACCCGGTGGTTTAAACTTACACTGGGCACGTGTGTGTGCGTGCCCCAAGATCCTGAGAATAGAATGGAGGAGAAGGGATTGTGGCATGGCCATCACCCCTGGGGAGTGATTTCTCGCTATTTCTCTGTCTCTCTCTGTCTTTGTGGTGAGCACACATGCCCTATAGCAAAAACCTCTCAAGAAAGGAAAAAAAAAAGGATATTAAGTTTCTTGATATTTATCCATTTGTTATGAATCTTATTTTACTCTGGGTGCAAAGCTTTATATCAGCCTAATTAGCATGCATTACTGTGAGTGAAAATATCCTCAAGGATATTCTTTTTTTTTCCAGTCAGTTCATAATTGTTTGTACTAATAGCTATTATAGATTTGATTAATTTAGAATGAACATAAAGTAGGATATCATCATTATATTAAAAAGATAATAATAGACTACTGCTGACAATGTTTTAAGTGAAGAAGGAAAGCATTAAAAGGGGGGGAGGAAAGGAGAATAAGAAACTGGAAGAAATAGGTGACAAAGTCAAGAAAGAAGGAAAAGGTGGTAAAAAGCTAAATCAAAAAGAAAAGGAACTGATGAAAGGGTAACTATATATCAAAAAGTATGAAAGAAAGAAGGATACAGAAACAAAAAGAGAGAAAACAAAAGAGGAGAAAAATAGAGAACGATGAGGGAAATAATTATCTGAGATGCACAGGTATTCATCATATACTTAGACCTATAAAATTCTAGCATTAGGAAATAAAAGTACACTATTAGGTAAAATGACTCAATCTTCCCAAAACAGAACCTTTTAATGTTTTTCCCATTCCCTACTCAGAAATCTTGTGCAATTCTCAAACACTTAAAAACAAGGTTTTGATTTATATTACAACAATCCATTTTGGCTTAGCACAAAGGTGACATTACATATGCATTACATGTTCAAGTTAATAACAGTGAATGTTTTTTAGCATTTGTCATTCAGTACTAAGCTAAACAATAGACTCTTTACTGCTGTACAGTTATCTATCCAATGTTCAGTTTTCGTCATTTCTCGGAAAAGAGGCAAACTAGTTCTTTTCATGATTAACTGACACTTTACGTAATCTTAAAACTACAGAAATAAAGAATTTTCTTAAGAATTTAATGTATGCATAAAAAAAGAATAAGTATTTCATACTACTTTATTTTGATCCATGTTGCTGGCTTATAAATAGCTTCCTCATATTTCATGTCTCATATTTATTTTACAGATGTATTTTATAGATCTCCATAATTTGTTCAAAATTCTCTGAAAGCAATATCAATTTTAATTCATATTGTATCTCTCATTCTTTGAACAGCACACAACAGTTTACACATTCAACACATTTCTTGAATGAATTAATGAACAAATCAATGAGATGTCATGGTGTAAGTATACATTAATAAATTTGTCCTTGAACTAATCTTCTCATGTTTGGCACATGAATCTGGTTCTTCCATTCTCATGTACCTGTTACAACCAGGCTAATCTTTAAATATTTATTTTATAATGATATTTCCCAGTTTCAAAACATTAAGAAGACCAATTCTTTCTAAATGCCAGCAGATGGCGTAATGGTTACATCGCTGGACTCCCATGTAGTCAATGGTGGTTCAAGTCCTGGATCCAGAGACTTGGAATTCATGCTAGGCGCATGTGCGTGCATGCTGAAAATCCCGAGAGGAGAATAGAGGAGAAGGGATTGCAGCATGGCCATCCTCCCTGAAGGGGTAATTTCTCACTTTCCCTCTGTCTCTGTCTCTTTCTGGTAAGTTCACACACCCTTTTGCCTTAAGAGGGTTTTAAGGCAAAAATCTCTTTAAGAAAAAAGCCTGCCAGATGACTCTGATGAATGTCAAAGTTTGAGTATATCTGATGATCCACTACAGTAATTCACTACACCTTGTTCCTTTTTCTCTTTCTTTTCTTTTTTTATTTGTTTTGTTTTTGCTAGAGGGCAGGTACACTTGTTTGCCAGAGAGAGGGAGAAGAGAAAGTACCTCCTCCTATGGGGCATGGTCACGCAGCAATCCGTTCTCTATATCTCCCTCCTTTCAGGATTTTAGCCTCACACACACACACACACACACACACACACACTTGCACCCTGCATGTTTCTCAAGCCACTGGTCCAAGC
>NW_006206544.1:2368264-2401473 GCF_000334495.1 Tupaia belangeri chinensis
AGAAAGAAAGAAAGAAAGAAAGAAAGAAAGAAAGAAAGGAAGGAAGGAAGGAAGGAAGGAAGGAAGGAAGGAAGGAAGGAAGGAAGGAAGGAAGGAAGAAGAAAGAAAGTCACTTATATTCTAGGATAATTAGTTTAAACATTATTACATAGATCAAAGTGTTATCAATGGTTATTAAGTGGATGCTTTAGAAACTGAAATCTGTAGAGGCACTTTTACGAATGAGCAGTAGGTTACTGTTCTAGTCCTCTTGAGGAAAGATGAGGTCCTAAACAGGCAGTCAGGCAGTGGAAGAAATGGAAAGACCCATGATCTTTAGCAGCTTTTCTCTCAGACTTCATTAAGTCAGTTTCCATATTTAAAAGCTGTTCAGATGTTTAAAAGGTTATCAGTCATTCTCTGAATCCTCCCTTCCTTGGCCTCAGATTCTACACATTTGCTATTATCTCCATGCTTTCCTTCAAATCCACCTAGCATAAAGCCTGAGTTTTTACTCTCTAGACTATAATCATTTTACCCCAAATGATTGCATATCTCCAATTTATCTTAAGTTGACAGTCATAATATTTTCTAAAAGTGATCAAATCAAATGGAGTTTGGAAACATGATAGTAGAAACAGCAGTATCCTAAAAGTCAAATGAACTTAGATTAAAATCCCAATTCTTCTTAATGATATGACAAAGTAAAATTTATGAGAGTTTCACTTTCTTATTCTTTATAAGTGGAATCAAAAGCCCCTATTTCAGAGAGTTATTGTTATTATTATTATTATTCTTATTAATACGTGAGTCATCGGGTTCGAGACTCTAACTGCGGTCAGCTACATGGGAGTCCAGCAACATAGTCATTAAGCCAACTGCTAGTCCCTCCAGAGAGTTATCAGGACTAAAATAAATTAAATACTTAAGACCAACATATGGTGTAATGGTTATGTCACTGGACTCCCACATAGTATACTGAGGTTCAAGTCCCAGATTCAGCATCTTGAAACTCATGCCACATATGCATGCTTGCCTAAAATCCTGAGAGGAGAATGGAGGAGGAGGGATTGAAGTATGGCCATCCCCCTGGAGAGTGATTTTTCATGTTAGTCTCTCCAGAGAGACACACACCCTATAGCAAAAATCTTTCTAAATAACAATAATTTTAAAAAAAGAAAGAAATTAAATACCCATTGAATCTAGCAAAGTGTCTGTAATGAAGAAAATGTTCAATAAGCATTTACCCATACCCATTAACCCTCATCATGAAGGAATTTTCTAATATTCCTAATCAGGAAGGGAAACACCAGTACCTCCATCATACCTTACTTGTGGAGAAAGACAAGGCACAAATGGGGGCACGGCAAATTTATATAATTTATGTACACATCTATCTACCCCTACTAGAAAGCCTTTCAGAGCAATGCCCATATTATATTCCATCCTGTCTCACTCTATGTCTAGCACAGTGCTACTCTATAGAAGGAGCTTACTAAATATTTGATTAATATGTTAATGTATTATATTCTAATTTATCTTCCACTTACTGTCCTCCATGCAACCAATGCTTTCCTGTTTTTTTGTTTTGTTCTGTTCTGTTTTTGAGATTTTTTTGCAATACAGTGTGTGCACCTGCCAGAGAGAGCGTGAGATGGAGAGACACACACAGAGGGAACGTGAGAAATCACTCCCCCGAGGATGGTCATACCACAGTCCTTTCTCTCCCATTTTCCTCTTGGGATTTAGGGCATGCACGCACGTGCACCTGGCATGGTTTTCAAGTCACTGGGTCCAGGACTAGAATCGTGAAGTCAGCCATATGTGGTCTGGCACTGTAACAACCATGCCACCTGCTGACCCTCAACCAATGCTTTTTAAAACTGTACAATATAGGCTTCTTAACTTATCTTTACTTTCTCTTTCTCTTTTATTCTACTTCTATCATTCCCTCTGGCTTTCTACTTCCTAGATGAAGCATACACAATCTACCTCATTATCTTCCTCAAAACTGATGTATCTTTGGCCAGCAGGTGGTGTGGAGATTAAGGTGCGAGTTCACACATAGCAACTCCATGATTCAAGTGCCAGATCTAGCCATTGAAAATCATGCCAGGACTGAAGAAACTATGAAGTGGTTATTGCTCCAGGGGTGATTTCTCACTCTCTCTCTGTCCCTGTCTATCTCTGGTGAGCAGACATGCCCTATAGCAAATAAACTAAACTAAAAACTAAAATAAATAAATTTAAAAAAACTGATATAACCCTTCTCTAAACTCCTCCATCAATAAATGAAAAAAGAAAAGATAATTTCTGGGGCCAGCGGGTGGCATGGTGGTTAGAGCACTGGACTCCCACATGGCTGACCACAGCCTGCGCCCCAGACTTGGTGGCTTGCTTTCTTATCTCCCCTCTCTCTGTCTCTGGTAAAATTAGCAAGTAATAAGAATGAATAATATTAAATAAATACTTTTAGTAAAAAAAAGAAAAGATTTTATCAATAATATCCCATGATATATTTTGTTTTCGTTAGCCTAGTTTCTAACATATAGTAGAAGCTCAAATGTGTTTATCTAACTTTAATAAGCCTCTCTATTAATTAATGTAGTTTTACATTATATAAAAAGATAAAGCATCTAAATAACTTAAGATTTATTAATTTGATTACTTTGATTTGTGCTAAGAAATGTGAAAAATTAAAAATGGAAAAAGGAGGGACCAGCAGTTAGCGTTAATGTCTATGTCGCTGGACTCCCATGCAGTCGGTCACAGTTCCAGTCCCGGACCCGGTGGTTTAAACTTACACTGGGCACGTGTGTGTGCGTGCCCCAAGATCCTGAGAATAGAATGGAGGAGAAGGGATTGTGGCATGGCCATCACCCCTGGGGAGTGATTTCTCGCTATTTCTCTGTCTCTCTCTGTCTTTGTGGTGAGCACACATGCCCTATAGCAAAAACCTCTCAAGAAAGGAAAAAAAAAAGGATATTAAGTTTCTTGATATTTATCCATTTGTTATGAATCTTATTTTACTCTGGGTGCAAAGCTTTATATCAGCCTAATTAGCATGCATTACTGTGAGTGAAAATATCCTCAAGGATATTCTTTTTTTTTCCAGTCAGTTCATAATTGTTTGTACTAATAGCTATTATAGATTTGATTAATTTAGAATGAACATAAAGTAGGATATCATCATTATATTAAAAAGATAATAATAGACTACTGCTGACAATGTTTTAAGTGAAGAAGGAAAGCATTAAAAGGGGGGGAGGAAAGGAGAATAAGAAACTGGAAGAAATAGGTGACAAAGTCAAGAAAGAAGGAAAAGGTGGTAAAAAGCTAAATCAAAAAGAAAAGGAACTGATGAAAGGGTAACTATATATCAAAAAGTATGAAAGAAAGAAGGATACAGAAACAAAAAGAGAGAAAACAAAAGAGGAGAAAAATAGAGAACGATGAGGGAAATAATTATCTGAGATGCACAGGTATTCATCATATACTTAGACCTATAAAATTCTAGCATTAGGAAATAAAAGTACACTATTAGGTAAAATGACTCAATCTTCCCAAAACAGAACCTTTTAATGTTTTTCCCATTCCCTACTCAGAAATCTTGTGCAATTCTCAAACACTTAAAAACAAGGTTTTGATTTATATTACAACAATCCATTTTGGCTTAGCACAAAGGTGACATTACATATGCATTACATGTTCAAGTTAATAACAGTGAATGTTTTTTAGCATTTGTCATTCAGTACTAAGCTAAACAATAGACTCTTTACTGCTGTACAGTTATCTATCCAATGTTCAGTTTTCGTCATTTCTCGGAAAAGAGGCAAACTAGTTCTTTTCATGATTAACTGACACTTTACGTAATCTTAAAACTACAGAAATAAAGAATTTTCTTAAGAATTTAATGTATGCATAAAAAAAGAATAAGTATTTCATACTACTTTATTTTGATCCATGTTGCTGGCTTATAAATAGCTTCCTCATATTTCATGTCTCATATTTATTTTACAGATGTATTTTATAGATCTCCATAATTTGTTCAAAATTCTCTGAAAGCAATATCAATTTTAATTCATATTGTATCTCTCATTCTTTGAACAGCACACAACAGTTTACACATTCAACACATTTCTTGAATGAATTAATGAACAAATCAATGAGATGTCATGGTGTAAGTATACATTAATAAATTTGTCCTTGAACTAATCTTCTCATGTTTGGCACATGAATCTGGTTCTTCCATTCTCATGTACCTGTTACAACCAGGCTAATCTTTAAATATTTATTTTATAATGATATTTCCCAGTTTCAAAACATTAAGAAGACCAATTCTTTCTAAATGCCAGCAGATGGCGTAATGGTTACATCGCTGGACTCCCATGTAGTCAATGGTGGTTCAAGTCCTGGATCCAGAGACTTGGAATTCATGCTAGGCGCATGTGCGTGCATGCTGAAAATCCCGAGAGGAGAATAGAGGAGAAGGGATTGCAGCATGGCCATCCTCCCTGAAGGGGTAATTTCTCACTTTCTGTCTCTCTATCTTTCTCTGTCTCTCCAGCAAGCTCATGCACCCTACAGCAAAAATCTCTCAAAAAAAGTCTAAATGCCTTGACTTTATTCAGTCACAGATTTTTTAATTTTTAATTTTTAATTTTAAGGTTTTTGCCATAAGTCATTCGTGTCCATCAGAGAGAAGAAAGATATAGAGACAGTAAGAGGGAAAGTTAGAAATCATCCCATTGTGGGTGGTCACACCACAATCCCTTCTCCTCCTGGGACACATGCGTCCAGCATGATTTTCCAGTCACCAGGTCTGGGAATTGAACAGTAGTCAGCTATGTGTGAGATCAATGCCTTAGCCACCACACCATCAGCCACAGATTTTAATGTTCTCCAGAACTTTCTTTTACTCTTATATTCTTACGTTTATTTTTAATGTGAAATATTAGTCATTGCTACAAACTCGTGGGAGTTGTTTCTAGCATATATGAGAAAATAATTTTGTAACTCGTGTTTCATTTTGGCTATTTAATAATAATATATCTGTAAAGTGTTTTCAGAAATTTGCATTTAACACATTTCCATGGGCTAAGGCTGTAGACAGGCTGCTGGACCACAATATTCACTAGCCATTACTAATGCAGGGCATTACAGTGATTTTGGTGCAAGCTCAGAGAAAAGAGAATCAGCTGTAGAAGACAGTAGGTGTGGCAGCCAAGACCTTACTTATGTCTACCCCAGAAATTCCATCTTTATGGGGTTATATCCTAACCCCATCTAAGGGGTATAGCTGCACCTTCCTTCTGAGGAGGTACTGACACTCATCAGAAAACCGGCTAAGATCATATGAACCTAGCACAGACTTGCAAGATTATCCATCTGACTCAGAGATTTTTTCCTTTTTATTATTTATTTAAATTTATTTATTTACATTCATTCACTGTATATCATTACAGCATATAAAATGAGACTTTCCATTCAGAGTACACTGTATATGGGCTCAATCAAGTGCATGAACATACATGTTATCGCTAACAATTCTCCATTTCTTATCTCCTGTATGTTTTGCTTTCTTTCACCATCCTTGATTCCCTAAATCTTACCCTCTGCCATCTCCCACTCTCCTCCCACACCATCTCTGGTATCTATGTTTGCTTTCTATACTTTTTTTCCCTCCACATTCTATTGAGTCACTAAAGGTCTTAATTAATCTAAGTATTTTCGTAGCAAGCACAGCTGATATATACATTTCCATGGACACAGGTCCAACTTTAGGCATAAGCCTCAGTGAGTAGAATGAACATCCTATAAAGTAGCACTAGCTGGGGCTACATATCTTACTGTAGTCATCAAATAGGTATGAAAACCAGTTTTAGTTGTTTTTTTTCTTTTTTTTTTTTAACTTAATTTACATTCATTCCCTAAGCATCATCAGAGCATACATAATGTGACTTCCCATCCAGAATATACTGCATAGTGGCTTAATCATGCATGTTATTATAAAAAATTTCCCATTTCTAGTACTTTTTTATCCCCATTTCTGACCCTCTGTCCTTTCCCACCCTCTTCTCACACTATCTCTGGTGTCTACAGTTGTCTTCCATTCCTTCCCCCTCACCACACTGTAATGATCACACAATTTCTTAAATAATCTAACTACTTTCAAGTTCACTTGGTACTATTAAGTTCACTTCTGATCCGCTGCACTGGAATGGTCTGTTACACAAAAATAGCCAATTGATAGAAAAAAAACTGTATCTATCAAATAGGTAATACTATCAAATGAAGTATAATAGTAGCAAAACAAACAATTCTAAAGTATGTAGCATTGGCTCCAGGATCAGGTAGTAGGCAAGAGGGTAATCATTGTTATAACAGCTTTTAAAGATGGCAAGTAAGCTATTAGAAAGCTCGGGCAAAATGGTACAATTATTACAGGTTCTGGGGGAAAATGGTGACTTGTGATAAATGGCAGCAAATATAAAACTATTGTCTGCAGTAAATTTAAAGCAAGACAATAAACCCAATGAATTTATGGACCTTGGCAAGATCATATTTTAGGTATTATATTTGGAATGTCAGTTGGTTTTGCTGCATATAATAATGTGTGTTGATAAGAAGAGTCAAGAAAACACTCAACCATTGGCAAGTAGATTTTTAGGGTAATATAGAGAGGTCAAAGATTGCTGAGTTGGAAAATAAAATTAATTTTCATTTCTAGTCTTCCCAGTTGGCAAAACATTTTCAAAGTAAAATGAGCCAATTGGTCAAGTGTATGAAGAGAGCATTTTTCAAAAGCAAGTATAGTATGACTTTTGCTACAGAGTAGACTATGCCCAGACTTAGTAAAAGCCCAAGTTTTATACTAAGTTTCATAGGTAAAAGACCTATTGACCTGTAATAAAAGACTTAAATTGTTCCAGCACAGAATGTCCTTTGGGCTTCCAACTTTCTGTGGGCAAGAATAAGTTTAAGAAAACTACTGGATGCCAAGTGGACTATTTCTTCAGAAGCAGGAAGGAAAGTAAAGACTAGGAAAATTACCACAGGGGCAAAGAGAAAAGCGCACAGGGTCCCATGGGTAACTAAAAACTGAAAAATTATTCCTAAGGAGCAAGAGCAGGATTTAATCAAGAAATAGCTACTTTTGTAGCTAGAGGACTTAGTAACATCCTTCCAGCATGATTTCAAAATTACTATGGATAAGTGTTTACCGGATCTCTCTTGTTTTATTCCTATGTGGAGTTGCATATGAAAAGCCACATCAGAGCTATATATAGTTCATGAAACACTGAAAATTAGAATGATGCTAGAACTGGAGGCCACCTCTGCGACACTAGGTTGGGAGCAGGAATAATTTGCTTTTGGAACACACAAGCCAGGGCTAGTTTGTAATTGGTGACAAATATGAGTTCATTTCTTTACTTCTCTCTATATACATATCCTGTGTGATGTGACTTTGCATTGTCTATCATCAAAGGGTAGAGTCTATTTCCTTCCTCCTTGAATAAGATGACATCCTGAATTGTTTCACCAAGAAAATGTAGCTGAAGTGCTAGCGTGCCAGTTTTAAACATAGGTCTCAAGGGACCCTGCATACTTCTGCTTCCTCTCTTGAATCCAACCATTTTTTGAACAAGTCTTAATTAGCCTCATGGAATATCAGAGATCACAGGGAGGAGAGGTCAGTTGCTGAAGCCCAGGCTACTTTAGACAACCCTATAGATAGCCAGCTCCAAATATGTAAAAGAATTGAGCTAAGACCAACAGTGCTACCTAAACAATTGAGCATTGATAGGATGCATAAGCATATTCAAAAGCAACAATAAATGTTTATCGTTTGAAGCCACTGAGATTTGGGATGGCTTCTTATACAGCCGTAGTTAATTGATACAATAATCTACAAATATCAACTGCAGACTAAATAATAACAAAATCTAATGATTTCTAGAATTAATTCCAATGGTTCTTTTTAAAAAGTAGGGCCAGAACTAGATAATCATTTTTTTAAACTTAATATTTTGTTTTTCACTCCAATACATCAAGGTATTAAAGAGATTTGGCAAAATAAGGAGAAAATCCTCATACCGTAGAAAATATTGTATTTTTACTTAAATGTCTACATAAAAAAAATTCAGAACCTTAATTTAACAAGGCAATAACCTAGAAAAAGAACAATCAGTTCCTCAGAATTTATGGATCTAAGACAATTCTCTCAAATGTGTACATGCATATCTTCTTAAATATGGAATTTTAAGAATGAAGAGCCTATTATGATCAAACAGTTTTAGATTTTTTTAATGCCAGGAATTATGTTATCTACAGTTTTCTACAAGATGTTGTATGTTTACGTCTATGTGGACTCTTTTCCTGAATGTGCTCCTATTGAGGTTTATTTCAATGCTAACTGATCTAAATACTCTTTTTTTTTGTGCAAGTATTGCCAAATATCATTATATAAGCAAGAATCTGACAAAAATCATTGATTGACAGTAAAAGAAATTTATTCATCCTTTTTAGTCATATTAAGATCTGTGATGACATTGTAAAAATTTTAAGTATTTTTTTTACAATTTAAACGTAGTCATTCTTTGTAATTTAGATGGTTGAATAGTTATCTAATGTGAAATTGTAGTAATTCAATTACAAAAGCAACCTTCCTACTAAAAAATAGGTAAATGCTCAACATTTTTTTTTTTTAGTTTTTCAAAGGGCATGTGTGCTCCTAGAGAAATACAAAGAGAGGGAGAGAGAGAAGAGAGAGAAGAGAGAGAAGGGGGGAGAGAGAGAGAGAGAGAGAGAGAGAGAAATACCCACCCCAGGGGA
This sequence comes from Tupaia belangeri chinensis, assembly GCF_000334495.1. Lineage (NCBI taxonomy): Eukaryota > Metazoa > Chordata > Mammalia > Scandentia > Tupaiidae > Tupaia > Tupaia belangeri. The sequence goes on from NW_006206544.1 coordinate 2,377,079, forward strand.
ATAACAACACTACAATCCCTTCTCTTCCCTACTTCCCTTAGGACTTTGGACACACATGCACATATACCTGGCATGATTTTCAAGCCACTGAGTCCAGGACTAGAACCATGCAGTTGGCCATATGGTATTCAGCTGTCTTAACTTCACACCGTTTTCTGGCCCAGTGTTCAACATATTTTGCTGAAAGTAAAAACTGCTCTTTATGAATATAGGACTTTCAAAATCCTAACCTTTATTTGAAAATGAATCTTTTCCTAATAGGGAAAAAAAATCCATATCTGTCTACCACTTAAAGGAACGTTAAACGAGAATTCTCTCAAATATAGCCAAATAATTTCATAAACACAATTTTAAAATACAATTAATATTTATAACCTTATTGTGACAAAATATGTGAGAAATAAAATGATGTTCATAATATTAACCACAAGTAATCACAATCTTCCAAAGAACAACAACAACAAAAAACTTCAAAAGTGAAAACCCTATTTGGTGCTTCATATGAAATTATTTAAAAAAAAAAAAGAAAAGGAATTTACTATGGTATAACTTATAAGAGGCCTTTCTATAGCTACTCATCCCTCTATTGACAGAGTGTCCCAGATTCTGCTAAAGTATCTAGAAATTGCTGGTCTTGCTTTGATTTCTAGTCAGTAGCAATATTCTACAGAAAGGAAAAAGACTTTTTGGGAAGGAATAAAGTACTTTCTGATATAACAACTTTCATTCCCAAAGAATACGAGAGCTGGACATAATTATGGAAATTTTCCTCAGACAATAGAACAGCAATTTTCAACAAAATTGTTACAGGTTTCTTTTCTTTGAAAAGACAATTTTTTTAAAAAAAATTTCATGTATATAATAACCTCCATAATATATTTGAAATATCAAAGGCAATATCATACCGGAAAGCATTTCTCACTAAGTAATGATTATTTTAAATAATTAAGAGACCATTTGTGAGAGTTAAATTCACTATGTTTTTGAGATTAGAAAAACTAGTTTGTTTTAAACATTTTCAAAATGAAGGACAAAAATGTCAAAACTATTGCTCCCCTAAAGCACAGGTATTAATCCTAAAAACAGACAAGTGGAACTACACCTCACTAAAAATCATTGCACAGTAAAGGAAACAATAATTACAGTGAAGAGATAACTCTCAGAGTGGGAGAAAATATTTGCAAACTATACTTCAGATAAGGGATCGATAAGCAGAATATATAGAGAACTCAAGCAACTAACCTACAAAAATCCAAACACTCCAAAGTGGACAAATGAGTTGAAGACAGTTCTCTAAGAAAGACATATGAATGGCCAAAATGCATATGAAAAAAATGCTCAACACTACTTATCATAAAAGAAATGCAAATCAAAGCCACCATGAGAAACCACTTAATACCAGTCAAAATGGCTATAATTAGAAGAAAAAAAAAAAAGGAGGGCAGGAGAATGACAAGTGCCACTCAGGCTGTGGTGAAAGGGAATCCTTCTAAACTGTTGGTGGGAGTGTAAATCAGGATAGCCACTGTGGAAAACAATAAAGAGGATCCTCAAAACCCTACAAATAAAGTTACTATATGACACAGTAATATCATTGTTGGGTACTTACACAAAGGACAGCAAAACCCTTGGTCAAAAAGCCACTTGCACATCCATGTTTATTCCAGCATTATTCAGAATTGCTAAGACAAGAAATAGATCCAAGTTCCCAAGAATGAATGACTAGTTTGAAAAAATATGGTACATATACACTGTAGAATACTACTCAGCCATAAAAAAATAATGAAACCTGGTCACTTGATACAAAGTAAATGAATATAAAAGATTTAATGGTAAGGGAAGCATGACAGACTAGGAAAGACAAACATTCTATATCTTTACTGAATCTACACCAAATGTCTGCACTCCATGGGAGAAATGGAAAGATTTCAAGATATAATAACAGGTAAGGCAAGTGTAAATACTAGAGGCAGTGTAGGAAGGGGGAAAACATCAAGGGTAGAAGAAAGGGACTCACGTAAAAGAACAAGAATGTAAAGTTATCTGTTGAGGGTGATGTATATGATAATATCTTTGACTTGATTGACATGCATGAATGCATGACTAGAAAAATCATTCTGTATACTATAAAGATGTACAATGATTAAATATAAATAAAAAATATTTAAAAAGAAACCTTTATTTTTTTAAGAAAAAAACAAAAACAAAAACAAAACTAGCCCTCAGAATATTTTGTGAAAAATATCTCAAAATAAAATGTGAAGATGATTTCAAAATATTTTAACTGCTAAAATATAAATACATGTTTTTATAAATTTAAACATATTAGCTTTTTATTTCATATTATAACAGTTTTAAAGTAGGTGAGCTTTATTTTTTCTCCATAAATTTTAAAGGAAGTTATGTAAGGAAATAAAGCAGAAAATAGAAAACATTAAAAATAAGTTATCCTCCTACTTTGGAGCTATCAATTGGGATAGGAGTAGAGGTTGGTGAGGACACAGAAATAAATCAGGAACAAATTAATGGTCAAGATGATTTCAGTAGGTGGTTAACATAATAAAAACATTTTACAATAAACAAAAATGCAGTTATTAACTTATTAGAAAAGGAATCATTTAGAATAGAGGGTCAGGTCTTCACTTAGAAGGAAATATTTTAACTAAGCCCAAATGATTTTTAAAAAAACATTCACTGGAAGATGTAGGAGCAAGAGCATTTTGGCAAGAGGAACTGCAAACTAAATGTTGCATTAATCATTAATTCTTCATGCTGTACTTCCACACTTAGACTGATAGCTGCCTGAGTTCTGAAATCACATGTCCTAGTTGTTCTGTATGAAGATAATTATCAGTATCACTTTACATCCCAACAATTGATTAGTAAACACCTATTATTTATTAAAAATATAAATTTGGCCACTATATAGGTGTATGAGACATGAGTGTATATATTGATTTTAGCTATAAGGAAAAGTGAAAATGTTATCATATGTTATCTAAATAAAGAAATGTCCAATGTTTTTCACTCAATTCAATAAAAATTTCAAAGTCTTATGTAAAACATTTTTTCAAGCTCATTCATTTATTTCTTCAAGGAGAGATATAGACACAGAGACTTACAGAGACATAGAGACAGACACTCCCAATAGGGTCCTCATGCCACAATCCACACCTACTTTCAGTTAGCCTGGATCATGGCCATGCAAATGTGCTTAGCATGCTAGGGGAGGTTCTGGGACATGAAACCATAATCTTTATCACACAGATCAAGTTGTATTTTCACCATAACATGGTTCTGGCCCCTTTTTGAAAATTTTGCATGTTTTCTTCTTTAAGTATCATAATTTTCCCAGTTATAGTATGAAATAAAAAATACTGAATAGTTAATAATACACATGTAAATGACAAAATACTTGCTAGCATATAAAGATTACTGTAGTGATTAATGCTTTAAAAGAAAAAAATTGTTTTGAGTTGCCAGATATCACACAAACACAGTATCTGTAAGAGTTCTCTTTGACATATAAGTTCTGTATAGGCTGACCAGATAATATGGCAATATTTTTTTTTTTTTAGTAAAGGAGGAAAGGTCATAATTCCCTTGCAAATAAACCTCCACAATTGTTACATCACACACAGGCAATATCATGAAAGACATAAGACTCGTTACCTTAAATTTTATTACAGCAATTTTTTTGATGCACATGTCTCATTTAAATATTCTATTTCTTTCTTCAGGTGAATACACACACACACACACACACAAACGCACACACACACACATAAATACACACATACACATACACAAAACAGACTGCAATAATATGAATACTCTAAATTGGTACCTGTGGAAAAATATACAAATGATCATCCAGCATAAGGGGTGAAAATGTGTAACAATACTTTAGTTACCTTAGGAAATTAAAATTAAATCAAAATGTAATTTTTCCCCCATCAGATTGGCAAGCATTAAAAATGAAAATGTCCATTGTTGGAAAGGGAAATGGGTACTTTAATATAGTTAGTGGTTGTATCAATTTTAAAGATCAATTTCACATTTCTATAAAAGCAAGTTGTCCTACCCTTTTACCCAGGAATTCTCCTCTAGGAATATATATTATGCATACACTCATATAAGTACACAAAGACATGCATAGATTAATTACAAATGAATGAAGAATAAATTAATAAAAGAATATGCTTATCTATAAAGTAGTATATTATATTTAAGAGTTCTAAAGCAAGAATACTAACATCATGGTATGTATTTGAAAAAAATTCATATGACATCATATTCTCTTATATATGATAAAGTCAGATGCATGCATTTATTTCCTTTAAAATTAATTATGCATCTCATATTTGGGGATTAAGAATGGCTCTTTGTCATATGATAGGTAGGCAGAACATTAACTCTATGGGCTTCCTAAATAGTAACAATAACATTCATGTTTAATAGATATGGAAACAAAAGTCATTGCTATTAAATTGGATAGTGTGCATGCTTCATGGTATACATATCCTTTTAAGCACTTTTCTTTTATCTTACAAAATACTTTATGATAATATAAAATATCATGTACTGCATGCTTTTTTCTTACTTTCAATTTATTTTGATTTATTAATAAGGAGCAAGGACTATAGAATCAAACAGAAAAATAAGTGAAGGGCAATTGCTTGATAGCTTTTCCTTTTATTCTTTATCTTAACTGTACCAAAAATAAATAATAAATATTCATTTGCTAATATCCTCTCAGTTTTTTTGCCCAGTGATAATTGTTTTAATTTTTTTCATCTCTCTTATACTACTCACGCATCCTGATTCTTAGAAGTTAATATAAAGAAAATGGAGGAAATAAGACACCTTTTAACTTCACCATTTGACAGACCTAGGTATTCTATGAAGATATATTTATAGAATAAATACATTTGGACAGTTTTCAGGAACTGTCAAAAACCTGGGGATAGAGAGAAACAAAAGACTAATCTGCATTTGACCTCACCTTTCTCAGACATTATACTTTTCTCTTATTAGAGGATAATATAGTTACCCACATAGTCACAGTTAACGCTACCAGTATGCAGGCTCTTCAAAAGTTTTCATGGAAAGTGCATATTATGAAAAACTAAGTATGGATTTCAAAATTGTTTGTACCAAAATAAATTTGTATTTTAATTCCATTTTCTAAACCTTCTATACTGTTTTTTTTTTGGGGGGGGGAGAGATTTTCGCTATAGGGCACGTGCGCTTGCCAGACAGATAGAGAGAGACATAGAGACAGAAAGTGAGAAATCACCCCCCGGGGTGGATGGTCATGCCGCAATCCATTCTCCTCCATTCTCCTCTTGGAATCGTGGGCACGCACGCACACATGCCCGGCGTGAGTTTTAAGCCACCGGGTCTGGGACGCTAACCCTAGTTGACTACATGGGAGTCCAGCGACATAGCCATTACGCTAACTGCTGGTTCCCCTGTTTTGTTTCTTTAGATTACTATGAGGAAGTCACTTGAATCTGGAGAACAATACAATAGTCTTCAGAAATATAATTTCAGTAGAGAATTTTAAAGGCAAAAGCATACTTTTGGTGTCAAGAAATAAACATTTGATAAAGAGTAGGTACAGTATTTTAACAGAGATTTGTTCAAAATGGTATGCTTGGAAAAAGAAGGATAAATAGGACAGTTTGGGGACTTAGAAGATGATACCCCAAATGAAGGCCTCAAGCAAAATTTCTCTCTCCTGCCTTCAAATCCCTCACCACTCATTCTCCCCTGAGACAAGCCACGGAAACCAAACTCTCTATTCTTCAAGGATTGTCATAGAAACAAGAACAAACTTTCCCAAAGCCAACAATAAAATAAAAAAAAAAAAAAGTTACTGTAACTGTCTCTCACCTTTCTTTGTAAGAGTTGACCATAAAGAAATTCTCTGTCCTGCTTTTGTTTTGCCTTCATAAGACCATTTCAGATTCTGAGAGGGATACCATCCTTCAACTGTGAAATACTGATTTCCTTGACAAAAAATGAAGGTTTTCTGCTGAGACTTCCCTCTCCAGACTCATTTCTAGTGGGTAGGATTAGCTCTGGGTCTCTTTTTCTCCATTTCTATCTGTCTTTCTCTGTCTTGCTGTGTTTCCGTATGACTTAATTATTTTTTAAAAAAATTTTAAGGTAAAGTATTCTCTGGGCTCTCAATTCTCTCCTTTATTCTGTTAATCGGTGCCTTTCCTCACTTTATTTAGGAAAGGCACAACCCAATCCGGGCCTATTCTGAGATGGATACAGTACTTCAGCTGTGAAATATGCATGCCATACAGTTTTCATTTTTGCTTTTTAAAATGATAATAGTATGGTTTTTTATCCTCTTTTTTTTTCTTCTTTCCTCTTCTTAATTCGTCTTTTTTCTTTATCTTCATTCATTTTCTGATCAGCCTCTACACACTGTCTAGACAGCTCCAAGTCTAGAGCTGAATCTGATGCACAAAGAGTCAAAAGGGAACATAGAAAGACTGCAGATCATCTCCTTTGGCTTGTCTCTGAAAGCTCAGACTGAACTTCAAGAATTAGGAAGAAACACACCATCAATCAGATGACTAGAAATCACCACAGGATCACAAGAAATATGGGAAAGCAAGACAATACCTCTCCTCCAAGGGAAAAGAATTCTCTTCATTCTCAGACAGTACAATGAAACTCAAGAAAATATCTGATAAGGATTTTATAATATTCATAATGACAAAGTTAACAGAGAGGGAAGAGAAGAGAGACAATGAACTGCTGAAGAGACAGGAGAAAGGGGCTGATGGGTTCCAGGAGGTGAAGAAATTCTTATAAGATCTAAAAGAGGAAATACACACTCTAAAAAAGAGTCAAAAGTACCTGTTAGAGATGAAGGCTATAATACAGGAAGTCAAAATCTCCCTTGAAAGTATTAAAAGCAGACTAGATCACACAGAAAATTTAATCACAAATGTAGAAGACAAAATCACTGGCCTAGAAAAATCCACCATGAATATTTAGAAAATTACCCACAAAAATGAGAATAATACTCGAGAAATACTAGATACCATCAGATGTCCAAACATCCAGATAATTGGTATCCCAGTAGAGACTCATAAGGGCATTGCTAATCTATTCCATGAAATCCTGCAAGAAAACTTCTCAAACCTAGAGAGACACTCAAAGACCCAATCTGAAGAAATGCAAAAGACCCCAAATAGAATCAACCCTAGAAGATCTTCTCCAAGACATATTATAGCCAGATTGACCAAAACCACAAAGACAAGATACTAAGATTGGCAAGAGAGAAACAGCAAATTACTTACAAAGGATATCCCATCAGGCTAACAGCAGATCTCTCATCTGAAACAATGCAAGCAAGGAAAGAATGGGAAAATATATTCAAAGTTTTAAGGGAAAAACAATTTCAACCAAGAATACTGTACCCGGCAAAATTATCCTTCATATGGGAAGAAAAGACAAGAATATTCTCAGATAAACAAAATCTGAAAGAATTTACCAACACCAAACCAGATTTTCAAGAAGTTCTCGAGAAAGTGCTAAATACAGACACACGGAAATAAGAGTTCAAAAACTAAGAAAATGGACAACTTAATCACAGAGACACATCCATCTGGAGTTGAATATTATATCCTAGAATTTGCACAGGAAGATTGGACCACAATAGAAGATAGATTAAGTACATGAGACTGAACTGGTGAAACACATTTTATGACTTTTGACTAAAACCTTGCTGATTTTCTTCTAGGCTTTGTTTCCCAGTTTATGGATTTTTGTCCTGTCTTGAGCTGCTGGTAGGTTCATGTACCTACTATTTGAACAGAATCCTAATCTGTCTCCTGGCTTTAAGTTTTAAGCAAAATTCCTTAGTATTTCTCTGATTAAAGCTAAAACGTTTTTCTTGAAAAACAAAAACATTAAAAATACCTATATTTTTATGATCATAGTAAGTTTTATAGCATCAGCTAGGTGCTACCTTATAATATATTCATTCTACTCAGAGTTTCATGACTAAAGTTAGACATGTATTCACTGATACGTACATACCAGCTAAAGTTGCTATTCAAAGTAGTTAGACTACTTAAGAAATTTTTTGAATCAATAAAATGGGGGGGAAACAACTGTAGACACCTAAGATAGTGTGGGAGGAGAGTGGGAAATGGCAGAGGATGAGAAATAAGGGCCATATATATGTATAGGGCCATATATATGTATATATACATATATACATATATATGTATATATATTTATATACACACACATACACACACACATATATATACATATACACACATATACACATATATGTCTATATATGAAACTAGAAATGGAATATTAATGATGATAACATGTATGCTTAAGTCACTATGCAATATATTATGGATGGGAAATCACATTTTGTATGTTGTAACAATGCTCAGGGAATTAGTAAATTAATTAATTAATTTAACATGTCTCAGAAGAAAATTACAGTGCATTTGTAACTCGATTCTAGCTTTGTCCACAGTTTTAGTTTAAGGTACTTTGTGAATCAATAAAATGTGGGGAAAAATGTAAATAATAATAATAATTTAATTACATAAGAAAAAAAAGAGACCATTCCATAGGGGTCTTGCCCATTGCAGGGAAGGAAGAATGCTACACAGAAAGACTTGAAGAGTATAAACAAACAGTCCTTGCCACCTTCTCTGTCTTGGTCTATTTCCATTAGCCATATTCTTTCCACCCAATCACATTTCCATGTAGATGTCTCTGCTTCATCAAACCCAGGCATACGTTCATACAGTTTCCCTTTTATTTTTGAGTTTCAATACGAAGGATTCTCTGTCAATAGGTTTCTATTAAATAAATCTGTACAGCCTTTTACTTATTTTAATCTATCCAGTGTACATAAGTGACTTTCAGTGAACCTCTGAGAGCGAGTTCCTTGATCCCTACTATGGTAACTAGCAAGGACAACATGTCAAGTTAAAGATTTTTGGTGTAGAAAAGTCTCACACATGATGTCATGGAAGAAAATAGGGAAACAAAGGAGAATAGAAGATAACAATATTTTTAAAAATGTATGTGAGGGACAAGGTCTTGGTAGTGGTAAAGTGGTTCGATTGAAGGCATAAAAGTAAATTTAGAAAGAATAAAAATATTTCTTCTACTACAGATATGAGAAGAGATGAAAAGGATAGATGGTGTCTGAATAAAGGAGCTCTGTACAGATGATTTTTTCATAACCTCCTTAGAAGACTTACTTGGAGAGTGAACATCCTGCTCCTGAAAGTATAGAAAATCAGTAATCTAAATAATTAACTAGTTAAGAAGTTTGAACTAACTTTTTGTGTTCAGAGATGAAAACTGAGGTTTATTCTTTCTTCAACAGTGGCTCTAAAAACACATTGAGTTCTTATCATACGCCTGTATCCTGCTAGGTTCTTTAATAGAGCACCATCTCTATTCTTCCATCAATCCTGGGAGGCTGATATCATTATTAACTAACTCCACAGAGGGCTGAAGTGAAATTTCAATCCAGGAAGTTTAATTCCAGAATCTATGCTCTTAATCATGAATAGAACATTTTTCTGAGCTTGTATCCAGAAGACATACTAAGAAATAAATAATACAAATAGACACCTGAAACTTTAAAACTTACATAATGTTTTTATCCTTAAAACAGTATGTTTTTATTGGCAATTTTTAAGGTTTTTTTCTTTCTTCTGGGAGTTGTGGGGAGAGGAACCCCCAACGAGGTGTACATGTCATGGTCCTAACCTCTATCCGCAGCCAGCCAGTTTCATGGACATGAGTGTGTACCCAATATGCATAGGGAGTCCTCGGGACACAACTAGAGGGTCTTCCATTATGCTGCCAGTATCAAGGAGCACTGTATTACTGGTGTGCCATTATGACTAGCCTTGGCTATTTTAAAACACAGAAAAGCACAAAGAAAACCCTGATCTATTATAACCAGAAGCACTCTTAATGTCAGTGACACAGATCATTTTGGTCCATTCTTTTTCTAATTTTTAAAATGTCTATAAACAAATAGAAAGATGTATTACAAAAAGACATAATATGTTTCATAACCTGCTTTTTATATTTCAGAATATTTTAAAACATTTTTCCTGGCTAGGCACCAGCAGGTGGTGTGGTGGTTAAGGGTGCTGGACTTCCACATGGTTGACCGTGGTTCAAGTTCTGAACCAGTCAGCCTGTCTTCTCACTTTCTCTCTCTCTCTTTGTCCTTCTCTGGTAAAATATAAATCAATCAATCAATTAATTAATTAATTTAATTTTTTTCCTTGTCAATAAAAATAAATATATGTCTTATTCTTTTCTTTTTTTTTTCTTTTTACGTTTTTGTCATAGGGCATCTGCACTCGCCAAAGAAAGAGACAAAGGGAAAGTGAGAGATTACTGCCCTCAGAGGAATGGCCATACCACAATTCCCTTTTTTTCATTCTTTCAGAATTTGGGACAAGCATGCACACACATTCAGTGTGATTATTTCCACCCACCTTTGAGGACCCAAACTGTGGTCAGCCATTTCAGAATCCAGCGCCTTAACCATCACACCACCTGCTGGCCCCATATGTCTTAATTTTTAATTCCTGCTTATAATTATATTGTATAGCTATAACATTTTCTAAATATATTTTATATGTATCTTTCTTAATAGTTACCTAAGTATCATATCATATATCTTCAATATATATATATATATATTTACATATATAACCATATAACTAACTATATATGAAGTTATAACAAATTTTTTCAATTCATGTAAAAAATGCTAGTTATCACCAATGTACATGATCTAATACATACTTATATTTTACGTGTTTCTAAATATTTTGGATCATCTGTGCTTTTACAAATTTAATGTAGTGCTAGATGTAGTTTGTTAATTTTATTTATATTTTGTATTAGTGTAAGTAAATTCAATTTTAATGTTTCTTTGTGCTATCTTTGCCAAGTTTTGGCTATATATAGATTTCAAAATAAACTATAAAGCTCTTCATGTTTTTTTCATACTCTAGAACAATTTAAATTATAGATGAATTCTTAGTTATAATCATTGTTATTTGGGACTGGTAAATTACATCTGTAAAACAGTGTATTAGTGTAGCAACTTTTATAGGATTAGATTTCAAGTTTCTTTTTTTAATTTACTTTTTAATCTTTGTTCCTCCTCCCTAAATCTCTCAATTGTTACATGTTTGATTATGCTTTCTAATTCACCGAATTCACCTAATTCATGCACACTTTCTATCTCAGGTATATTTTCCTATAAGTCTGTTTTATTGAGATTTCAAAACTTTAGTTGTCTAAATTCTGAAAGTTTGTAAATAACATTTTTTTCTGCATCTATGAATAGATTTTTTTCTTCATTTCTACTGTCCTGGTTTTACATTTTCTGTTATTTATTTCTGTACATTAGGTTTATTATGTATAATTGACTTGTATCTTCTAAAAATCAGCTCTTAATTTGAATTATTTTTCATTTGATGTAATAATTCACTTTCCTATCGCTATATATCTCATGGTTATTGGGCTTCCATTAAACATTTTTTCTAATTCTAATCATTAAACATCACCACAGTTTTAATTAGTGCATACAATTTTCCTGTATTTTTTGTCTCCTTAATATCTTACAAAGCACATATTCTGCTTTTAAGTTTTCTAGTTCTCTATGGGTATTACTTAAAGGCAAAAATCATCATTTTTCTTTTCTCATGGTTAGATAAGAGTAAAATTGTAACTTTTGATTTTGTGGCAAGGAATTTAGCACATATTTACTCTTTCATTGTCCAACTCTGTAATTACTCACTCCTCATTATGATAGTCTGGAATTTTACATGTAGATTGTTATTATTATTTTCTCATGTTTATATTATAATCTACTCTTTCAAAAATATTTGTCTTTTACATTCACATGTATAAAAGATATTTTAAACCTCATTTTTGTTTTCTCAATTTTTTCCATTGAGTCAGAAAATATTTTTAAAGAATTGTTCATTTTATTACTATTAATTCTTTTAATTTGCTGCAGGTCATGTATACTTACCAGAGAGAGAGAGGGAGAGAGAGAGATTGAGAAAGCAAGCTATCAGGTCCAGGACTCAAACCATGGCTGACTATTTGGGGGTCGAGCGCCTAAACCACTATGCCACTTGCCAGTCCAGTCAGAAATTGTTTTCCAGCTTTTTTCCTAATATATTAGATAAGTGGTAAAATGTATGAACACATGAATGTCTCAGAATACTTTTTATCACTATCATACATAAATATCTTGCATCTACATAAAACAATTAGGTCACAACAAATTTTTCCTTAAAATTCTGTGGACTAAATTGCTATATGTTCTTTTGAACTATGGAAGTGAAGATGTGTGAAGCCAATAAACTTTGTATTCCTCCGTGGTAAATGATTTCTTTCTTGGCCTATATGTTGGCAGGGCTTTTCTTAATTATTATAGTATAATAACTTGACTAGGTAATAGTAAAATTGAGAAACTATTTTGAGTTACACACTTAGACAAAGAAAACTTTCTTCTATATTTCTGATTATTGTTTCAGTTCCACTTATTTTGCTTTCTCTGTCTGTTCCCTACTCTCTATTCCCTTACTCTGCTTTGGTTTTACTCAGTGTGTTTATCATCCCCTAGGATGGGGACATCCTGTGTCCTTACATCTAAAATCTGTGTCTCTTCAGGATGTCAGCTCAGTGAGAACAGGTACAATTCTTAGCTTGTTTATTGCTGCATGTCCAGAGAATTAAATGATAAATGCCATAGCTTGACCATAAATACTATTTTGAGTGAATTAGTGAAATCATACATCAGATCATTGTTTTATCCTTATATTGCTGAGTTTGTTCTACATAATTTTAAACATTATCATTTTTTCTGCATCTTTTAAGAGACGATGACATTTCTTATGATCATTTAACTTTCCTTTAGCCGTAATTTTAATTACTACCTGCAATGTAGTTCTTATTTGCTTTTAGAGTCTTAGTAATTCTGTATTCCCCTTTCCCTTGTCTTACCTTAGACTATTTTCTGCTCCTTTTTCACAGATGCCATGCATTCATGAACTCAAGAACATTCCATGAAGTCCTAAAGTTCTGCCAAGGTGCCTGTATGCCTATGTACTTAGCAGAAAGATTTGTGTTTTTGTTATGGCATAGGATGTCAGAAGACAAGGAGTAGAAGTGCAACTACTGCCACCAATTGTTTTATGTAGATGCAAGATATTTATGTATGATAGTGATAAAAGGATTCATCTGCTTCACACCACTGCAAGTCTTTATTCTTTGGGCAATCTTTCAAAGATAGTCTTACCAGACTTCCTCTTCAGGTTCCCTACAATTTTCAACATCTGTCTGTATGTAGAAGGAAGGAAGAGGAGTAGTGGAGATCAGAAAAAGTGTCCTCTGTTTTGCATAGATGTTCCAGAATGATACAGAAGAACTGATACTTGTCTTTCTCATTAACAAAAGTAAAAGTGTAAGTTCTCCCGTCAAGGATAAAGCACTGAAGCAGCTCCTTTTCTCAGTCTCAGAGAGTCTTTGCTTTATGATATATATCTAGCACACAAACAAAATCTGAAATTAGCTTAAAGTTTTCTATGAAAACGCCTTTTGATATATACTTAGTACATTGAACTTTATTGTATGGTAGATTTAGTTGTGATTGTTGCTGGGAGGTTTGATATTTTTTAGAGTATTTTCCAGAATTAAGAAAGGCTGGGAAAAGCTATAAATGGAAGCTCTAATTAAAGGTAGTATTCAAGCTTTTTATGACAAAGATGTACACTATAAGTGAAATGATTTAAAACATTAAGTTAACATATGTCAGGCTTTAAAAAGTCTTATGTTTATTTTTTTTATTTCCATATGGAAAAATTATTTAGTCAGGAAAATTACCATCCTTTTGCTTACAGATAGTGATAAATCTGTTCCTGGCAAAAAGTGCCAAAGATATTCCAAATATCAAACCCTATACTACTTTTTCTTCTCTCTAAGTATCTATATATCCACTCATTAGCTAACATGCTTTTTAGTGCTTAATTATTTGTAAATGAATGATATAAAATACTATTAGAATAGAAGTGCCAGAGGAGACCTTACATATTTATCAAGTTCAATTTACAAATGAGAGAATAAAACCATAGAGATTATTCATGTTCATAAAGCTAGCAAATGACAGAGTTGAGGCTGGAACATAGGTCTTCCCATTTTTCTTTTTCCAACCAAATAGAAAAGCATTTAAAGACAGAGATCGTGTCCACTGTGCCATAGCAACCTCCTTCACACGTTATATTGATAGCAAGTGAAAAATGTTTAAATGTTGATATGTAATAGATGATGGAGACATTGTTTTTGTTTGTTGCTGTTGTTTCTATTTTAGCTTGTCTTCATGATTAAGGGGCAATTATGTACTGCAGGATAACAATGTGACAAATAAATATGAAAATCCTCAAATATTTCTCCGAAAGTAAGGTCAAACCAGAAAATAGTTAGAAATGAAAATAAATATATCCTTTGGTTTTTATAATAATTAACAAAAAATCTCAAAGTTTAGTAAGAACACCTATAAACATCATCTCAAATTCTTTCATGGCCATGCTGGTAAGCACTATATTATCTTCAAATTATTAAAAAGAAAAAAATCTCAGAGACAAAATAACTGACTCAAAGTGCTAAATTAATGAGTGAGAAGGAAGGAAATTAAACATAGTCTATTTCATTAACAAGCTTAAATTCTTCATATCACTTCTCCACAGACTAATGCTGTTTATTAAACCATGTTCAAACGTTCCTATCTTCAATGAAACCAAAATAAAACATAACTAGTATATGATATTTAAAAGGAATATAACCTAAAATATATTTCTTTAAAAGTGTACACTCTCATCACTTTTCACTAAAATAAGTCAGTAACTATAACAGAAGAAATTTCTTTTCAGTTTGGTCATCACATACAGGTGTAAATATGAAGGAAAGGTTTTCCTTTGTGTAGCAGTGAATACTTAATAAATTCATTTCCTAAAATTCTTTGAAGTAGCAGCAGCAAAGTCGAAAGAGTAGTATTTTCGATAATTTACCACATATTCCTTAAGAAATAGCTGCTCAATTTTCCTTTGAAAAATCTGGTAGAAGGTTTTTACACAAATATCACTGGCGAGGAACTCCTTGGTGCAACAAGCTCTCTTTCTATACTGACGGTTATCATTGAAACATACTGCCACCTTATGACAGCTCTTTATATCTTAATTTTCAGAATATTCTGTTTTAAAAACAAACCCTCTCCAGGAATGTGACCAGAAGTTAGCTGAAATTCATCTGATTTTTAAAAGGTTTCCTAGCACCATTGAAAGAAGCTTGGGAGAAAAACACTGTATATAAGAAAGTATCTTTAGATTTTGAATAACACAATAATTTTCATGGCATGATATAAGATTTTTCAAATCCAAAAATCAATATAGAACTGATTACAAGCTGGCAATGGACCTAAAATGTTTACTATATTTTCTAATTATAGTTTTAAAGTTATAGCCAAAGTATGTGTCCCTTCTTGCAACTATAACTTCTTATTAATATATAGAAACAATTTTTAAAAATTGCTATCAACTATACTAAAATTGACAATACTATATAGCTTGAATGGAGGGAGGGGGGAAAACAACTAAAATTAAGACCACACATCTGAAAAAAGTTATTATTGTTTGAAATTCACAATAAGACAAAGTAAAGTACTACATTACTACAAAATATTTAGTTACATATAACCCTCTTTTGGGTTTCCACAATTCTACTCTACCAGAAAATATGGAACTTTTATACAGGAGTTGGTTTAAACTTCTTCTTTACGGACCCAGTGATTCATGTTTGTAATGGATTTTGTTTCCCTTTTTGCATTAGCTGTTAAAGCACTTAAAAATGA
This sequence comes from Tupaia belangeri chinensis, assembly GCF_000334495.1. Lineage (NCBI taxonomy): Eukaryota > Metazoa > Chordata > Mammalia > Scandentia > Tupaiidae > Tupaia > Tupaia belangeri. The sequence continues at coordinate 2,393,043 of NW_006206544.1, forward strand.
ATTTATCATTTATCTTTATCAAGTATATAAGCATGCATTTCATGCACTATTATCACTCCTGCCTGCATCATATTTTTCTGCATTATTTTCACTTTGGCCTAATAGTCCCACTTACTTTTACTTACACATAATATACTTGGTACTGTGAAGTAAACTCAGCTCTAATTTCTGCTATCGTCAGGGCCCTGATGACTTTATCTTTAGGATGAATCATAGATTTGTGCTAAAAATATCTTTAGAGACACCTAATATTAACTGAGTGCCTAATACATAATGACTACTTATAGAATTTAATTTTTATATTGTTTGATTTCATTACAGCTTCTGAAATCAAGTTATTTTTTATAAGTACATTTAATGCAGTAGTGTTCTCCAAAAAAGCAGTTTCTATATCAATGATGTCTTAGAGTTTAGGGAAAACATTAACTTATTGTTCTGTATTTTATAATAAACTTCATATTCTTTGTGAGCTAAGCACAATTATTAGCAAAATAATAATGTCCAGTCAAATTTAAATCATAAAAGGGGGAAAATTAGAACCCAGTGAACAAAGAAAGAATATAATAAAGATACTCTGATACTGAAGTTTTGAGGAAAAATGCTGCATTCACTGAAGTTTTTCCTTTATCACTCCCTAAAATCAGCAATTTACTAAAGTTTATTTAAACTTCATGAGCAAAAGAACAAAAACTTAAAAAAAGAATTCATGCACAATAACATATTGCTTAGTTTAATTACTGATTTGCTGTTTGCCCAAAGTTTTAATCAAGAGAATTCTTACATGTGGGTAACAATGGTGACATCTGTAAAAGTTAGTGCCACGTTCAACTCCTCCAGGCACTGGAGCACCTGGTGACGCCACGGGAAGGAAGCATGGATACTTCTTGAACATACTGCAACAGCTGTCAACTCAGAAGGAGGTATATTCCAAGTTCTACCAAGCAAGTAGTACTCTATGAAACCTCATTCTGTCCCTTCTTTTAACTGAAAGGAAGCCAGATGGAAACATGCAACGTGTCAAATTGCAAATGAAGAATTACTATAAATCATACTGCACGGATCTCTGGATGTTCAGCATTAAATATCTGGTTGCTCAATTTTCACTGACATTTTAAGAAAACTAAAGGTGCTTGACACTCCTGCAGACAAAGACAGCAATATGTATTTAAGAGAATACAATAAATGTAAAGACAATGGGGATATAATGGTGTCTTTAGCATAATATCAGAATGAAGAAATAACAGGTATCCTTCTAGAAGCTTCATAACTTTCAGAATGAGTACAAACTGCCTATCTCTCACAACAGTTAATGGTGCAGTCTGTTTGGAGCACTCAGCCACAGAAAACCGAGAAAACAAGCTGTATTATTCATGCTACAGCAGTCCTAGCTGTGCTGCTATGGCTAATCCTCCACCTGTATCTCCATCAGAGACTTGCATTTCAATCCACTGTAGGAATTACCATAATGATTTTAAATATATTGTGGGCAGATTTCATTGTAAATATATTCAATGATCAAAACCAGTCATTTTGTTTTATACTTGTGGTATGAAAATTACCTATGATTTTAAGACCACCAAGATGCTTTTCATAAAATTGAACATATATAATTATTTCATATGTAGAGTGCAAGCTTTACTATTTCTGCAGTGCCACTGGGAATATGTTGATTTGCTCATCCATTCTTGAACCCCTGCATAAAAACATTTGTTGAGTACTTACTATATAAAACATATACCATGCATTTTTAGCTACATCAAGCAGCTGAGGTCTTCTTTAGGGCAGGAAAAATACCCTACAAATTCTGAAAGAGGATAATTTGTATGAAGAACCTGACTCCCATCCTAAAGGGTCTTCTTTCAATATGATACACTAATGATGTGATAGAAGTCACTGACTCCCTGAGAAGTTCCACTAATATTTCTCACAAGTCTCTGTGATACACAAAGTTTCTTAGCAGCTACCTAGTGATACACACAATTTATTTCTCTTCTAAATAAAGCCTAAAAATTACATAAGTCATTTAACAAGTTAATTTATTTTTCTATACAATAACATATTTTAAGATGGTTAATCAACACTAAATTGTATCTGCTTATAAATTTATAAACAGTTTAACTCAATGATACACTGTTCACACAGACCCATATTACAGATGAGAAATCTGAGTTTTACAAAGTCGAGAAAGCTGCATAAGTTCACACAAAACTTCAGTACCATGGTTCTGACTGACTGATTCTCCACTGCAATCTGTTTTATGTCTCATTCCTATCCCTTATTCCGTGATAATGCTTTCAGACAGAAAACTTAAATATCAAAAGATATATTTTTGAGAGAGTATAAGAGAATAGTAAAGAACAAAAAGATAGAATTTATGTTGTTGAGGAAGTTAAGTAAGAGGGCAGGATTTTCTGTTTTCTCTTTTTTCTTCATTATCTCACACTAAAAGATGCGCAATGAAACTACTGTAAACAAAGGTCTATAAAAGGCACGCTACCCATACTGCCCAGTTTCTGTGAGTTACATAATTCACAGTGGGAGAGATGCTGGCAACTCAACCTCGTCTATAATCCTCATCTCTCTACAGTCATTCTACCTGACCTACCTTTTCAAGCCCTCTGCCCCACTTCCTTCTGGGGTACCAGAGAACAACTACAATTAATCTCACAACGATGGCAGTCATCAGCCTTCTCAGTGCATGCACCATGGAGAGGCCTCAGCTTCAGCAGCTGCCCCTCTCCTGGATCAGGGATGCTCACTACACTGAGCTCTTTATTAGCCACAGGTAAAATATCTGCACTGAGAACCTCTCATTTTCTGGAGGTACTGCATATACACTCACTTTACTTTCCATCGTACCAACCACACTCTAATTATATTCAGTTGTTTACATTTAAAACATCACACTAAAGTATGAAAAGTGAAAGTGATATAAAAGCAAGATTGGTGGGAGAAAGGACAACTGGGAAATAGGCCACTATTTATAGCTACATTGTACACACATAATACCTACTCTGCCATTGATGAGATTAGCCAAATGCCTGAAGTCTTTTTTTAAACAATTATTTATTTTATTTATTATTATTATTATTTAATTTGACCAGAGAACAACAGAGAGAGAGAGAGTAAGAGAGAGAGAGAGAGAGAAACAGAAACTGAGCAAGCTAACCACCAGGTCTGAGACACAAACCGCAATAGGGCATGTGGGAGTTCAGTGCCTTAACCACCACATCACCTGTCAGCCAGCCTTAACTCATTTTTAAAGGGCATTTTCTTTGCCATATTTGACAGACTAAATGGCTGAACTCCTTTTCATTTGTTCACATGAATCAAGGCTAAGAAAATATTACCTGAATATCAGTTGGTGATACCATCAAGGTGTTGCTAAGGCTTTTAAAAAAAAAAAAAAATGTGAACCAACATAATGAAGACACAATCCTGGAGAAACATGAAATAATGTGGCAAGTATTGGAGAATTCTAAAAGTACTGGGTACAGGTGGATTGAAGAGAAAAAGGCCAAAATATTAGCTTTTATAATATATTCCTTGGGTTACCCCTCTCTCCAACATTTTTTTTTCTGACTTTTATAGAGCCAAGACTACTAAATAAAACACGGGACCAATAGTTAGCATAATGGCTATGTCCCTGGACTCCCATGTAGTTGATCATGGTTTGAGTCCTGGACCCAGTGGCTTAAAACACGCCAGGAGCCTGTGCATGCGTGCCCAAGATCCTGAGAGGAGAATGGAGAAGAAGCGATTGTGGTGTGGCCATCCCCCATGGGGATGGATTTCTCGCTTTCTGTCTCTCTGTCTCTCTCTGTCTGTCTGGTGAGTGCATGCACCCTATAGCAAAAACAAAAACAACAGCAACCACAACAACAACAACAAAACACGATTGAAAATTATTTTAACAATCCTGACTATAAGTGACTGGAAATAAAATAACTCTGTGGCCTAGTTTTACAGAAATAGATTTTGATTTTTCTATTTAAAATAGATGTTTTTAATATACGCTGACTTAGACCATTGGAAATTAGATGTGCTTTCTTTATTGGGTGCATGTTTGGAGGGCTTGGAGGAAGGCTGTCACCTGGAGAAGATGTTTCAAAGACGGCAGGATTCATACTTTGCTACTTTCTTTTTTTTCTTTTGATTAAATGGGGAACTTTTAATATGATATGCAAGATTTTTAACCAGTTCCTTACAGACTTGAGTAAGGAATTACAGAAGTAAATTTTTTTAAAATTTAAGTGTATTTATTTACGTTCATTCATTGTACTTCATTACAGCATACAAAATGAGATTTTCCATCCAGAATATACCGTATATTGGCTCAATCAAGCACATCAACATACATGTTATTGTCAACAAATTATTTTCCATTTCTTGTTTCCTGTGTGTTTTGCTTTTTTTCCCCATCCTTGATTCCCTGTTTCTTACCCTCTGCCATCTCCCACTCTCCTCCCACACTGACTCTTTTATCTATGTTTGTTTTCTATACTGTTTTCCCCCCACATTTTATTGAATCACTAAAGATCTTAATTAATCTAAATATTTTCATAGCAAGCACAGCTGATATATACATTTCCATGAACACAAGTCTAACTTTAGGCATCCTATAAAGTAGCACCTAACTGGGGCTAAATATCTTACTGCAGTCATTGAATAGATTTTTTTTTTCTGAAATTCTTTTTAACTTAATTTACATTCTTACCCTAAGCATCATCACTGCATACAAAATGTCATTTCCCATCCAGAATATACTGTATAGTGACTTCTAGAAACTAGAAATGGAAAATTTTTTGATAATAATATGCTACTCTATTTTTAAACAAAGAAGAAAATATATCATTTATTATAGGTCATAAGCTAGACTCCTACATGGCCAACCACAGTTCCAGTTCCAGACCTGCTAGCTTGAATATCATGCTGGGTGTGTGTGCATGCAGACCCAAAATCCCAGGAGGAGAAGAGACTTTGGTGTAGCCATCCCGCCTTTGGGGTGATTTCTCACTTTCACTTTCACTCTCTCTCCAGCGAGCACATGCCCCTTATGGCAAAAAAAAAAAAAAAAAAACTAAAATAAATTTGTAAAAGGCAGAAAGGATTTAGATTTGGAAGACAACTTGTTCAGTGGAAGGCCATATCTCTGTTATGATCAGTACTTTATCCTAAAACCCATGTCTGACCCAATATCCTGGTACTAGACAGTACTCACGTTTCCCTATCATCCCTCATACTCCTAATAAAATTACTGTCTTCATTGACAATAGACTATATCTCAGGAGAGGCAAGTTCAGAGCAGAAATAATAAACATATCTTAGCTTAAGAAGCAGGGGCAACACTAGCTATGCTAGCAGTATTACCTTCTCACTTTTTTTATTGGTACTAGTGGTACGATTATAAGAAATTTAAGTTTGTATAACAAATCCAATGTGCAATACCTGATTTCATTTGCATTTATTTTCCAAAGAGAATGTTTAATAGAGGAAGAATACTAAGTAAAAGCACAACTAAGGATATCTCAATTCCTGATAATAATTATCTCTCCAAACAATAATAGTCCCTTGGGGGATAAATTTTTCTTTTTTCTTTCTTATTTTTTTTTTCTTTTGTTGATACTACTCCTTTTTTTGAGTTTGTTTTTGTTTGTTTGTTTGTTTTGCCATAGGGCATGTGCCAGAGAGAGAGAGATGAAGAGAAAGAAAATGTGAGATATCACCCCCAAGGGGGATAGCAATGCCACAATCCCTTCTGCTGCATACTCCTCTCAGGATTTTGGGTACACACACATATGTGCCCAGCATGATTTTCAAGCTGCCAGGTCTGGGACTTAAACCATGGTTGCCCATAACAGAGTTGAGTGCCTTAATCACCATGACAAATGCTAGCCCATTAGTATAACTTTCTTTTTTCTTTTTTGGAGGTTTTTGCCTAAGTACACATGAACTCAAGGAGAGAGACAGAGTCAGAAACAGTGAAACAGAAAGTAAAAAATAACCCACCAGGAGGGATAGCCACACTGCAATCCCTTCTCCACTCTCTTCTCAGGATCTTGGCATGCATGCACACACACCTGGAATGACTGTCAAGCCACTAAGTCCAGGGTATGAACTGTGGTCAGTCAAGTGTGATTCCAGTGACATAACCGCTATGCCATCTGCTGGCCCCAGTATTACTCGTACAATGTAAATGAAACGAAGCTTTCAGCTCTTCATACCAACCATTGAGACTACAGATATCTACTTAGTAATCAGATTTCTGGACAAAAAGCTCTAGGGAATATGGGAAATAGCTCTTTAGAGGAAAAGGACACTTGGAATAAGAAAACACACTTAAGTCTCTTAAGTGTTTTAAGAAAAAAAAATGTAGGGGGCAGCAGGTGGCATAGAGATGGGGCACTGGACTCTCATGGTTGACCAAGGTTTGTGTCCCAGACCTAGTGGCTTGAAATTCATGCCAGATGTGTGTGTGTTTGTTCATGCCCAAAATTCGTAGAAGAGAATGAAAAAGAAGGGGCTGTGGCATGGCCATCCCCCCAGTGGGTGATTTCTTACTTTCCATCTTTCTCTCTCTGTCTCTCCAGTGAGCACACATGCCCTATAGCAAAAATCTCTAAAAGAAAAAACGTAAGTAAATCCAGCTTTACAGAAATAAACCATTTTCTCAAGAAATGGAGAAAGCAGTATGTTCTTGATGGTTCCATTTACTATAATATTGTCGAGGAAGGAAAACTGGTTATTTCCTATTACTCATATGGACAGTAGGGAAATGCCCTCTCTTAAAGATGGCCTTGTTTAAATCTATCCACCCTCCTTTCACTTTGCTTTCAGAAAATCCCTTCTAACTACTGTGGGAAATGTGAGGAATTCACATACCAGACCTACCAGATTGATACGAATTATCCAATGTGACATCTTAGGAGATTATGATTTCGATGGCCATCTATATCAACCTAATGTCTCCATTTTTGTAGTGTTAAATATACACTAAGAGAGGTGGCCAATACAAAACAATGGTACCCAGGAGATTTTTAACAATAAATAGAAGCTGGGAAAACTATCCCTATATTGTTTGTTTTGTGTCAAGAAATAATATTTATTTTATTTTATTTATTTTTTTGAGAGGTTTTTGCTATAGGGCACGTGCGCTTGCCAGAAAGACACAGAGAGATAGAAAGCGAGAAATACCCTCCAAGGGGGATGGCCACACTGCAATCCTTTCTCCCCCATTCTCCTCTTGGGATCTTGGACACGTATGCACATGTGCCTGGTGTGAGTTTAAGCCACCAGGTCTGGGACTCAAACCATGGTCGGCTACATGGGAGATAAGCGACATAGCCATTATGCTAACTGCTGGTTCTCAGGAAATAATATTTCATGGTAAGAAAAACAATAGCAATTTTAAAAGATAACACTAATACTTCATAGTGTATTTTTTTAAAACGAAATTAAATTTTAGCTGTTAAATGATAAGTAGACACATCTTGTTAAGTAAAATCATTAAATGAGAATGTAGCTAGTTCAGACTTTAATTTGTAGAAAGACAAAAACAGCACAACAAAAACATACTTGCGCTTCTAATAAATTTCGAACACTATGAAATTAAACATTTCATTTAATGACTAAGCATATTTAATTGAGCATGTTAGTAGTATTTAACATATTTTTAAAAGACCTTTCTAAATATGAGAAAGGTGAAAATTTATCTTTCTGGGTACGCACAATAGATATACAATACACATTTCCTCAACTAATAAATATCATGTGAAACAGTTTGGATCACTGTTTTACATTGTGCATATTATTCTATTTGAACATAGATATTTAGAGTACCATCTTACAAATGAAAGAAAATTACTGCTTCCAGACACATTTATGATTTAAAGCTTTTATATAGGCAATGACATCCTTCTGTCAGCAGTCTTTCAAACCATTTGTTTGTATAGCAGTTCTCTGAACACAAAGAGGACCTAAACATGTAAGGAGTTTAAAGCTCTTGAGATACCCCTGTACTTAATAGATCTTTTTGCCAACCCAAAGAGAAAGATGATCTTTCCTTATAAGGCACTGAATCCTGATTGCAGTGGTATGTGTTCTATCAAATTTTAGGTCAACAATAGGCATTAGCCAAATTAAAGAACAATTACAACAAAAAAAATCCATTTCTCTCCTGAAATGCTTAATTACAAATAATTGAAGAGGATTAATTACATTTAATTTTTTTTTTTACTCAGGCCATTTGGTGGCATAGTGAGTAGGGTGACTAGATCCCACATGGCAAACTGAGTGGTTTGAGTATGGGCCTGGTAACTTGAAGAACACACCAGGCACCTGTTTGTGGATACCCAGAATTCTAAAAGAAGGGAAAAATAGAAATGCAGTGTAACAATCCCCTATAGGGATGCTTTCTCACATTCCCCCTATC
>NW_006206544.1:2401589-2410515 GCF_000334495.1 Tupaia belangeri chinensis
TGTCCTCCCTTGTGAGCACATGCACTAAGGCAAATTAAAATGCACACCATACACACACACACACACACACACACACACACACACACACTACTCTTTAAAAATGAGGGAAATTTTTAAAAAGCACTCCTTTCTCTTTTTACATGTTTATTAGTAACTATCACTTTACTAATTCTAACAAACTTGAAGACTGGTTCATTTAAAAAGTTAATGATATTTCTAATGACATCCATGGATTCTCTTCATGTACAAATGAAAAAATAGTGTGGTATCTAAAAATGTGGACATTTGTTACTTGTAATTAGACTTCCTTTCTACACAAAAGATATCATCCTTGTAAATGATTTTTTTTAAGCACAAAGGTAAAATGTACTCAGTCCAGTCTGAATTATTGTAATGTGCTCATTTAAAACCACCATCTGTCAAAGATGATCTTATTTTATACCAAGGGAACATCCATTAAATATTCATCATCTTATCCTGAAAATGTGCTCACATACAAGATCCAGGCTACATCTGAGGAGATATTAGTATTAGTCATTTTATTAGCTCATCTCTGAATGAAACTTAGAATAGGCACCTGAAGTTTACACCTGAGGAGTAACACTCTTTTTAGGCTGAAGAGTGTGATTTCTGAGGACTGATATTAATTTACACATCCTGAGGCCAATAAGTTAACTTACGCTATCTTGGCAACAAGCAGTTATCACTTATTTTTTTGGACCTAAAAACAGCAAAAATTTGCAAAAGAAAGCTTGTTAAAATATACCATATACCTGGAAGAATTTGGATGGAAATAAAAAGCTCATGCTAGCCTAACTGCTGAGGGGGAAAATTGTGTAAATCGTTCTCTTTTTGCATGGAAATTCCCAACTTCTAGTCTAGTTGATCACTGCTTCATATTTTATGCTTTATTTCCCTGGAATTGGGGGAAAAAAATACACAGGTCACTGTGAATGAAGAACAGTCCTTAAAATATTCATGCAGTCTTCTATTCTCCATACAATAGTAATGAGAAAATTGAATATTTTGTTCAATTACAGAAAAGACTACTACAAACTTCAAATTATGCATATATACAAATAATATCTAAATGTGAGTAGAAAATAAAGCTTCCATCCTTATTTTACTGATTTCTCAATAGGATGCTTCCTATAGGCAGTGGAATTATTTGAAAGCATAACTTAATAAGCCATAATTGCATCTGTATCTAAAGTAAAATTGAGTAAGTGAGACTTCTCTCCCAAACAGCAAAATAGATCATAATGACATACTTTGGGAAGAAAAAAGTTTCAAGATGCTAAATTATAACTGCCGGCTTAAATTGTCAACCTGCATTTCAAGTCTGCATTTAGAACTGTGGCAGTCATCCATGGCAAGGTTCCCCTGCTAGTCTGTAATACAAGAAGAAGAAGTAGAAAGAGATCTATTTACCAGATTCAACTTACCCTTAGGCAGAGAAGTAGAAAACACTTTAAAGAACAATTCTTGGCAAACACTGCAAGTCTAAGATACAAAACTCAAAATAATGATCCTTCTGCAATTTTTATGATGTCCTTCATTTGTTAAAAAAAAAAAAAGCTAAGTCTTAGGGGAAATTCTGAACAAACAGAAGTTCAGCTGAATAAAGCTATAGTTATAATAGAACACTCTCAAAAACAGAGTTAATAATTCTGAAAATATTATTTTCTGAAAAGAACAGAAGTTATTTCTATGTAAGTGCTAAAATATAAGTGAATATCAACATTGATATCATCATTATCAACAGCATGTTCATAAAGTTTACGCTGCCATTGGCCTATATTGGTCACCTGCTACATACATCTAAGAGAAAAGCCTTAATGACAATAGTTCCCTTAGAAAAATTACACTGGAATGGAAATAAGTAGGTCAAACAAGAGTTGCCATAAAATGTTACACTTCTTTTCTTAGTAATATGTGGTAGATGTTCTTCAAAGAAGGTGCCTAGAAACTCTCCCATCATTGTGTGTTTATTTTTTATCTTCAATTAAGAGACCTAATCTATGTCCCTCTACCCTTTAATATGGACTATTTTGGTAGGTTCCAATGAACAATAAAGTGGTGGCAGAAGTGATGTTCCAGTCCTAAACCTACCCTTGAAGCTTGGCAATTCCCACTGTTGTTTCTCTGAGAATTCAGATGCTACCTGTGAGATACCAGTTTAGCCTACTGAGGATGAGAGGCTGGGGGAGGACAAAGGCACCTCAGCCCAAGCTAGCACCACCTGTCAGGTAAGTGACCATCTCGTCTTTCCAGCACTGCCTGAGGTCTCAGCCCACATCTCTGGATTCATGTGAGCCCAAGCAAATCCAGCAAAAGAACTATCCCTTGAATTCAGCCAGAAGACAGAATCTCAAGTAACAGTGAACTGGTGTAGGCCAGTACGTTTTGAGATGTCTTGCTATGTAGCAGTACATAACTAATGTAAAGTGTGAAAATGTGATCAAGGAAAATCAACCAGTAAGGGACAAAAAGCCAGCTACTCTGTGTTCAATCTAGGACTGAATCTGGGTTCAAAGACAACAATACAAGCTATATTCTCAAGTTTAATACAAAAACATGTGGCTGAATATGACCTACCTTAATCAATCAAGACAACAGATAACTCACACTGGTAATATACATTAGTTCCCTCATTTAATAATAAATTCATAGTGATCCCGAATCTTGCCAAGGTTCATATAGCCCCAATTTGAGATGCACAATAAATCTATTAACTATATTAAGTCTAAACTGTACACTTAAAAATGATTAGGATGGTAAATGTTATGTTACTTATGTATTACCACAGTTAAAAATAATAAAATGAAATCTATGTAAAACATGTTTATAAAGTATAGTGTATATGTAACAAAGCATCAAATTAAAAAATTCGTAAGCGCTATCCATATACTACAAATTTCAGAAACTATAATAAGTTATACATGCCAAGCATCCCTCAGAAATGCTATATTTAAAGTACAGTTTAATGATAAGGTTTCTGACTGTACATCAATAATTGAACAATACTTCCTTCTTTCGAAACTGAATAATAAGCTAATATTCACAATCAGTAGTACACAAAAACCTGCATAAAAAAGTTCTAGTAGTGTGGACCAATTAAGAGAGTCAGACCCCATATGGCTGACCATGGTCTCAATCTCAGCCCCAATGACTTGAAAAATATGCAAGGCATGTGTGCATGCATGCTAAAAATTCTGGTAGGATGAAGAACTAGAGGAGAAGGGATTGAGCATGTCCACACCTCATTAGGAGATTCAGTCTCTCTCTCCCATTCTCTCTCTCTCTCTCTCTCATGCACATTCTGACAAAAAAATCTGATAGTTAAATTTCGTAGAAAATGATTTATAAATATGAATATGAATTTTAGGCTTTTGTCCTCAGGAAAAAAAAAACTGGGTCATCAGAAAAGTCATGATGTAATTTTGCATAGAAGAGAATGTCACAAAATTTCTGAAGACCCAAAAGTTAACAAAAGTTTTAAATGGTTCCATTTTTTCTCCACTTTTCCCTCACTTCCTGCACACTTTTACCAGGCCATAGGCTCTCATAGAGGCCTGAGTTCCTTTTGCTATTTAACAATTTTATCAATTCCCCAGAAAAATAACTGAATAACAACACTGAGTATAACATAAATATGTCTATTCATACATACCTCCCATAGGATTCCATGTCTACAAATCACTCAAGTCCATTCCCCACATCAACATGTTCAGTCTGATCTTTGCTAGTTATAAGCAATAAAGTTTTAAAATAAAATGATTAATTTATATACTGCTATAAGTCTTTGATAGACTGAGAGATAGAAGGCTGTGAAGAGGAGGGGAAGACCTTCAAGGTTACTAAGAAAAAATCAAATCAAGGAACAGAGATGAACCACCTGGCAGTGCCGATGGTGTGGGTGTGTGGGATGTGAGGGGCAGCTCTGTAGAAGGAACCAGGCCAGTGAGAATCCACATTAACAAGAACTTGAAATCTATATCTACATATCATCCACCTCCCTCAGGAAAACCTAAGGAATTCCACACTTATTCCTTACCATTTCTGAGCATAAGTTCTTTCTGGTGATGGAGAAAAGTAATGGATTTGATCTCAAAAGTTAGAGTGAACTCAGAACAACCACTACTTAACAGACCCAGCTGACTTCTCCTTTTAAACAGAGAACTACAGCTGGAAGAGGTCCCTTTCTTGTGTAAGGAGGAGAACAATAATATTAGTATTTTAATCTCTAAATGTTCATCTTAAACATATAAAAAATGATTAAAAAGAGGATGATATAAAATCCAGAGGAAGTCTGCACCAGAGGACCCCCCATATCATTGGGATATTGCTTCTTACTCTCCTTACATGTCTTCTTTACTTCTTTATATAGAATTCTTCAACAGACTAGGCACATGTGAGGACACATATTGGAAAAGGTAAAACTACTAGAAAGACATTCTGTTGAGTTCAAGATATTCAGTTAGGAAGAAAAAGTGAAAAGATAAATTTGTAGGTATGATTACAGATTATCTATAATATCACATAATAATATGTCATTCTTTGCTTTAGAATGAGCTGCAATCAAAATTAAATTTCTCAGCTGGCTCTGTAGCTTAGTAGTTAAAGGATCCAGATCCCACATGGTCAACTGCAGTTCAAATCCTAGCCTTGGTTGCTTGAAAAGCTCACCAGGTGAGTGTGTGAGCATGCCCAAAATTCCTTAGGGAAAAAAATGGAGGAGAAAAGACAGCATCATAATAACCATGCCCCACTGGAGGATACTTTCTCTCTTCTTCTTCTTCCTTTCCCTCTCTCTCTGTCTCTCTGGCAAATGCATGTACCCTAGATATCTAAGTAGATACCCAGGAGCCAGGCGGTGATGCAATGGTAACACAACTGGACCCACATGGGAAAGGGTCTGGGTTTGCATCCAGAGACCTCCCTGAACAGTATGTGTATGCGTATGCATATGCAAGACTCTGGGCACCTGAGTCAGGGTAGATAGCAGCTTGGGAACCCTGCTGGGCATACCTCACTCTCTCTCTCTCCATTTGTGTATTAAAATAAAAAAATAAATAAACTTAAGCCATATGTTTCTAGTTATCTATAACTACTGAAATATTTTTATGAATACATAAGTTATTCTATTGAGCTCAGGGCTTCTTTATTAAAGTTTATGCATTCAGTCAACATACAGGTTGTTGCTTCATCTAAAGTATGTCTATTTTTTTTTTTTTTGAGAGGTTTTTGCTATAGGGCACATGTGCTTGCCAGAAAGACAGAGAGAGACAGAGAGACAGAAAGTGAGAAATCACCTCCCAGAGAGGATGGCCACGCCGCAATCCCTTCTCCTTCATTCTCCTCTCGGGATCTTGGACACGCATACACATGTGCCCGGCGTGAGTTTAAGCCACTGAGTCCAAGACTCGAACTGACTACATGGAAGTCCAGCGACATAGCCATTGCGCCAACTGCTGTTTCCCCAAAGTATGTCTAAATAAGAGATTAACATACAATGTATAAAGAGGATTCTCATACGACATTAAAGTTACCCACAATTTCTCAGAAGGGTGATCCACAGTTTGCAAGGAATGGTCAATTTTTCCTTCTTGTGGAATGCTTTCCAGAGCATTGTGAGATGTCTTGTATCTCTGACCCACTCATATCAAATGCCAGAGTACTGACCCATCGTTGTGGCAATGAAAATGTTTTTATACATTTACCAATGCTTCCTGAAGGGTAATAACACCCACTCCCCAACTTAAGAGGTACTAGTCTCCTTTATAATTCAGGAGGGAAACATTTTCACAAAACTAATACTACTGAAACTTCTATTTGAGTTGGAAACCATAATGGTCTGCTTTTGAAACTGCAGCAGGTCTGGAACAAGTTTTATGGTCTAATGTGTATTTACAGTAGAGCTGTCCTAAACATTTTCGAAGGAATAAGAAATCTGCGTCTGTGATCATATAGAAAACTTCAGGGAATCCATTGCTCAAGTCTAATAACTACATGTTAGACTGCTTGTAAATCAACTGGCCCCACATATATTTCTTCTAGTACTTTAAAATCTCCTTTCTATTGAGAAAAAGAATATTTAAATGATAGTAAAATAGACTAAGTAGAGTTATGCCACTCAATCTCTCATATTGCGGACAAGAAGAAACTAAACATTTCATAGACCTGTCTAAAGCTATTCTAATAACTAAAATCTGTGCATTTAAACATTTTACTACACAAATATTTTAATGATATCTTTGTTTTCTTAAATTGTGGGGAAAGACAAGGAAGTAGAAACATAGAAAGTAAGTTACTGATGGAAAATAAAGAGGAAAAAAATCTCAATTCTCTATTATTCTATTAAGCATAGTACTTACAATATTTTGGATTTAAGAAACCAATTCAGACAATTACAAGTATAAAAAAAAAATGCTTCCTCCGAGGGAGTAACTTCATACGTAATAGTTCTACTCAGACTAAATTTTATAAACCACTTTCATGCCGTCATAACATACATGATGAAGACATTTCATTAATAGTTATTTACTGTATGCCCACTAGACACAAGAAAGGACAATACTATAAGAACTTAATAATAGAGGGAACAGCAGTTAGCGTAATGGGTATGTTGCTGGACTCCCATGTAGTCGACCGTGGTTTGAGTCCTGGATCCGGTGGCTTAAACTCCCACCGGGCACGTGTGCGTGCGTGCCCAAGATCCCGAGAGAATAATGGAGGAGAAGGGATTGAGGCACGGCTATCCCCCCTGGGGGGTGATTTCTCGTTTTCTGTCTGTCTTCCTCTGTCTTTCTGGTGAGCGCATGCACCCTATAGCAAAAAACTCTCGAAAAAAAGATGTACACTGGATGAAAAAATAGAAAAACTAGAAGAAAGGGAAAAAGAACTTAATAATAGAGACTGCCCTGACCCCACCGATAGCCCAAAAATTAAAAAAGGATGATACTGCTATTTAGTATGCATCAGACCTTGTGTTAAGAACTTTATGTGCATATTTTCTCACTTAGTCTTTACTGTATGCCAGCATCATTCGCTTTAAAGATAATGAAACTAAACCTCCAAAACATCACACCACCCATAAGTATCATTAAAATAATATTTGAAAACAGTCTTGACGGGAGATGGGATGAACAGAAAGCTCAGTAAAAGTCATTGCTTTATGTGAAAGTACCAGTGTAGAGTAACATCAAAATAAAAGAAAAATATAATGAAAAATATTCTACTTTAAATGTATGATTCTAAAAGATATTATTATATTCAGCAATGGGAGGTAGCTTTCTACATATTCACCAGTTACCGTATTCCATCATGCATCAATTTTCCAAATGCAAAGAGTTTGTAATTTATAATACTGAAATGATAAATAAATATGTTACTGGACTCCCATGTAGTCGACCGTGGTTTGAGTCCTGGATCCGGTGGCTTAAACTCCCACCGGGCACGTGTGCGTGCGTGCCCAAGATCCCGAGAGAATAATGGAGGAGAAGGGATTGAGGCACGGCTATCCCCCCTGGGGGGTGATTTCTCGTTTTCTGTCTGTCTTCCTCTGTCTTTCTGGTGAGCGCATGCACCCTATAGCAAAAAACTCTCGAAAAAAAGATGTACACTGGATGAAAAAATAGAAAAACTAGAAGAAAGGGAAAAAGAACTTAATAATAGAGACTGCCCTGACCCCACCGATAGCCCAAAAATTAAAAAAGGATGATACTGCTATTTAGTATGCATCAGACCTTGTGTTAAGAACTTTATGTGCATATTTTCTCACTTAGTCTTTACTGTATGCCAGCATCATTCGCTTTAAAGATAATGAAACTAAACCTCCAAAACATCACACCACCCATAAGTATCATTAAAATAATATTTGAAAACAGTCTTGACGGGAGATGGGATGAACAGAAAGCTCAGTAAAAGTCATTGCTTTATGTGAAAGTACCAGTGTAGAGTAACATCAAAATAAAAGAAAAATATAATGAAAAATATTCTACTTTAAATGTATGATTCTAAAAGATATTATTATATTCAGCAATGGGAGGTAGCTTTCTACATATTCACCAGTTACCGTATTCCATCATGCATCAATTTTCCAAATGCAAAGAGTTTGTAATTTATAATACTGAAATGATAAATAAATATGTTATCAACTATTGAACATTTAGTAACAAATGGTAATTGTAACTAACATGCTGATTCTACTAATATGATATATTAACTATATCTAAAATGTAAACTAACAGAATAGATAATGAAGACCAAATTGTAAATTAAAGCAAATAATCAGAACAAATATCTCTATAAAAATTCAACTTCCACTTATTTCTTTCTGCCTTTATTATAACATCTTCCCTTGGTCATAGTGAGTTAAAATTTCATATATATTCATTATTATAGTTTTATTTTTAAATCACTAGCATACTATATATACTCCTATAATACATCTTATGTACTCTTATAATATATCTTATGTTTCAAAGCTTAAAATTTTTTTTTCTATTCTTGGAGAGGTTTTCGCTATAGGACACGTGCGCTCACCAGACAGACAGAGGGAGACATAGAGACAGAAAGCGAGAAATCACCCCCCAGGGGGGATGGTCACGCCGCAATCCCTTCTCCTCCATTCTCCTCTCGGGATCTTGGGCACGCACGCACACGCGCCCGGCGTGAGTTTTAAGCCACCGGGTCCGGGATGCGAACTGCGGTTGACTACGTGGGAGTCCAGCAACATAGCCATTACGCTAAGTGCTGGTTCCCAAAACTTAAAATTTTTTAACATATATACATGCTTGATAAAAACAATATAAAATGTGACCTTCATTCTCTCAGGAACATTGTGATATAATGTTCACATGACTCGTATTGTTAAGCCCAACATAATGAAATATTATTTATTACTCTAATAAAATGCAGTATA
>NW_006206544.1:2410527-2419647 GCF_000334495.1 Tupaia belangeri chinensis
TCTTTCCCTGTGTTAGTATTGTCATACTTTGAAGTTTCCCTGTACATATTCTCTAAGAGTGGTTTTTCATCAACAGGTGTACCCATCAAAAGCACAGTCATAATGGTAATGCCTTAAAACTATTAACGTGCCATGCAGTTTAAAATTCATTTTTACACATCTCTCTCTTAATCCTCATGCTAAATCTATTAGGTAAGTATTATATTATCCTCATTTTATGAATGAAAGTATTGAAACTTAAGGAAGTTGTTTTCTTTGTCTCAAATTACATAGCTAATCAAGGAATTTAGGTATTAATTCATTTTTCTCCAGTGCTTTAAATCTCATTAAAGTGATCACTCTATTCAACATATGAATTTAATTTCCTATAAAAATAAAATTAGATATCTCAGTGTACAGTGATCACAAATTCAATATATCCTCTTGACATACCAGTAACATCTATGTTTTTAGTCCTTTCATGTCTTTGATGTAAGTGACCATCCTAATTATGTGCATGATTTACATGCATAAGTCTTTACTCCTCTTCAATATAATCCTGTTTTAATGTCACCATTAAACATATTCTGTGGTAGGCTCTGTGGCCTAGTGGAGCTATTCAAGTGATGGGGGATCCATACAAAGACCATGGGTTACATTCCATGGTTGGCCTGGATGGACATGCTGCGTGCCAACACTGATGATTCCAACTGGCTGAGAAGGCTGTGGGGAGGCACTGCAGCATGAGAGCCTCTCTCTCTCTCCTCTCTCTCTCTCTCTCTCTCTCTCTCTCTCTCTCTGTCTCCTTCTCTCACAAGAGAATGAAAATCTTTTTAAAAAAATTTCTTCATGGTAACAGTGAAAACAGAGGTCAAGTAAAATTCTTAACCAAGAAACAGGGAGACGTAAAAGAGGGAGGAGAAAGACAGAAGCAAAGAGAAACAGAAACACAGAAGAAATAACATATATCCAGGAGTAGTGATGCGAATTATTTGCTTAGTTACCACAAAAGTAATAATTACACTGTAACTCCATGGGAACAATGGCAATTTCACAGTAGCTCACGTTACTGTTATCACCCTATATTCTGATAACTGTGAAATTAATTTGTGGCACGACTGTAAGTGTAGGCCATAAGCAGTTCCCTTGGTAACAGTATTATGCTATCATAGAGAAGGAATGTTTGGCAGTAAAATGGGCAGCAGCAAGCTGATTATACCGGGAAAAGCTTCTATCTAAATACACATAGTATAGCAATCATCCTTGGAAAAACTACATTGCTTACCAGAGGACTTCTCTCTGTTCACTGTCCATTATCTGTTGAATGAACTAGTTCAAATGAATAGCAAGTAACGATCATATTACCAACTTATATTTAGCAATAGAGCCTTCTTATCTTTTTTAAAAATAGAAAAAAAAAAACCTGCGAGGAGAAAGTACAAACGTAATACATTTCTCTTGCTCTCTTTTTCTATTTTCTTCCCTGAAATTATTACTGTACTATTAGAAGCCATCACACACATGCACACAAACACACAAACAACTTTGCACAGACACACACACACACACACACACACACACGCATAAATGATTCAATGAAAAACATGCATGCAACTGATAGCTAGGCAAGCCTGAGGTATAAACAAAGATAACAGACATATTTTTAAAACAATTTTGCTTAAGGAAATTCATTTAAGAAGGGAGACCAGTTACCCTGCAATGTACAACCTACAAAGTCACAAACAGAAAAGTTGAACATTTGGCCAAATGGGTAGTAGCTTATATTTTTTCTTCTTTTTCAACATCAAAGTTTGAAGAGACTGTGCACTAAAATGAAAGAACAAAATTATATGACATTATAAAAAATTCTGAATTAGAGATGTGTATTTAAAAGGGTATGCATCCCATGATGCCCAAGCCATAAAACTATAGGCAGAGGAACCAGCCAATGGTGTAATGGTTACATCGCTGGACTCCCATGTAGTTAACTGTGGTTCTAGTCCTGAATCTGGTGACTTCAAAAACTCACACCAGGCATGTGTGCGTGTGTGCCCAAAATCCTGAGAGAAGAATGGAGGACTAGGGATTGTGGCGTGACCATCCTCCCTGGGGGGTGATTTCTTGCTTTCTGTCTCTGTCTTTGTCTGGCGAGCGCACACACCCTATAGCAAAAACTTCTCCAATAAATAAATAAATAAATACAGTAGGTCTTTTAAAAATCTATTTCTGGGGACCAGCAGTTAGCATAATGACTATGTTGCTAGATTCCCATGTAGTTAACCATGGTTCGAGTCCCAGACACAGTGGTTTAAACTCACGCTGGGCACATGTGTGTGCGTGTCCAAGATCCTGAGAGGAGAATGGAGGAGAAGGGATTGCGGTGTAGCCATCCTCGCTGGGGCGTGATTTTTCGTTTTCTGCCTCTCTGTCTCTGTCTTTCTGTCAAGTGCACGTACCCTACAGCAAAAACCTGTCCCCCAAAAAATCTATTTTTGCTTTGAAATGATCAAATGTATCTACAATTATGACTCTAACCTAGAAGTTATGATACACTTTTGACGAGTAATATTTTCTTAGTATATATAATGTATAAATTAATATACACTGTTGCGTAAATTAGTTGCATAGTGCAACTATTGACCTAGTCAATAGTAATTAGAAAGTTTTATTTGGGATATCACAGATTTCCAATTACCAGCACAACTTCAGGCTATGTTATGTTCTGACAAGTTCATAAGATTAAGTCACAGACAAAAATTAACTGGATTTATTTGGCTCCCACCCCTCAACTTTTTATCTGAAGTGTCTAGAAGATAGAAGATTTTCAATATTTGTTAAATAATTGAATAAATATCCTCAAAATTCTTACTTGTCCATCTTCCTAATAAGGATATTTTCCTAACATATATCTAGAGCCTTCTACTCTAACATCTACTTCTCTAGAATTATTCTTCTAATTCAGCTCTCTGAGAACCTCTGTAATTGTGCAATTAACTTAGGAAAGATCAATGAGACTATAAATTATGGAATTTAGTTTTAAATTCATAACCAACCTGTCACACAGAAAATATCTACAAATTGGGCTAATAAACTATAGTTTGACAGAATTCTTCATGACAGTCAAAAAAATACTGATATAGTTTTTGCTATTAAAAATTTACCACTTACTTACCTATAACCATTGGGAAATTTCTTGACTCATTTGAATTTCAATTTCTTCAGACATAAAATGAATATAATAGCAACTATCACACAGAATTACTATTAGGAAGAAAAGGATAATCCATGCAAAATATTTATTATTTAAAAACTGAAAGATCAAAATAAGGATTTGGTTTTTGCTATAATTTATTTAGTAAACATGTCTAAGATGCTTTAAAATGCATTCACTTCACTGATTAAAATTTTCATCTGTCAAATCAC
This sequence comes from Tupaia belangeri chinensis, assembly GCF_000334495.1. Classification (NCBI taxonomy): domain Eukaryota; kingdom Metazoa; phylum Chordata; class Mammalia; order Scandentia; family Tupaiidae; genus Tupaia; species Tupaia belangeri. Next base: position 2,413,930 of record NW_006206544.1, read on the forward strand.
ATGGTCCATATTTGTTCAAAAACATTCGTTAAGCATCTACTACACACCAGGCACTAAATGTGGTATAAAGAACAGATCTTTTGGGCTTCAGGCAGACAGGAGTATAAATTCCAGCTTTGCCACTTGAGTTCCTATCTCGGAATTTCTGAATCTTTTGTTTTCTTTAAATTGCCAAAAGGTATATGCACTTACAAGAGAGAAAAAGAGAGACCCAGAAAAAGGGAGAAAGTGCCCTCTCAGTGGGACATGGTCACACTGTAATCCCTTCTACTCCAGTTTTCTATCCTGTCCAGATTTGAGGCATTCATGCACACACATCCAGCACGTTTTTTGAGCCACAGAGGCTAAGATTCAAACCATGGTTGAACATGGGGGACCACCTCTCTTATCCACCAGGCTATGGGGATGGCCCAATTATTGAACCTATTTAAATTTCCATTTTCTATCTATAAAAAAAAAAAGAAAGAGATTGAGACAAGCAGATAGCATAATGGTTGTGTCACTGGACTCCCACATAGTTTACCATGGTTCACATCCTACAATGCAATGGCTTAAAACTCACACAGGGTATGTGTGTGTGGATGCCCAAGGTCCCAAGAGGAGAATAGAGGAGAAAGGACTGCAGCATGGCCATCCCTTTTGGTCTCTCTATGTCTCTGGTGAATGCATGCACCCTATAGCAAAAATCTCTCTCTTAAAAAAAGTGGGAAAGGAAGAAATTATTTTTCCACTTGCTTTTTGTCATTAAAATGAAATTCATACTCCTTTCCGGGGAAATTAAACAAGTACTATATTATCTTAGACTCATCTCCTACCAAGCTTCTTCCCCATTGCCTTCTTGAGCTTCCTGAACAGACCAAGTTTGCTCCCCTATCAAGGTGGGCCTGGAAGCCCATCCACTTCACCAGGTGCTAACATTTCCTCTCACTCTGAAGAAAGTAACATGGGGCAACAGAGATTAAATACAACACGTATTCATCCCTTCACATCAAACAATAATAATAGAGTATCATGAAATCTACACGTCTGAGTAACTTTAATATTTCTTAGGAGACATTAACAAACTAGCCTCACATTTAATGGGACCCTGATTTGTGTGCTCAATCAGCAAATTTTCAGGGAAGTTATTGAGTATATGCCAGCAATTTCTAAAGGCAAATATATGCCTACATGAGTAAGTTCTCATCACAACCCCCCCCAAAAAAACAACATTCTCAAAGTCCATGCTACTTCTCTGAAATAACAAAGGTGAAGTACAAATTATGTGATCCATTATAACTTGAAATAAACAGATGTTGCGAATCTGTGAATTTGGTCTTTATCCCTGTCTGACCCTTTCCTTAAGATTGTTACCTCAGGATACTCTGCTATGGAGCATTCACTGAGAAAACTTTAAACCATTCCCTTAAAAATCCGTAACAAAATTACTAGGGTCTCAGTGTCTTATCAAAACTCTTTGTTTCAAATATGATACATGAAAAAGATAATATTCAGTAAGTGTGACTAAAGTATTTTATACCTGCAGCGTTGAATCGTTCCATTGGAGAACAGCAGACATAAATAGCTCTCATTGCCAAGAACAGAATATTGTTGTCACCTTAAAGTGAGTTGTTTCTAAATTTACTACAGGTAATTCAAACGTCTCATTTGTTCAACACAAATCTCTCATGCTCTATTTCCCCCATGTTTCTGGTCCTTGTCCCATCAAAGAGACATTCCCATAAGTGAAGCTGGATTCTACCTCCTTCCACCTTCTCTTGTTTCTGAAGTTTCCTTGTTACCATTTAATTATTTTTGATTACTCCAATCTGATGCCATTTCTTCCTGAATTCAACATCTTTCCTCCTCTGCACAACTAAAAAGTAAGAAAAATGTTTGTTGCTTATACTGATGATCTTTGTTTCCTTTTCATCCATCCAGTTACTCGTTCAGTCCTTCTGCAGCCTATTCAATGGTCAGAGACTAGATCTTCTCACAATTAATATGTTGAACTCAGAATCCCAATGTAATTGTATATGGAGGTAGGGACCTTTGGGACGTAATTAGGTAATGAGGGTGAAGTGTGTATGAATATAATTAATGTCCTCATAAAAAGAAAACAGAGAGTTAACTCTGTTTCTATCATGTGAGGACACAGAAAAAAAGACTACTTTCTCTATAGACTAGGAAGAGGGATTTTCACCCAGAACTTCTGGTGGCACTCTGATTTCAGAAATGTAAGAAATAAATACTTGTTTTCTAGTAAGCAGTAGATGGTATTTTTCTAATAGCAGCCCAAGCTAAGACACCAAGCCAGCTTGGGCTGGAACTTCTCCAGGGATAGAGCTCCTGTCACCAATTATGTCCATATCTCTGAATTGGAGAATACTTTTTCAGATCTTTCAGAAGCATTCAGTAGGTTGGCTACTTTTTCTGTTCAGAAAATTTCTTTCTTTCATATTCAGATGCCATATTTATCCAACTCTTTGGCCATTCCCCAGTATCTGTTTCTCTCTTGCCCTCCTTTGTTTGTTTTGTTTTACCATTATGATACTAAATAATTACTACATGTTGGAATTCTTCAAAGTTGTGATTTAATCTCTCTCTCTCTCTTTTTTTTTTTTGGTCTCATTCTACACTCATTTCCATGGCTCCCATTCATTATATTGGCATCATTATCATCTATAGGTTCAACATTTTAGATCAACTCAGCCCCAATTTGGTCCTTATTTTTCAACTTGCATGTCACATATATTTATTAAATCCCTTTATTCATTCATTAATTAAGTCAACAAAGACTTACTAAACACCCACCACGTGCAAGGAACTTTCCTACATACTAGAGATTGTGCAGTAAACAAACAAAGCTTATGTTTGGGGATGGGGAGAAGATGCACTAAAAATAAACAAGTTAGGGACCAGAAGAACATGGTGCAATGGTTAAGTTTCTGGACTCCCATGTACTAGACTGTGGTTTGACTCCTGAACCCAGTGGCTTAAAACTCATGTCGGGCTCATGTGCATGTGTGCCCAAGATCCCTAGAAGAGACTAGAGAAGGGATTGGGTATGTCCATCCCTCCAGGGGGTGATAAGTCGCTCTCTGTCTCTTTGTCTCTCCTGCAAGCGCACATGCCCAATAGCAAAAATCTCTCTCAAATAAATAAATAAACAAACAATCAAACAAGTAAAACATACAGCATATTAGAACTCATCAGCTATAAGTTCTCAGAAGAAAGACAAAAGCATAAGAAGTGTTAATGTTGTAAATTGGTTTGTAATTTTATCCGGTAGCCAAGGAAGGTGAACCTGAGGAGGTATCATCCAAGAGAAGAACTGAAGAGTACTTGGAAGCAGGACATGCACTATTCGAGGACAAAAGGAACAGCAAACGGAAAGTCCTATATTTCATCTTCACATTCCTTTTTCTCATATTCTATGGAACTACTTCATGGTTTGTCTCCTCTCTCCTGAATTTTCAACCAAATACAATAACTATTCACTGCTTAGCAGGATTTCTTTTTTATTTCCATACATCATTTTTTCAAAGTTTATTTATTCCTCTCTTTTATGAGAGACAGACTCAGAAAAAGAGAGAGAGAGAAAGAGAATTAGAGACAGAAACTCTTACCAGGGTCTGAAGCCATAGTCCTTCCCTTCTCCTCAGTCTTTCCAGCCAGCCAGCATTACAAATATGCACCCTCATGAGGGTGAAAACAAGTCTTTCTAGGAACCAAACACCCAGCTTCCCAACTGCTCCAGCATTGCTGAGTGGCACACTACTGCTGTCCCACTATGGCTTTTTTTCCTAATTGTTTACTTTAAAATAATTACTTTATTATTCACTGAGACTGTATAATTTTCATGCAAATTCATTTTAATAGATAGTCTTTACATTCCCTTTAAAAGTAGAATTTTTAAATATCAAAAAATAATTAAAATACATCAGTATGTCAATTGAGCTTTTACTCTGTAATGGACACTATGTCTGATAGAAAAAAAGATGCAAAGAAGCCAGATTGTAGTGGGCTGAGGTAAGCCTAGGAGGTAAAGACATGGAGTCATGCTGTTCAGACTACATATTCAGAAAGCTTGGCAGCGAAATGCCTTACAGATAAATTTGTAGTTGGATACAGCACAATTTTGACAGTTGGCTCTAGTGAATTCTTTCAGGTTTTTAAAGCTATTTAATTATGAACATATGAACATAATCCTTAATTAAGACGAATCTTTCTTCTGCCTGAATAAGAACTGCCAAGATGTCAGAGGGCAGGACTCGAAGTTTCTGTCTGAACTCATTTTGCAGTCTCTTCATTTGGCAGACTGCATAATGCCCCAAGCTACCCAGAATCACGAAGCTCACCCTCATACAGGTTAGGGGCTACCTTCGCTCTGACAAGAACTTTTGACTTGTGGGACCAGCAGTTAGCGTAATGGCTATGTTGCTGAACTCCCATGTAGTCAACCACGGTTCGAGCCCCGGACCTGGTGGCTTAAATTTACATGTGCATGTGTGTCCAAGATCCCAAGAGGAGACTGGAGGAAATGGGATTGCGGTGTGGCCTTCTCCCCGGGGGAGGGGGGTGGGGGGGTTTGATTTCTCGCTTTCTGTCTCTCTCTGTCTTTCCGGCGAGCGCACACACCCTGTTAGCAAAAACCTCTCCAAAAAAAAAAAGAAAAAGAACTTTTGTGACTTGTGTAAAAACCCACAAGGAAGCACTGAGTAAGAGCAGCTGGTACTACTCAATGCACCACTGCCCTTGCGGTGCCTCAGTTCTCTCCCTCAGACATTTGCTACCAAGACTCCAAACTGTAACTTTCAAGACTATTTGGGGTCCTGACTTGTGGAATCAGGTTCTCATTGCAGTAGCGGTACAAACTCTCCTTCTTATCCTTTCTGCCTTGGTTGACCTTTCTGCAACTCAGACCTCTTGCAATTAAAAAAACTTTTAAAATCTGTTTTTTTTAATTCCTTCTTTTTTTCCTATTTTTTAGTCTAAGATATGGCCCTGAAGTGAGTTCAGATTATATTTCAAAAGTTTAATTGAATCTTACATCAATTTTTAAATTTATTTATTAAAATTCCTAACATCAATAACATCTTTACCTCAAACTAAACTAACCTGCAGTGGCTCATCAAGATTGACAAGTAGGGAACCAGCAGTTAGCGTAATGGCTATGTCGCTGGACTCCCACGTAGTCGACCGCGGTTCGAGTCCCGGACCCGGTGGCTTAAAACTCACGCCGGGCGCGTGTGCGTGCGTGCCCAAGATCCCGAGAGGAGAATGGAGGAGAAGGGATTGCGGCGTGACCATCCCCCCTGGGGGGTGATTTCTCGCTTTCTGTCTCTATGTCTCTCTCTGTCTGTCTGGCGAGCGCACGTGCCCTACAGTGAAAATCTCTCCAAAAAAACAAACAAACAAAAAAAAGATTGACAAGTAAACAGACAGCTGCAAAAAACTGACATGGGAAAAAGCAGGATGGAAATGATTCAAAGTTTAGTGCCTTACATGTCTCTAACATACAAGTTTATTTATCTTTTCAAATGAACACATTACTTTCTCAAACCAAAGGTATAAAATTATTACAATAAAAGTAAATTAAATGTATTAAGTGCTGTATAATTGTCTCATTTATATGGCTAAGGTTATTAGCTTATATATGGTGTCTTTAAAATAATTCCCATTTGCAGTTACATTTCAAACTGCAGATTTGACGTACCAGCCAGGAAGAATGCCACA
>NW_006206544.1:2419663-2439388 GCF_000334495.1 Tupaia belangeri chinensis
CTGTGCTAAACTTACTGAAACAAATAGAAAAAACACTTTATTGTGTTTTGTTCCTGTTTTACTATTTTGTAATTGGACCACCCTACAGGAAATACTCTTTTTTACAATATATCACCAAGTTACTATAATAATATTGTTTTTTCATGCTCTTCCTGTATATATAACATAAGGGTTTCTGAATTATTTATTTTACCTACCAAGGATAAACATGGTATAACAAGAAAAAATTTAAATACATTAATGAAAAAGATGTTTTAGAGCTGCTTATAATATCAGTTGCTCCTGACAACATGATGGAATGTGTATTTTGACAAGGGAAATATGGGTACACATACATATATTTAAATATGTATGAAATGGATTCCACAAAACAGAGAGATGACAAGTATATTGAAAATGTATTCTCATTTTTAATAAAATTAATAACACATATCTTGCTGTTCAAAGAGTACAAAGTGCCTTTTTCACTTGGAATTATTAAATAAAACTGTGACTAAAATTCAGCCTTGCTACATCTAAAATATTTTTAATTGAATTTTGAAAATTTAATTAGGATTATATTATACAAAGGTTGTATTTACCATTTGTTCCATGGTTAGTGTTTCCAGAATTAATAATTTTTTATGAAAATACTAAACTCTTCATAGCAGAGTTAAAAGCAATCTTTAGAAAACTAGATTTTATATATTAAAACCATTTTTAAGGAGAAAAATAAATTTTAATGGAACTATTTTGTCACTAAAGTAGTAGAATTCATTTAAATTGTTTTTAAGTTGGAAGTGTTTTATAAACACTTAGGCAAAATGGCAATAAGATGTCATTTCTAGTGAGTACTGAAGTCTTATCACAGCCCATTTATTAAAAAACAGAAAAATTTGTTATTATATCAAATTTTAGTTTTCTTAATATGAATTGTCATTTAATATAGGTATCTTTAAGAGGAAGAAAACAACATTTTTGATGGGATATAAAGTCCACTTGTATTTTTTTATAAGCAACACCTGTTCTTTAAGTACCACCAGTACTCCCATAAAAAGATGAGAAAAAAAATTAAAAAATAAAAAAAACCGCATGTACAATTTTCTCAAAAAAAAGGCACGCTTGTGACTATAATAGTAAATAAAAAAAGAAACTAAACATAATCACACAGACTATGTCCTATTTTATGATGCCCTACAACCCTATTCCAAAAACCACTACAAAGTGTCAAAATTGTAAGGTTTATAAAATTCATTAAGAAAAGTAAATGAATGCATTTATTTCATAAAACCTTAATTAGACACATCCAACAATGTATCTTTGACTTTATCCCTCCAGAATCTCATGGATATTTATCTTCCTACAGCAAAGTCAAGTCATCTGATTGTGTTCACCCAGGTGTAGCACACTCGATGATACAGAACTCTCTCCAGAGAAGAGGAGGAGGAATTCAAGAAATTAGAAGATAACAGGTTGCATATTCTCGCTGCAAAAACAGACACTTTAGGAAAGGTAACTGTTTAAATGGTCAAAAAAGCTCAATTAAAACTAATTTAACTTTATCTTTTCGAATTTGTAAACCTTCACTTTTGAGCACTATACTGAGTTGACAGGATCAACTTATCCTTAACTGTTCCTTATTTAAGTAGACCAATTAATTACTAATTCTTACCAAAGTAGTGAAGTATTTCATTTATATATGAAGAAACTTGAATATATATTATGATGGTTTTGAAAAAATACAAATATTATTTTGCCACTTGATAATACATTGTGTTAAAACAAGCAATGACCTGTATGTCCCCACATAACATATACTGAATGTCCACACTCCATGGCAGAAACCAGAAGACTCCAAGCCATAGGAGTAGAAGGATAATGATAGATACTACAAACTGCACAAAGGAGCGTGGATAGGGGAGATTGGGAGAAAATGATTAACAGACATAAGAATGCATGTTAACAAGTGGGATAGATAATTTTTAAAAATTTAAGAAGTAGAGGAGCAACAGGAGGTATGGAGGTTAGTGTAGCTGGATCTTGCATGCCAAAAGTGTGGTTTACTTCCCAGACCTGTCAGCTTTAAAAATCATACCAGGGAATGTGCATGTGTGCCCAAAATCCCAAGAGGAGAAAAGATTATGGGATGGCCATAACCTGGGGGGGGGGAGGAGTGAGGGTGATTTTTCTTTTGTTATCTCTCTCTATATATCTGTCTTTCTACAGTGAGCATATGTGCCCTATAGCACACACACAAATAAATTAGTAGAACAAATATTAAATGTGTGCAACATAATGTAATGTTCAATGGTGAAGATATGTTTCTATCCTTGATTTGATTATTACATACTATGCATGCTTTGAAAAAGCATACTGTACCCCACAAAGATGTTCAATTATCATAAGTAAATCAGAAATTATAAGTTTAAAAAAGTCCTAGAAATATTTAGATTTATTTCAATGAAGGGAATTTGTATGTAGACCACAAACAAAATTAAACTTCTGGGATTTTGATTGTGATTGCACTGAATCCACAGATAAAAGTCAGTTAAAACCAAAATCTGGAGATTATTGAGTCTTCCTTTCCAGGAACATGGGATATGTCTCTGTTTATTTAGTTTTTCTTTAATTTTTTGTTTAAGCTTCTTTCTTTCTTAAGAAAAAGAGAAAAAGAGAGAGAGAGAGAAAGAGAGATTGCTATCTTGCCACATCCGTTCTCCTTCCAGCTTTCCAGCCTTCAGGATTACAGGCATATGTGGGTGCACTGACATGTTCAGGTCAACCATGTTTCAAATGCAGGCCTTCCATGTAACTCTAGCATCACAAAACAGCAATCTACCACCTGCACCACCACTGATGGGTCTTTAATTTCTTTCATCAGAATTGTATAGCTGTCATTATATAGTTCTTGTACATATTCTGTGAGAGCGATATCTAAGTATTTCTGTTTTGTTTTTTGTTTTGTTTTGTTTTGGTGCTAATGTGAAAGGTATTGTCTTTTTAACTTCAAATTCTAATTGTTCATTGCTGAAATATAATAAAACAATCAATTTATGAATAGTACCTTTGTATTTGTAATCTTTACTTTTTAAAAATGAACTAATAATCACTTATTTCTTTTTCTCATCAATTTTTAAGAATTTTTTACATAGGGACCGGCAGATAGCATAGTGGTTACATTGCTGGACTTGCACATAGTCGACCGCAATTCAAGTCCCAGACTTGGTGGTTAAAACTCATGCCAGTTGTATGTGTGTGTATGCACAAAATCCCAAGAGGAGAATGGAGGAGAAGGGATAGTGGTATGGCCGTCCCCCCCGCAACCATGGAGGAGTGATTTCTCAATTTCTGTCTCTCTGTCTCTCTGGTGAGCACACATGTCCTATATTAAACACCTAGCTCTTTAAAAAAAATGAATTGTTTTCATAGACAAACTTCTATTCTATGAGCAAATATAGTTTCATACCTTTTTCCAATAAGTACACATTTACTTCCTTTTCCTATTTTATCACATAAACTAGTAATGCCAGTATGGCATCAAAAAGGAGCTATGAAAATAAACACTTTTTCATTCCTACTATTAACATGTGGAACATTTATTATATTTGGGTTATTATCTTTTCATTATTTAACATAATTATATATCGATAATTGTTTCAAATATGACAAAAATGAGTAAATTTGGTTTGGTTAAAAAAAATGTTTAGACCAGCGTAGCTAAACGTAAGAGAGCAATTGAGTACAAAAGTATAAGGTCAGAAAGGCAGTGAGAGTGATACAAATCATAGGGTACTGTAAAAATTTTCTCTTTCATTCTGAGTGAGCTGTGAAGGCATGTGCAGGTTTTGAACATAAGGGAAAGAATGTCTGATCAAATTAATAAGATCACTTTGGTGGCTTTATAGAGAACAGACTTCAGAGAGTACAATTAAAAAAGTAACCTTCAATCTTGGTGGCATTCTGAATTACCTGAAACAGGATGCTTTAAAAATGCTGATGCTAACTGCTTCCTCCCAGCACACATACACATATAATACACACATATGCATGCACAAACACATACACAGATACGAATATATGTAATTCTCATTTAATTGATCTGGGTTCTTAAGTCATTGGAAATTTGTTAATCTCCATCCCTCCAAGTATAAGATGATTCCAAAGTGTATCCGAAGTTCAGAGCTATTTAGTTATCTATTTCAATAGTCATCAGTGAATGTGGCTTGGACCAAGTTGTAATCATAGAAGCTTTGAGCCTCTGAACATTTTGGAGGTATTTTTAAAAGAAGAGTCAATAATAGTTTCTTATGAAGTAATATCCCATTTGAGAAGTGGAAAACAAGAAAAAAGGATCAAGGATAATCTCAAATTTTGGACCAGGCTAACTTCTGTTGAACTATAAGGTAAATCAGTCGTAGTGAGGAAATCTAGGGGGCCAAGATGGGGTGCAATGTACACTATGTCATAGAATGAAGTGTAATTAACTGAAGTAATATGACAGTAGGTGTTCTCCATCTTAACTAAGACAGAGAACAAAACTTGTTGGAAGCAAGGAATTTAAGGAATGAAGGACAGGCACTTAATTACTCCTCTATGTCGGATATGTAACACACCAAGGATCAGAAATCGGACAAAGTAATTGGACAGGAGATTAAACTTTACAGAATGAAGAATATGACTCAAAAATATTCAGGGAAGTACAGAAAGGAGAGGTAGCAGGTGGTATGATGGCCTGAACATCACAGATGACAGGTTTCTAAAGAAAAAATAAACATCAATGAGAAAAACAAGGCACTTGCCCACCTCAACTGGTGCAACATATGTGGGAGAGAGAGTAGTCATCTGTATTAAATAATTTTATAGAATAAAATTCTACTTGCAGAATTATAAAGGAAATGAATATTCATATCTGACCCTCCCCAATGATCCTCCAAAGAAAATTACACCATGTATATATTTTTTAAATAATTATTTTATTTAACTTTATTTATTTACTTAATTTGACCAGAAAAGGGAAGGAGGGAGGGAAGGCAGAGGGGAGAGAGAGAGACAGATAGTGAGAAAAAAAACCACCAGGTCCAAGAGTAGAACCGCGGTCAGCCATGTGGGAGTCCAGCACCCTTAACCACCACACCATCTGCCGGCCACACATGTATATTCTTAGCAACAATGTTTTCTATCTATTTATTAATATCGTAGTTACACCAGGGACTTAGCAGTTCTCTTCTGCTGACAATTATTTTCTCCCATTCGTCATGTATTTTACATCCTATTATCTCTCTAGACCCCGAGCATTACTTGAGCTCTCCCCTCCCATCTCTATCTCTTCACTAAGTCTATATGAGGGGCTCCCATTTAGACTCCACACCACTTTAGATGTCTCTGACTATAAATATGAACCTTTTTCTTCACTTTATCCAGAGTGATTGTTTTCATTCAACATTTATGATATGATCTCATGCTTAAATACTTTAAATGTTTATCCCAGGTCCTAGTATAAAGGTCGAATTTCTTGCTAGGATTTTTCAAGGTTGGCTTCTACCTACATCCTTAGCTTCATCTCACATGATGTATCTTCTTGTTCTCTGCTTTCCAGTCACACTGGCCTTTTCATTCCCATGCATGTACCACATGCCCACAACTTTGCACAACAGTCTCCCATTTATGCGGTGTGTTTTTTTCTTAGCCATATGTTGCCTAGTCTTTCAGATCTCAGCACAGTGCATACTTTGGGGAAGGCTTCCCTTTCAAATCCTCTTAATGCTGATACTCCTAGTAACACATTCTCTCCTTTTAACAATGACCTTAGATATACTTTTACGTACATTTGTGTGGTTGTATGATCAATCCCACCTCCCTCCCATTAGACTATAAAAATAAAATGCATGAAACTTTACCCATTAGTATATCCTCAGGGCCTACTTGTGCTCCATATATGTAAGAACTCAATAAATATTTAAAAGAATGAATCAGGTATAAGAGTATATATTTTTTAAATAATTATTTTATTTAACTTTATTTATTTACTTAATTTGACCAGAAAAGGGAAGGAGGGAGGGAAGGCAGAGGGGAGAGAGAGAGACAGATAGTGAGAAAAAAAACCACCAGGTCCAAGAGTAGAACCGCGGTCAGCCATGTGGGAGTCCAGCACCCTTAACCACCACACCATCTGCCGGCCACACATGTATATTCTTAGCAACAATGTTTTCTATCTATTTATTAATATCGTAGTTACACCAGGGACTTAGCAGTTCTCTTCTGCTGACAATTATTTTCTCCCATTCGTCATGTATTTTACATCCTATTATCTCTCTAGACCCCGAGCATTACTTGAGCTCTCCCCTCCCATCTCTATCTCTTCACTAAGTCTATATGAGGGGCTCCCATTTAGACTCCACACCACTTTAGATGTCTCTGACTATAAATATGAACCTTTTTCTTCACTTTATCCAGAGTGATTGTTTTCATTCAACATTTATGATATGATCTCATGCTTAAATACTTTAAATGTTTATCCCAGGTCCTAGTATAAAGGTCGAATTTCTTGCTAGGATTTTTCAAGGTTGGCTTCTACCTACATCCTTAGCTTCATCTCACATGATGTATCTTCTTGTTCTCTGCTTTCCAGTCACACTGGCCTTTTCATTCCCATGCATGTACCACATGCCCACAACTTTGCACAACAGTCTCCCATTTATGCGGTGTGTTTTTTTCTTAGCCATATGTTGCCTAGTCTTTCAGATCTCAGCACAGTGCATACTTTGGGGAAGGCTTCCCTTTCAAATCCTCTTAATGCTGATACTCCTAGTAACACATTCTCTCCTTTTAACAATGACCTTAGATATACTTTTACGTACATTTGTGTGGTTGTATGATCAATCCCACCTCCCTCCCATTAGACTATAAAAATAAAATGCATGAAACTTTACCCATTAGTATATCCTCAGGGCCTACTTGTGCTCCATATATGTAAGAACTCAATAAATATTTAAAAGAATGAATCAGGTATAAGAGTGGCTATCTCGGGAACCAGCAGTTAGCGTAATGGCTATGTCGCTGGACTCCCACGTAGTCGACCGCGGTTCGTGTCCCGGACCCGGTGGCTTAAAACTCACGCCGGGCGCGTGTGCGTGCGTGCCCAAGATCCCAAGAGGAGAATGGAGGAGAAGGGATTGCGGCGTGACCATCCCCCCTGGAGGGTGATTTCTCGCTTTCTGTCTCTATGTCTCTCTCTGTCTGTCTGGCGAGCGCACGCGCCCTACAGTGAAAATCTCTCAAAAAAAAAAAGAGTGGCTATCTCCCCAAACTTTCAATACCATGTGTTTTCAATGGCCTTATACCATACCTATTGCACTAGAGTCATCCTTTAGCAAATACAACAAACATTGCTCAAAACAATTACTATTTGAATGTAAGAGCAAAGTCCTCTTTCTTACTCAAATATGCTAAAATGTCATAGATGAGATCTGAGTCCCTTGTGAAAAAAATATAAGATCATTCTTAAAATTTAATTAATTATACTATCAATAAGTATTTTTAATTAATTCCAAAACACATACAAGTTTTAAAACTCTATTAGAATATATAAGCATGTTGCACATACATATCTAACTTTTCCTCAATTATAAACTTGAAATTATAGGTTGAAATTCAAAGTTTATGTGAAAGCTAACTGTAATTCTGGATTACTGGTAAACTCTAATACTCTTTAATTATTACATAACTCATAGATAAAGAATGTGAGGGCACTAACTTAAATTCATTATAAACTACATAAGAGAGGGGACCAACAGTTAGCATAATGGCTATATCGCTGAACTCCCATGTAGTCGACGGCGGCTTGAGTCCTGGACCTGGTGGCTTAAACTCACACTAGGCGTGAGTGCATACATGCCCAAGATCCGGAGAGGAGAATGGAGGAGTGGGGGGATTGCGGTGTGGCCATCTCCCACATGGGTTGACTTGTTGCTTTCTATCTCTCTGTCTGTCTCTGTCTTTCTGGCAAGTGCACACACCCTATAGCAAAAACCTTTCAGAAAAAAAAAGAAAGAAAAAAAACTACCTAAAAGGGACCAGCAGATGGCATAATGGTTGTGTCACTGGACTTCCACATGGTCAACCGCAGTTTGAGTCCTGGACCAGGCTGGGCGCATGTGCATACGTGCCCAAAATCCCAAGAGGAAAATGGAGAAGAATAGACTGCAGTGTGGCCATTTCCCCTGGGGGAGTGACTTATGTCTCTCTGTCACTCTCTGTCTCTCTAGTAGTCATGCATGCCCTATAGCAAAACATCTGCCCCCCCCCAAAAAAAAAAACAGAAACTGACAAATAAGACCTTATACATACATATTTGAAGAATATCAATAAAGGCCATACAAATACTAACTATAAGTAAAAAATTTAAAAACTAATAGAACTGAATCCTTACTTTCTAGTGGAACCTTCTTTATTGTTTCCCTGTCAGTTAACATGCAACTGTGACTATTTCCACATTTTCAGCTTTACCCATTGCTTCTTTCAATACTCTTTCATGATTTCAAAATTAGTAAATGCAAGTTGATGATTTGCAACATTTTATGCTCATTACTGGCTTCCTTCTAAACACTTTCAAAAAGTCACCTAGGGAACCAGCAGTTAGCGTAATGGCTATGTCGCTGGACTCCCACGTAGTCGACCGCGGTTCGTGTCCCGGACCCGGTGGCTTAAAACTCACGCCAGGCGCGTGTGCGTGCGTGCCCAAGATCCCGAGAGGAGAATGGAGGAGAAGGGATTGTGGCGTGACCATCCCCCCTGGGGGGTGATTTCTCGCTTTCTGTCTCTATGTCTCTCTCTGTCTGTCTGGCGAGCGCACGCGCCCTACAGTGAAAATCTCTCAAAAAAAAAAAAAAAAAAAGTCATCTCTTCCTCCAGTAAATCCACCTCTAAGCACTATGCTTTGAAAGCAGAGTTGAGGGCTGTTCATACTTAAACTCTACACCCTGTCTGTGCTTGGTATTTAGAGGGCTCCATAATGGAACAGAATTTAATAATCAAGACCAGAAAAAAGTTTGTCTAGTACTGATTTTTTTTACCTTTTTTTTTTGGGGGGGGGAGGTTTTTGCTATAGGGCGCGTGCACTCGCCAGAAAGACAGAGACAGACAGAGAAACAGAAAGTGACGAATCCCCCCCCAGGGGGGATGGCCACGCCACAATCCCTTCTCCTCCATTCTCCTCTCAGGATCTTGGGCACACATGCACACGCACCCGGCGTGAGTTTAAGCCACTGGGTCTGGGACTCGAACTGCGGTCAGCAACATGGGAGTTCAGCAACATAGCCATTATGCTTCCTGCTGGTCCCTCTAGTACTGTTTTTAATGAACATACATGATAGCTAAAACTGCTTTCTATCTTACTAGGGATAAACCTGGAATCTGGTAAGACATTCAAAGATACTGAGTTTGAATTATGGTACAAGGAATTTGTGTGTATGTGCTATGTGTATGGAAGTAAAATATGTATGTTTAGAAGCATTAAAGGTTTTCTTTTTCCAATGTGCACTTCTAAAAATGAGATTTTATTCACATGGAATAATTTACCTAGTTTAAATATGTCTCAAAACTAGTAACTTTTTATAGGAAAAATTTCCTTACCTTCGTTTCACTATAAAAAAGAAAAAATAAAATAATGCTTTACCAAGTTTCTAGGGGGAAATAAAGGAAAAAATTTAATTCCTCTAACAGCTTTTTCATTCAAGCTGTTTAAATTTCAACCCAATTCTTACCTCTGGGTGAGAAATGTCTCAAGCAATACTCCTTCACACAATCTGGAGTTAGTCAAGTCCAAATTATCTACAATGTTATATGCTTAAGAGGACACAAAAGATAAAACTTGGTTTAAAAATACTTATTCAAGGTTTTAAATGGACTATTTGGAAACTTGTTTAAATATACTGTTTCTATATATCATCATATTTTAAGATATATTGCCTGTTACACATAAGCAGACAAAAGCAAATAAGCATAGGCTTGCAAAAGTTTAGATGGCTCTAGAAATTCATGGTTTGCTCACATAGATATAGCTTTCAGAGAGTGTATGCTAGTATTGGTATACTCAAGATGTGTTTCTGGAAAACGATATAATCTCTGGAAATATGTGAGACAAAAATATTTGTCTAAAAATAACAAATAGAGCCAGTGGGTAGTTAGAGCAACTGGATCCCACATGGCTGGCTGTGTGGTTTGAATCCCAGACCCAGAGACTTGAAAAACACTCTAAACACTTGTGCATAGCGTGCTCCAATTTCTGAAGGGAGAAATGGAGGAGAAGGGACTGTAACAGGGCCATCCCCCATAGGGACGCTTTCTAACTTTCTTGATCACTCTCTCTCCAGTGAGCACACGGTCCCCTAGCAATTTTTTATTTTTTTAAGAGATAGTAACATGTTTTGTATCCTCAACTGAACTGGTGAGAAGTGTCATCATGTTGATCAAATTCAGTTTACAAGCTAAGCAATGTATAGTGATTAAAGGTAAAAACTAAATCCAAATTTAAAAGTATAGATATTTTGGTGGAAGAAATTAAAGAACAATGTATTCTCATCAACCTTCAGATAACTAGAATATAATCTTGAGTAAACATGAATTTCAGGACAAGTCTTATATTAGTTACAAATAACAATAGACTTTCATTCTCGTGGACAAGGAATAACTCTTGGGCTTCAGTTAACAGTAGTGACTTGTTCTAACTAGGTAGCCAATGTTAAATTATTTAATATATTTTATTCAAATGCAATAATTTACCTTTAATTATGTATCAAAAATTGTTTTTTTGTAGGGAGCCTTTAATTATGTATCAAAAAGTGGATGGCGGGAGGGAAAAAGGCGGATCCCTTTTTCTCTTTCAAAAGAAAAAAAAATCTGATTCCCCAAACAGCTTTTTTATCCAAGCTGTTTAAATTTCAACCCAATTCTTACCTCTGGGTGAGAAATGTCTTAAGCAATATTCTC
Source organism: Tupaia belangeri chinensis (assembly GCF_000334495.1). NCBI lineage: Eukaryota > Metazoa > Chordata > Mammalia > Scandentia > Tupaiidae > Tupaia > Tupaia belangeri. Next base: position 2,430,629 of record NW_006206544.1, read on the forward strand.
TCACAGAATATGAAATTATAAACAATATCCAAGGGGATGAAAGAAGAAATGAAATATGAAGGAAAAATATGACAATGACAAATATAATACCAGTAAGTAATTTAACCTTATTGTAAATCATTTTTCTTCCCCATCTAAAAGGGAAAAAAAAAAAAAGAGTTTACTCTAAACTCTCCTGAAAGATAGAGAAAGATACTGGCAGGATAATTGGTTTGTAAACATAGCACAGATATCGACTAAAAGAATTACCTCTGTGGTCCAATGACAAACACCCATTTCCACTAAAAGTTGATGTTATGGAAGATCTCTAAATAAAATTACAACTATTACTTTATCTATTCTCAGCAAAGTAATGGCCCTTAAAACAGGACAGAGGTATAAGGCTAAAGTTAGGAAATGCACTAAATTAAACTAATTTCTTAGGCTTCTTGGTAAACATTAGGATGACTTAACTTTAAATATATGCATTACACATGCGTGTGTATATGTATTTTTAAATGTGTGTGTGTAAATATACACATACATACTTCATAAAATATCTATGATTTTATTTCTCTGTCCCTTTAAAATGGTGTTTGTATAATATGCTACTAAAGTGTGCTGACATGGACTTCTATCTCACGCCCTAAATAGGCAAAGGAAACAGCTAAAAATCTCTGAGAAGTAATGAGTTCTGTAAGAAATAAGTCTGCAGTTCAAATTCTTGCTCCTCTGATTTTGCACCATATACTCCATTACTTTATCTATGTCTCTATTTTTCATTCACCTAATCTTTATTGGTCTCTGTTTGAAAAGACGTCAGTGAAGGTAAAAGCTGAATGGCAAGAAGCAGCAAGGTATGGATAAGCTAGGAGGAGACAGAGATGGGCAAGCCTTGAGCCCTAAACTTGGAAGTTTTAGAGACTGAAGGAGGGTCAGTATGTTGAGAGCTTTGTGAGTAAGGTTCAAAGCAATCAGAAATATCATTGGTTAGAAAGCCAGAGACAGATCACAAAGGTATTTGCAAGGCAAAGTAAGATTATGGCATTCATATTTTATTCTAAGTAAATAGCAAGCCTTCAGAGAGAAATGGCACAATTTGATTTATCTGGGTGTTCCGTGAAAGACAGATTTGGGGAGAATGAGTGCACAAAGAGATCTCAGCAGTTCAGATAAAACAGAGAGGGTAACAAGGGAGAAACTGAGAACTGAGCAGAATTGAGGTGTATTTTCAGTTAGGATTTGTTATGGGATTTTCTTATTGATTAGATAAAGTGTAAAAGAAGAAACTGTCATGAAGTCCAGATTTACAGCTTGTAAATGAATAGACTTACTGTCATTTACTCAGAATGACAGACTCGCGAATGAACTGGTTCGGTGGAGGATTGTGGTGAGAAATGCAAACATCTCTTTTAGATACAGTAAGTTGGATTTGTCTATTAACCATCCAGGTCACTAAGTCAAGATGGTGTTTGTAAAGTTGAGGAAGAGAGTATACAATAGGACCAGAAGTGTTAAGTATGAGAGCAATTGGCAAACTTTAAGAAATGACTCTTTAATTAATGAGATAGGTAATAATTACTAGGAAAAGAGAAAAAGGCAGGAAGAAGTTTATCTCAATGCCAAGTTCTATAATACTTCAATGTTTACAGCTTCAAAAGAGGGGATGACAGCTGCATGGGAGAGTGAAAACATGTAGACAGCAGGGGGTGGGGCAAGTAGAATATAGAGTAACTGAAGTCTAGAAGATAGAAATGTTTCAAGACAGAAGGTATGGTCAATTAGAGCAAATGCTGCTGAGGGGTCAAGTACAAACTAGGAGTTTGGCAACATAAAGCAGTCTCACAGAAATGGTAGGAAAAGATATCCCACTGGGGTAGACTAAGGCAAGACTAGGAGGTTAGAAAACTTAAAGAAAGCCTTAACAGACAACTCTTTTAATAGCTTTTGTTCTGAAAATGAAGAGGAAAATGGGGTGATACCTGGAAAGGAAAATGTAGGAAAGTTTTCGTTTGTTTCTAAGATGCACTATATAGGTCAGCCCCATAGCCCAGGGGTTAAGGGAGCCAGATCCTACATGACTGACCACAGTTCAAATCTCAGCTCCAGAGATTTGAAAAGCAAGCCAAGTGGACCAGCCAGGTGGCATGGGAGTTAAGATGACTGGATCCAACATGGCTGATTATACAGTTCAGGTCTGAGACCTGGTAGTTTGAAAAACACTCCAGGTGTGTGCATGTGCATGCCCAAAATCCAGAGGAGAAAACGGAGGAGAAGGGATTGAGGTGTGATCATCTCTCCTGAAGGGGGTGCTTTCTCACTTTCTCTCTCTCTCTCAGGCAAGCATACATGCTCTATAACAAATTAAAAGAAAAGCATACCAGGCACATGTGTGTATACACCTAAAATCTCAGCAGGATGGGGAAGTGAAGGAAGAGGGATTGCAATGTGACCATGACCCATTGGGGGATCCTTTCTCCCTTTCCCCGTCTATTTGTCTCTCTTTGGCAAGCACAGGAGCCCTCTGGCAACTAAAAAAAAAAAAAAAAAAAAGTAAACTATATGCAATCATGCTTGTATACAAACAGAAATAACAAACGAGGGAGAAATTAGAGTTGCAGGAAAAAGGAGTTAACTGCAAGAGAAAAATCTTTTATTTAAATTTCTTTGTCTTCTATGAGCAAGAGATATAAAAGAGGACAGACAGACAGATGTATTAACGGGCATCCTACAAGGTCTAACCCACATTATGCACGTGTGTGTGTGTGTGTGTGTGTGTGTGTGTGTGTGTAAATATACACATACATACTTCACAAAATATCTATTATTTTATTTCTCTATCATGGTCATACATTCACCAGGCATGCTCAGAGAGGGCTGTGGACATGAATCTGGAACATTCCCATGTGAGCCAGCTTCACAGAGCATTGCGTTACTACTGCATCATCATCTACCCCAAGAGGACAACTTTCAAAAAGACTAAAATAAATAAAAAATAGGTCACAAGTTAAGGGGTTGGTCTTTGATAGAAGCAAGACCTTTTAAGCCATCATAAAAAGAAACCATTAAAAACAAGATTAGAAGAGCCCCATAGCACAGCAGTAAAGTGTTGTGCACAGAAAGTCGGATCCTACTTGGTCAACTGAGGTGCAAAGACCAGCCCCAGGGGCTAGAAGAACAGGCCAATGAATGTGTGAGCATGTCCAAAATCCTGACAGGACCAGACAGGATAAAGAAATGTAGAAAAAAAAGCATGACCATACTCCATTGCAAGTAGCGCTCACTCACACACACTCTCTCTCTCAATTTCTCTCTTTCTCTCTCTGACTCCAGCAAGCTCACACACTTTATGGAAAAATTCCTTTTTTTTTTTTTTAAAAAAAAAGGGTTAGAGTATCCCATATGCCATCATATATCATCCTAATAAAAATCTTTTGGGGACCAGCAGATGGTATAATGGTTATGTCGCTGGACTCCTACGTAGTCGACCATAGTTCAAGTCTCCGATCCAGTGGCTTAAAACTCACCCCAGAAGTTGATACCAGCAGTTAGTGTAATGGCTATGTTGCTGGACTCCCACATAGTCGACGACCGTGGTTCAAGTCCTGAACCCGGCGGCTTAAACTCACACTGGGCGCGTGTGCGTGCATGCCCAAGATCCCAGGAGGAGAATGGAGGAGAAGGGATTGCGGCATGGCCATCCCCCCTGGGGGGTGATTTCTCGCTTTCTAGCTCTCTGTCTCTCTGTCTTTCTGGAGAGCGCACGCACCCTATAGCAAAAACCTCAAAAAAAAAAAAAAAAAAAAAAAAAACTCATGCCAGGAGCATGTGCATGCGTGTCCAAGATCCCAAGAGGAGAATGAAGGTAAGGGATTGTGGCGAGACCATTCCCTCTGGGGGTGGGGGGGGATTTCTCATTTTCTATCTTTCTGTTTCTCTGGGCCAGCACACACCGCCCTATAGCAAAAATCTCCCTAAAAAAAAAAAAGCCTTTTGGGCTATAAGAAATTATGTATTTATTATTTACTAGTTTACTAAATAAACACGATTAAATTTGTGAATCAAAGTAATTATTTAGATGTCCCATGGGTACAAAAGTTGTAAAGAAATTTAAGTAATAGGCCACAGAATCACAACAAATATTTTTCTAATCAATATCAGAATACAATAGGTACTTTAGCAGATACCATTATTTTTCATCTGTAAAAATAATGGATAAACTAAAACTTCACAATGTTATCTTTTTATAGGTACCACATTGTGGTAAACTAGTGTCAATCTAAAGAGTAGCATTACACTGCATCATGATATGGATACTTCTTCAGTTATCACACATGTTAACCATAAATGTAAGAAATCAATGCTGCTTCTTTCAGTGACATTGATACCTATGCCTCACGTTGGCTGCATAGTGATGACTGTACAACCTATATTACCTCTTTGTTTTTTTTGTTTTTTTTTTTTTTTTAGACTTTTGCCATAGGGCAGTGAGCTCTTGAGAGAAACAGAGTAAGCGGGAAATCACTCCTGGGGTGGTGGCGGGTGGAGGGGTAGAGGGAGGGCACATCACAGTCCCTTCTCCTCTATTCTCCTCCTGAGATTCTGGGCATTTACACACATGCCCACTGTGATTTTCAAGCCATCAGGTCTGGAACTCAAATCATGGTCAGTCATGTGGGAGTCCAGCACCCTAACCACTGCACCATCTGTTAGCCTCTCTCTTTAATCCTTAATCATGCTTGTTTACTTGAATCAACTGTCTAGGAAATGTACTACTGAACTTCAAGGAATAGTTCAGAAATTAGGTTTATGACACTTCAACTTTCTACAGTCATACTGATAAATAAAATTGGAAGAGAGAAATTTATTCTCAGAGATTTAAGTCAAGTTTGCTCTGATCCAGGGACGAGAAAAGTACATGTGGGCCAAACTTAGCTAGCCATCTACTTCTGTAAATAAAATTTATTGGAAAGAAGCCACACCCCTCTGTTCACATACTGTCAGTGTATGCTTTTGCACTACATCAGCACAATTGAGTACTTGTGACAAAAAACATATGGCTTAGAAAACTGAAAACATATGCTGACTATTTTTTTTAATTGCCAAGGGTACATGCACTCACCAGAGAGATACAAAAAGACAAAAAGAGAGAAGGCGCTCCCCCAATGGAATGTTGTCATGCTTCAATTCCTTCTCCAGTTTTCCACACTGTCAGGATTTCAGACACAGACACACACACATGCCTGGTACATTTTACAAGCTGCTAGGTCTGGGATCTGAACCACTCTGCCATGTGGATTCTGGCTCTCTTTACCATTAGGCTATGGTGCCAGCCCTTTTACATAAAAATGTTTGCATACCTCTCCTTCAGACTATCAAATTACCATATTCTGTCAATTAAAGAATCAATTCAAAACAAATAAATCTAATGTATTAGCTATTTTCACCTCTTTTTAGAAAGAGATACTTCTCCACCCTCCAGATGGATAGAATTTAGTACACCTCAGGGGCTATATGGTGGTACGGCAGTAAAATGCAATGCTCTGAAAGGATAACCCACTTTAGAAGGTTCAGGGTCCATGTGGAGACCTCCTTGCGCACTTTGACATGTATGTGTCCCTGATTCAGGCTGGCAAAAGCTAGGGTAGAATGGCGTCAAGACCCCATTGGGGGCCAGTCAGGTGGTGAAGGCATCTGGATCCCACATGTCTGACTGCACAGTTTGGTTCCTGGACCCAGCAGCTTGGAAAATACACTGGATGCATGTGTCTGAATGTCCAAAATCTCAAGACAGGTATGGAGAAGTAATTGTGGCATGATCACCACCCTGGGGGATGATTTTTTGACTTTCTCTCTCTCTTTCTGTCTCTCTGTCTCTCTGTTTCTCTCTCTGTAGCAAGAACACACTCTTTATAACAAAAAATTTTTTTAAATAAACATTTTTTTAAAGTTCCTGTTTGGGGGCATGCTGTTTCTCTATGTCTGTCTCTGTTTTTCTCGCTTGTAGATAAAAAAAAGATCTTTAAAAATTAAGAAATTATGAATAAATGTAGTACAAATCAGTATCTGTAGAAATACTTGGTAAGAAAATATATTAACTTTTCATTAAATATGAAATTCTGACATATGAAAAATGAGAAATATTATAGCTAAATGTCAACATATATCTTTCAGAAGAAATGATTTATAGAAAATATAGAACCAGCCATTATATTACAGTATGAGTATATTATGGAATGTCCCCAAACTAATTAAATGGACAATACCAAAAAATGTCAATATATTTTTGAACAATAGTCTATTGTCTATAAATCTATTCTATTATTCTTAAGTTGTAGAATATGCCAAATGTAATTACAAAATATGTATTCAAAACATGTAAACCACTAATTTTCCACTTGTAAAAGCCTGATTCAAAAAGCAATTTACTTTATGGTTTACTTAAGCTTTGCAACTACATTAAAATATGATAGTATATACACAACAGCTTGTTAACAAGATTATCATAACATTAAAATCATAATGTGGCACTTCAATTATGGATACTTAAAATTAAAGCTAATCCTCACAGTACCAATTTTTATCTCCTAAATAATTTTAGCTATTAGCTTCTCATTCAAAGTCTGTATCTAAAATGATAAGCATTCTAGAGTAATAACTTAGCTCTGCACTTTTCCTTGGTAGCAAAACAAATACTGCATCCATTTTTTTTCTTTAAAAAAGAATTTTTTAACACTACAAGGAAAAAGTATTTTTTTCTTTTATATGCTGACCTTGGCTCAATGCTTTATATCATTTTATTTTTCAAACAGAAATACACACATTTTTTATGGTTTATCATTCTGAAAGTATCAAAGTTGTCAAAAATGGTATTTGCAATATTAATTTTATTTTTTCTGCAAATACTGTTCTTTTTTAGGATTATTTAATTTCATTTATTCACTTATTTATTTTAATTTGACCAAAGAGAGACACAGAGAGGAGAGAGAGAGCGAGAAAGTGAGAAAGCAAGCCACGAAGTCCAGGACTCAAACCACAGTCAGCCATGTGGGAGTGTCCAGCACCTTAACTACCATGCCACCTGCTGGTCCACAAATACGTTCTTAAATAAGGACTACCTAGTACATAGTAGGCACCAGGTTGAACTAACCAATGTTTAGATTAATGACTATGATAATGCATTTTATAAATAAATGGATTAACATATGACTGATTTCATTTGTACTACTGTTTCACAAAATTTGTAATAATTATATTATCAATATAGCTCACATTTTAACTCTAAGTAATTTAAAGTGGAGAGATTCTAATTTAACATAATTCTAATTCTTTATATTCCAATTGCTGCAAAAATCCATAAATAATTCTGAAGTATTATTTCTGAACATATTTTTGGCTTTATTAAACATTAGTAACAATATATAGTTTTACTTCTATTCTCAATGAATGGTAAAAAAATTAAATTAACTTAGGGCCACCTGAAAGTGACTGTTGAATCTTGCCTTTACTCACCCCTGAAGCAAGTAAATAAAAGCAACGTTCCTGATGTGATGAAGAGTTGATACCAAACGTGTATGTATATGTGCATGTGCATATGTGTTTGTGTGCATATGCAGATATACATATATATTCATATAAAATAATTAAGATGAAATTAATTACATATATTACATAATTACATATTACATAATTATAGTTATACATCCTTAAGAACAGGATTGAGTTCTAAAAAATGCACTGTTGAGTGATTTTGCTAATGTGCAAACTATTCACACAAACCTCGACAGTATACCTTCCTACTGATTTAGCCTGGTACTCCACTGCATACATGCAATTAATGGATCAAAATGTTATGCCGCACATGACTGTATATATTTTTAAAGCTATAGTTCAATGATGTTTACTGCAGCAAAAGTATATCATCACTATTTTTTAAAAGTGCTGATATGCTTTTGTCATTAGATTTCAAGAAAATGCAAAAGTATTCCACCCGATTGCCTTATTCATGTGTTAGGTGGCATAAGCCAAAGCAAGGAAATTTCTGTGTGCATGGAGAAATATTTCACTTTTTAAGAAAAATGATAAAGACAAGGCACAAGTTCTCTGCAGAGAAGACGAGGATACTCTTGCACTCTATGGAGTTAGAGGTGGAGAGTCCTACTGATCTATTTAGTGAAAGAAAACATGGAGAACTGTAATTATGAGAGGATCAAGAAATCTGAATAAAATAGAAAAAAGTTAACACATCATATCTGAAGCCAGTTTCACTGGTCAGACTTTTCTTATAGTTAAAATACACTTACGTATGCAGGTATTTCTTCTAATGTAATTTGGTCTTATTTCTCAATATTCAGAAAATTTTTTAAAAAGTTACACATGTTAAATCATCTGTAATCACTGATAACATTACATAACACATTCGAGACATTAAAAAAAGTGTATTTACTTTCCAAACCATTGAACAACCTGCTGGTTTTACTAGCAGTATTTTGTTAATACTTTCTTATGTATTTTATATTAATTACAATGTTTTTCATAGCCTCATATTTATTTTCTAAACTACTTAATCAATTTGCTGGTCTCAAATATTTAGGGTGTCTACATCTTTGCCTATCTCCTTTTTTTAGTGGAAAATTTTAAGGAATCTCCTCCTATCTTTACAATTCTAATTGGATATACCTGAAAAGCTAAGAGAACTTTGAACTCCACATTTTTTACCCTGCAAATTTTCCTAATATGTGTGTGTGTGTGTCTGGGGAGAATATATTTCATATGTATACA